>NW_024541296.1:0-331680 GCF_016758755.1 Suillus discolor
CAAAATCTGTTTCTCTTGTACTTTGCAGGTTTCAAACCTGCCAATGGTAATATTTTTATTCTATGCAATTACACCCTGACATTTCCTCATGTAAGTAAAGCTCAGCATCCATGGAATTCATGCCCTTGAGTTTGAAACCCATTGAATGTCACATTTTTTCTATCAGAACATGCCTTGAATATTTGCTCACAAAAGTATGTAAGTCGCTTCTGAATGAGTTCATTGGGAGCGCATATAACTGGTCTTAGCCAAGCAGTTGATACAACAGAATCTAAATCTGTCTGTGGGTTCAAAACCTGCTAAAAAAATGAAATTTCCAAGCAATTATCAGAGTCAAAATCTGTTTCTCTTGGACTGTGCAGGTTTGAAACCTGCCAATGATAAAATTCATTTTTTATGAAAATGCACCTTGACACATGCTCATGGTCAGTTTGCTTGCAAGATGATCAGAGTTGTGTCTAGCACAGTGGTTGTCATAACAGATAAAAATCTGTTTCTATTGCAAGTGCAACAGGTTTGAAACTTGTTGAATGTCGCATTTTTTCTCTAAGAATGTGTGTCTCAAATATTTGCTCATAGACAGCATCTCAGACATTGATCTTCATTGGTCTTGGTCAAGTTGTCATCAGATTCAAAATCTGTTTCTCTTGGACTTTGTGGATTTGAAACCTGCTGATGATAACATTTTTATTCTATGAAATCATACCTTGACATTTTCTCATCAATAGTTTTCTCAAAAACTCATCTGAAATGGTCTTAGCCATGAATTTCACCACAATAAATTCAAAATCTGTTCTAATCAAGGCATACAGGTTTGAAACCTGTCAAATGATATATATTTTTTGTGTCTGTTTGATCTTGTTTAATGCAAAAGGCTTGGGTGGTGAGCATGCAGTGGGGGAGATCATTAGATCTAAATCAGTAACATCAGATCACTGATAAAACAATGATCGAGCTTTGATTACCTTAAAGTAATTGTTGGTTCAGCCACACACATTTAGATTCAGATTTAGAGGCTTCTCATGTTATCACAAAAATATCAGCACTCAGCATCCAGTAAATTGATGCTCTTATGATATGGTCTCCGTCCATTTTGGCTAGAATCTCAGCCTTTCTCCAGGTCATTAGGATCAAACTTGAAAGTTTGATGTACAAGTCAAGACCTTTGGAAAGAATTAAATTGTTATTGTTATTGTACTCATCCTTCCAAGTTTGCATCAAGAATACTCGCATTTGCCTCTGGTAAGTTTTTAGCAAAAAAAAAGTTTCTGATTTGTGCATAAATCCAACAGCGATATTAATCAAGTTTAAAATTACCATTAATGGCGATCATGCTATTTAAAAGAACTGACAAGATACAGATAAATGTGCCTTGAGAATTCACTTCTGAATGAATTTATTGAAAGTGCATCCAACTGGTCTTAGCCAAGTAGTTGATACAACAGAATCTAAATCTGTCTGTGTGGGTTCAAAACCTGCTAAAGATGAATTTGCCAAGTGATCATTAGAGTCAAAATCTGTTTCTCTTGGACTGTGCAGGTTTGAAATCTGCCTGCGAATAAAATTCATTTTCTATGAAAACACACCTTGAAATCTGCTCATGGTCGGTTTGCTTGCAAACTGTTCACAGTTGTATTTAGCTAAGTGGCTGTCATAACAGAATAAAAATCTGTTTCCATCAGAGCGCAACAAGTTTGAAACTTGTTGAATGTCGCATTTTTTCTCTAAGAATGTGTGTCTCAAATATTTGCTCATAGACAGCATCTCAGACATTGATCTTCATTGGTCTTGGTCAAGTTGTCATCAGATTCAAAATCTGTTTCTCTTCAACTGTGCAGGTTTGAAACCTGCCAATAACAATATTTTCATTCTATGAAATCCAAAATGGTGGAATGTAATGAATCACGAGTTAATGCAAAATACACATCTTTATACAGATTACAAATATATTTTGACTCTGACAACCACTTGAACGAGCGCAATAAAGAATCTCAGCCTTAATAGACAGATTTGTATTTTTCCTCATTCTCCAGGTTATCAGGATCAAAATTGAAAGTTTGATGTGCAATCTGCTCTTCTTCTTCTTCTTCAACCAAATCAAGACCTTTAGAAAGAATTATATTGTTCTTGTACTTATCCTTCTGAGTTTGCATCAAGACTTTGGTCATATATTGAACTCTGTGAACCTTCCATTGTCAGTTTTCACTCATGGGCCCACTGAATCAAAATCTGTTTCTATTATAATGCAACAGGTTCATCTGACCTGCAGGTGGTAAAGGGCAAGTACACAAAGCTGCCAATACCCTCGCTCACAGTTTCCAAGAGGTCGCTAATTCCCTAATTGAACAAGATCACATAAGGAAGACCAAAAGGAACCACATGTGGGTAGCAGGTTTTCATAGCAATATCCAAGCACTCCTATGCACATGCCTGATGATCAAATTTTCTGACCATCACCTGCATGACCCTTACCCCTTTGCAGATGTAGATGCAGCCGCCAAGTTCCTTAGAGGTGTGTTCTCAGAGTGGTCAAGAACACGCGGGTTCAGAGTGAGGATGAACAAGGCTTGTCAATTGATCAAAAGTACTAAGAATGTCTAAGGTGACTCTGCAAAACAAAGGTAGCGTCCGAGGGAAGGGAAGTATTGTACTGTATGTAGCACGCGAGGCTTTATCCTACTGCACGAGTATCCAGAACCCGTAGGTGAGAACCATAGCGATGAAATGAGGCAGATAAGTAATATGTAATGAGAATGCGCGCGGAACAGAATACGCAGTTACATGTGATAAGCCTTGATATCATTCAGTCAAACCGAGAGAAAATGAACACGCACCAACAGAGATAGGTGGACATGGAAAGGACATGGATGGAGGACGGGCCCAAGTGTGGGTGCATGCCAGTTGACTATTGGCCAAAGGAAACTTCTAGAGGAAGACTGACTAGTAGTACATATCATTCAGTAGCTTGTTTTCTGGACCTTCCAGTAGCAACTCCCATTAGCCTACAGTTGGTAGCTACTGGCAATCAGTATCTGTTTGCCGCCTGCATCATATCTGTTATCGCTTCACTCTACGCCTATTTCTATTGTTCTTGATCTCTATTATCATCCAAACCCCTCCTGCATTGGCCGCTTTGCAGCCATGTCTTTCCCGCACCTTCCACTTTCAGCAACCACTACATTCCTGCGCTTATGCGACAACATGTTCACCTCAAGTGCTATGGACGTCGACAATACTGTCTATACTCAGGAGCCACATCCAATACGATCAGACCATGAAGTAGTACCAGTCGCTGATCTCTGGAATGCCATCTCAAGCAGCCCTTTCTATCAAGCCAATGAGACATACAATTTGTATGAGAGAAAATGTTGTTTGAACGCCCTTTGCCTCCTGCAGCTAAAGTCGACAGGGAGATCTACTTTGTGAATGAGCTCTTGCAGGATGCATCAGGGGACTACTTTATACCTGAGCACTTCTTTCTTGTGTCGTACACATCGACAGGTGATAACACAGACAAGCAGTTATACGCACTTGGCTGTACTGTACAACAAACAGAGGTGAACCTATTCTTTAAATACATTCAACTTTGCTGATAGACTTAGGATGGCTTTATTGTCAGTGATGAGCAAGAAATAATTCTGACATGTAATTTTTGAAGGTCATTTCAAGAAATATCTGCAAATGACAATGAACTTGCTGGCGGGCTGATGGAGTCATTGAGGAAATATGCAAAGCTAGTGCCAAATCAATTGCACTGCAAGATCTCAAGGATGTATGGTGTACTCGGTTCCTCTTATCATCTTCATGGATGATGTATCCAGAAATATATCCAAGCAAACCGACCATAAGCATATGTCAAGGTGTGCTTTCATAGAATAAAAATAAAAATGTTATTATTAGCAGGTTTCAAACCTGCACTGTTCAAGAGAAACGGATTTTGACTCTGGTGATCACTTGACAATTTCATCTTTAGCAGGTTTTGAACCCACACAGACAGATTTAGATTCTGTTGTATTAGCTGCTTGGCTAAGACCAGTTGGATGCACTTTCAATAAATTCATTCAGAAGTGAATCCTCAAGGCGCATTTATCTGTTGGGTTCCCTTCCCAAGCAAGTTGTAGTGCTGCCAGTGAATTGAGGTGTGCCAACCGAAATTAGAAATTTGACCATGAGCATGTGTCAAGGTGCGGTTTTATAAAAAATGAATTTTATTATTGGCAGGTTTCAAACCTGCACATTCCAAGAGAAACAGATTTTGACTCTGATAATCACTGGTAATTTCATCTTTAGCAGGTTTTGAACCCGCACACACACAGATTTGAAACAGATTTGGATTCTGTTGTAGCAACTGTTTGACTAACACCAGTTAGATCCATCTTTAAAGAAAACATTCAGAATTGAATCTGCAAGTCAAGTCTACTGTTCCCTGTCACTCGCAATCGCAATGTTTTCCCTCAGCTGAACAGATGAATTGAATACAGACTGCAATACATCACTTTCAAAAAGCGAGAGGAGAGAAACATGATGATGAAAGGTCTCAAATACAGTGCACTTCAACCTTATACATAAGTGAATAATGGCCGTATAGCCCTTTGGAATCTCAGCCTTGACAGATGTGTATTCTTCCTCATTCTCCAGGTGATTAGGATTGAACTTGAAAGTTTGATGCGTAATCTGCTCTTCTTCTTCAACCAAGTCAAGACCTTTGAAGAGAATTAAATTGCTCTTGTGCTTATCATTCCGAGTTTGCATCAAAGATACTTACATTTGCCTCTGGTAATAGAAAAAGCAGAATAAAAGACTCAACAGTGACCACGCTATTGAAAGAACTGACAAAATGCAGATAAAATGTGCCTTGAGGATTCACTTCTGAATGAGTTCATTGGAAGCGAATCTCACTGGTCTTAGCCAAGCAGTTGATGCAACAGAATATAAATCTGTCTGCGTGGGTTCAAAACCTACTAAAGATCAAGTTGCCAAGTGATTATCAGAGTCAAAATCTGTTTGTCCTGGACCGTGTGGGTTTAAAACCTGCCAATGATAATTTTCATTTTCTATGAAAATGCACCTTGACACATGCTCATGGGCGGTTTGCTTAAAAGCTCGTCAAAGTTGTGTTTAGCCAAGTGGTTGTCATAACAGAATCAAAATCTGTTTCCATTGGAATGCAACAGGTTTGAAACCTGTTGAATGTGGCATGTTTTTTTCTATTAGAACATTCCTTGAATACTTGCTCGTAGACGGTATCTCAGACACTGATCTTCATTGGTTCTTGGTCAAGTTGTCATCAGAGTCAAAATCTGTTTCTCTTGGACTTTGTGAGTTTCAAACCCGCCAATGATGACATTTTTATTCTATGAAATCACGCCTTGACATTGACTCATGCGTACTTTCCTGAGAGCTCCATCTCACTGGTCTTAGCCAAGTAGACATTGAAACAGAGTCAAAATCTATTAGGAGGATAATGGTGTATAAACTGAGCCTGAAAGTGAGTTGTAAATATGGATCCTATGAGCCTACAAAGATATGAGTCTCTACAGCAGAATATTTTTTTTGCCAGCTGATAGCTGAGGCACGAGGCTAACCTAGAGTTTAGTCTATGATGAGCTACAACATGAAAGTACACATGAGTCAATGTCAAGGTCTGATTTCATAAAATAAAAATGTTATCATTGGGCAGGTTTCAAACCTGCACAGCCCAAGAGAAACAGATTTTGACTCTGATGATCACTTGCAATTTTATTTTTAGCAGGTTTTGAACCCACACAAACAGATTTAGATTCTGTCGTATTAACTGCTCAGCTAAGACCAGTTGGATGTGCTCCCAATGAATTCATTCAGAAGTGAATCCTCAAGATACATTTATCTGCATTTTGTCAGTTCTAATATTACATCATCAGCCCACCATGGTGATCTGCCATCAGCACATTTTTGGAGCAATTGCTGGATAAATAGGTTTATTCTTAAAGTAGAGGCCCAGAAGAAGTC
This sequence comes from Suillus discolor, assembly GCF_016758755.1. NCBI lineage: Eukaryota > Fungi > Basidiomycota > Agaricomycetes > Boletales > Suillaceae > Suillus > Suillus discolor. Next base: position 5,989 of record NW_024541296.1, read on the forward strand.
TGATGTCTTTTGCAATAAGAGTAGAATAAAAAAATCAATCGTGGCGACCATATTATTAAAAGAACTGACAGAATGCAGATAAATATGCCTTGAGGATTCACTTGTGAATGGGTCCATTGGAGGTGCATCTAACTGGTCTTAGCCGAGCAGTTAATACAACAGAATCTAAATCTGTCTGCGTAGGTTTAAAACCTGCTAAAGATGTCATTGTCAAGTGATCACCAGAGTCAAAATCTGTTTCTCTTGGACCATGCAGGTTTGAAACCTGCCAGTTGTGACATTTGTTTTATATGAAATCACACCTTGAAATATGCTGATGGTCAGTTTTCTTGCAAGCCAATCAAAGTTGTGTTTGGCCAAGTGGTTGTCATAACAGAATCAAAATCTGTTTCTATTGGAATGCAACAGGTTTGAAATCCATTGAATGTCACATTTTTTCTATGAGAACATGTCTTGAATGTTTGCTCATAGACAGTATCTCAGACATTGATCTCCATTGATCTTAGTCAAGTTGTCACCAGAGTTAAAATCTGTGTCTCTTGCACTTTGCAGATTTGAAACATGCCGATGATTATGTTTTTATTCTGTGCAATTACACTCTGATATTTTCTCATGGATAGTTTTCTCCAAAACTCATCATAAATACTCTTTTCCACATCATTGCCACGATGGATTCAAAATATGTTTCAATCAAAGCATACATTAGAGGAATCGTTCTAAGTAGCAATTCCCTTGGGCAAAATGTATACTCGCATCCAGAGGTCTATTTGAGTTTTTACCCCACTTCACTCTTTCTTCTCCTTTCACCCCTTCCCATCTAGCTATCATTCCTCGCACACACCGTCTATGAGCAAATATTTGAGGCATGTTCTTATAGAAAAAAAATGTGATGTTTCACAGGTTTGAGACCTGTTGCGCTCCAATAGAAACAGATTTGGATTCTGTTACATACAACAACCACTTGGCTAAATACAGCTCTGATCAGCTTGCAAGCTGACCAACCATAAGCATATGTCAAGGTGTGCCTTCATAGAATCAGAATAAAAATGTTATCATTAGCAGGTTTCAGACCTGCACTGTGCAAGAGAAACAGATTTTGACTCTGGTGATCACTTGAGATTTTCATCTTTAGCAGGTTTTGAACCCACGCAGACAGATTTAGATTCTGTCGTATCAACTGCTTGGCTAAGACCAGTTAGATGTGCTCCTAATGAACCCATTCAGAAGCAACTCATATACTTTTGCCTATTGGCTGCACTTCTGACTTGCTTCCGCTTGCTGAGAACACAATTAGAATTACTTACATAGCACCATGTATCTTTTGATTTTGATCAACTCTCCACCACCATCTTACATATTGTGGGACTCAAAGTCTAAAATATGCTATAACTGCTATTTGACACTGAGTGCTCAAAAGCACCTAAGCGCAGAATGTCGCACTGTTGTCTAAATACTTCTGCTTTATCTCAGAACTTCCTTGGGTCATTAGAATCAAACTGGAAAGTTTGATGTGTAATCTGCTCTTTTTCTTCAATCAAGTCGAGATCTTTGGAGAGAATTAAATTGTTCTTGTACTTATCATTCCGAGTTTGCATCAAGACTTTGGTCATACATGGAACTTTTGTGCCTTGAGGGTTCACTTTTGAATGAGTTCATTGGAAGTGCATCTCACTGGTCTTAGCCAAGCAGTCGATACAACAGAATCTAAATCTGTCTGTGTGGGTTCAAAACCTACCAAATATTTAATAGCCAAGTGATTGTCATAGTCAAAATCTGTTTCTCTTGGACTGTGCAGGTTTAAAACCTGCCAAGGATAATTTTCATTTTCTATAAAAATGTGCCTTGATATATTCTCATGGTTGGTTTGCTTAAAAGCCCATCAGAGTTGTGTTTGGCCAAGTGGTTGTCATAACAGAGTCAAAATCTGTTTCCACTGGAACGTAACAGGTTTGAAACCTATTGAATGTTGCATTTTTTTCTATTAGAACATGTCTTGAATATTTGCTCATAGACAGCATCCCAGACGCTGATCTTCATTGGTCTTAGTCAAAATCTGTTTCTCTTGGACTTTGTGGGTTTGAAACCTGCCAATGATGACATTTTTATTCCATGAAATCACACCTTGACATTTTCTCATGAATGATATAAGTTTCTTTTTTTCCTGTCAGAACACGCCTCGACATGGACTCATGTGTACTTTCCTGAGAGCACTATCTCACTGGTGGTGTGATTTCATAAAATAAAAATGTTATCATTGGCAGGTTTCAAACCTGCGCTGTCCAAGAGAAACAGATTTTGACTCTGATGTTCACTTGCAATTTTATCTTTAGTAGGTTTTGAACCCACGCAGACAGATTTAGATTCTGTCGTATCAACTGCTTGGCTAAGACCAGTTAGATGCACTCCCAATGAGCCCATTCAGAAGCAAATCCTCAAGGTACATTAAACTCTAACATCCCCCTTGAGTCCAATCATATGTGATCCTTCCATTGTCAGTCCTCACTCATGACACAGCTGTTAATCCCAAGACATCACAAACATCATCGGCCCACCATGGTGGTCTGTCATCAGCACTTTTTCAGAGCAATTGCTAGATAAACAGGTCTTGAAGTCAAGAGCCCCAGAAGAATTCTGATGTCTTTTGTAATAAGAGTAGAATAAAAGAATCAATCATGGAGACCTTGCTATTGAAAGAACTGCCTTGAGGATTCACTTTTGAATCAATTCATTTTAACTGCTCTTAGTCAACCAGTCGATACAACAGAATCTAAATCTGTCTGTGTGGGTTCAAAACCTGCTAAAGAAGAAATTGTCAAGTGATCATCAGAGTCAAAATCTGTTTCTCTTGGAATGCGCAGATTTGAAACCTGCCAATGATAAAATTCATTTTCTATCAAAACACACCTTGAAATTTGCTCATAGTTGGTTTGCTTGCAAGATGATCAAAGTTGTGTTTAGCCATGTGGCTGTGATAACAGAGTCAAAATCTGTTTCTATTGTAGTGCAACAAGTTCAAAACCTGTTGAACACCACATTTTTTCTATACAACCATGACTTCAGTATTTGCTCACAGACAGTATCTCAGACATTCATTTTTTTTTTCATGCGAGCTTCTGCACCTGGGGAATAAGTTGAATTCAATGGCGAGTTTTATTTTCTTGCATGCACTTACCTTGACAAGTGCTAACTTCAATGGTTGAATCTATTTGTTCAGTGTGATATAACATGCTCACCCTCATCCAACAACTCAGCCTTTTCAACAAATCTGTCTTCATTGTATACCCCGTCTATCATTCCTGCCTCATCTATCATCTCTGGATCCTCTTCCACCTCCACACTGAATTCTTCCAGCTCCATCTCAGTACTATCCACTTGGTCAGCTCCATGTTTCTTCACATTGAACTCATTAATCAACAATTTCACCACCAGGTTTACCATGTGGAGGAAGCACCTGGTGTGCATCACTGCTCCACTGAACCTGAGCACTTTATCACTCAATTTGCAAATTATTATGTCATTGTTGGACACATTATCACATGTAATACTCAGCATCTGTGTCCTATGGATTCATTTGCATATAAGTGTGTTTTGTTTTTGTGAATCATACCTTTTCTGATATGCCAAATTCTTCTAGCATCTTTGCAAATGTCTCTGCAAGCTCTTCGCCAGTGTGGGACTATGAACCTCTTAGCTTATATACACCTACTAGACAGGTAAGTTTTTACCTTCCCGACTTTGACCACATCTAAAAGTGCATCCAAAGTACCAAAGTACTTGTCTAATGCAAGCGAAGGTGGTCCAAAGTCAAGAAATGAAGGTCTGATGATGCACAGAGGCTCTGAAGAGCTTGCGACTAAACAGTGAGATTTCTGAGAGTCAGTATAATGGGTATGTCAAAGTATAAGACTAGTGAGAGTACAAAAGTACAACTATGCAAAGCATATTGAAAGACTCAGAGATAGTGAGATGCAAAATGGCAGCGGTCAAGCCAAACAAAAGGATCAATTGCGTGAAGTACAACTTATCTGAAAGTGGGTCTACTAACTATGACTCATAGCAAGGGAAAGGAAGTGAAGTACAGATCAGCTGGTGAGTGAGATTATATACTACAGCATGAAAGTCTGGAATTGTGTAGGCAAGAACAGTAGTGAGATAAGCTATTTGAAATGTAATAAGACTCGAGGCGAGTCACTACACTGATATCCATGTAATAATGCACGAGGTGTGCTGCTATATGCATTATTTGAGGCTTTCTAAGAGGTCTGCTATTAAGAATAAGCTCAAGGAGGTGTTACGACACAAGGTCGTGTGCGACTTGGATAGTTCTAACAGCGACAACCATGACAGTGGTACCGAGTGCTGAGAGTTGTCGGCCTTTACAGACAAGCAAAGGTTGCGTACTCGAACGTAGCTCGTGTAGGAACAAGGGGTTATGCCGAGATAATAGCAAGGTTTACAGACAGAGAGAGGCGTCTCCAAAGGTACGAGTCAATGTCGAGCAGGTAGCTTTAGCAGGACAAGGAGTTCAGGGAAAACCAAGTAGGATTAAAGTAAGGAACATCTACTTTAATCTGCGACTTTATATAAGGCTACTCTATTGTGTCTAAGCTCAGCTTGAAGCCGGGTTCTAATCTGCTTATCTGCATGAGTCAGAGATAGCATCCACGAGGCTTGCCTTCTATCTTGATAACATAAATAGGTCTTCTAGACCTATGTTGTCATGTGTCGTCATATGCGGTCCAGACCGCTGTAAAGAGTTGATTCTGTGTGGGCTCTACAAAGTGTTACCTTCAGAACTCAATGTGCGAGTGTTATGCTCGTCCCAAGGAGACTGCCTATAGAAATACTCCTTGATATAATGCAAGGGATATCTTGTTAAGATCGAGGATGAGAGAAGGGAAAGTTACCAAGAGCACGCTCAATATTCCAAGGGTGCATCCGAAGTGGTCCAAAAGTGGTCCGACATCAAGAAATGAAGGTCCGAGGTTGCATGAAGCATCCGAAGAGCTTCCGATGAACAGCGAGTGTTCCGAGAGAAGTATGGCGGGTGTATCGAAGTATAAGACTTGTGAAGTAAAACTAAGCAAAGTCTATCAAAAAGAACTTAGAGACAGCGAGTAGCGAAATGGCAGCAGTCAGGCCAAACAATCGTTCCAAATGAACAAAGATCGATTGCGCAAGGTGCAACTATCCGAATGTGACTCTACTAACTATGACTCGTAGCAGGGAAAGTGAAGTGAAGTGCGAGTAGCTAGCGAGGCAGATTATATCCTACAGCGTGAAAGTCCGGAAACTGCGTAGGCGAAACCAGTGGCGAGATAAGGCATCCAAAATGTAATAAGACTCAAGGCGAGCCGCTACAGAGATATGCATGTAATAAGGCGCAAGGCATGTTTGTTATGCGTATAACCGACAGGCCGACAACATATGTGCCCCTAGACATAATCAATAACAGATAACCAAGTGGAAAACACACCAGCGAAGTCAAACGGACACGGACAGGGACATGGTACGGAGGATCAGAACTGTATACAGGCCTCAGAAATGGACGGACGACCTTCAGACGACTCGGACGAACACACGGAACTCTCGGAAGGTAAATGTGTATGTGGAATACCTATGTGTTTGGCAGGATACGAGCCCAACACCGATCTGAGTGCTACACCGCTTATCTAAGCCGGCAGTTGCCGCTTATCTTCTATCATCATCTATCGTCATAGGGCTGGTGATACCCTGGTATCGTCTATAGCCGTGCGGTGGCAGAGGGCTGGCTGGTGGCAGGGGACTCATGCCATGTTACTGTAACAGGAGGTGGATCCAAAGGGCTTGGCTTCAGCTTATGCACTGTAACAATACAACAATGGCTGGGCACTACACAAAGTAAGTACTCAGCCAAATATATGTGGTGTGGTCTTGCACAGCCTAGTCTGCTATACTTGCAAGACAAGTGTGTTTGACTTGAGGAGTTAGCTGTTTAAAAGAAGTTCTAATGTTAGTGATATAATATGCGGTCAATGATCTGAGCACAGTAAAAAATGTCTGAAGGTATAATTACAAGTCCAATGTGTTTTGGGTTAGTGGATTAGTGGGTTTTGGGTTGCCAAAAACAGGTATAGTGAATCCTCAAGGCAGTTCTTTCAATAGCAAGGTCTCCATGATTGATTCTTTTATTCTACTCTTATTGCAAAAGACATCAGAATTCTTCTGGGGCTCTTGACTTCAAGACCTGTTTATCTAGCAATTGCTCTGAAAAAGTGCTGATGACAGACCACCATGGTGGGCCGATGATGTTTGTGATGTCTTGGGATTAACAGCTGTGTCATGAGTGAGGACTGACAATGGAAGGATGACATATGATTGGACTCAAGGGGGATGTTAGAGTTTAATGTACCTTGAGGATTTGCTTCTGAATGGGCTCATTGGGAGTGCATCTAACTGGTCTTAGCCAAGCAGTTGATACGACAGAATCTAAATCTGTCTGCGTGGGTTCAAAACCTACTAAAGATAAAATTGCAAGTGAACATCAGAGTCAAAATCTGTTTCTCTTGGACAGCGCAGGTTTGAAACCTGCCAATGATAACATTTTTATTTTATGAAATCACACCACCAGTGAGATAGTGCTCTCAGGAAAGTACACATGAGTCCATGTCGAGGCGTGTTCTGACAGGAAAAAAAGAAACTTATATCATTCATGAGAAAATGTCAAGGTGTGATTTCATGGAATAAAAATGTCATCATTGGCAGGTTTCAAACCCACAAAGTCCAAGAGAAACAGATTTTGACTAAGACCAATGAAGATCAGCGTCTGGGATGCTGTCTATGAGCAAATATTCAAGACATGTTCTAATAGAAAAAAATGCAACATTCAATAGGTTTCAAACCTGTTACGTTCCAGTGGAAACAGATTTTGACTCTGTTATGACAACCACTTGGCCAAACACAACTCTGATGGGCTTTTAAGCAAACCAACCATGAGAATATATCAAGGCACATTTTTATAGAAAATGAAAATTATCCTTGGCAGGTTTTAAACCTGCACAGTCCAAGAGAAACAGATTTTGACTATGACAATCACTTGGCTATTAAATATTTGGTAGGTTTTGAACCCACACAGACAGATTTAGATTCTGTTGTATCGACTGCTTGGCTAAGACCAGTGAGATGCACTTCCAATGAACTCATTCAAAAGTGAACCCTCAAGGCACAAAAGTTCCATGTATGACCAAAGTCTTGATGCAAACTCGGAATGATAAGTACAAGAACAATTTAATTCTCTCCAAAGATCTCGACTTGATTGAAGAAAAAGAGCAGATTACACATCAAACTTTCCAGTTTGATTCTAATGACCCAAGGAAGTTCTGAGATAAAGCAGAAGTATTTAGACAACAGTGCGACATTCTGCGCTTAGGTGCTTTCGAGCACTCAGTGTCAAATAGCAGTTATAGCATATTTTAGACTTTGAGTCCCACAATATGTAAGATGGTGGTGGAGAGTTGATCAAAATCAAAAGATACATGGTGCTATGTAAGTAATTCTAATTGTGTTCTCAGCAAGCGGAAGCAAGTCAGAAGTGCAGCCAATAGGCAAAAGTATATGAGTTGCTTCTGAGTGGGTTCATTGGGAGCACATCTAACTGGTCTTAGCCAAGCAGTTGATACGACAGAATCTAAATCTGTCTGCGTGGGTTCAAAACCTGCTAAAGATGAAAATCTCAAGTGATCACCAGAGTCAAAATCTGTTTCTCTTGCACAGTGCAGGTCTGAAACCTGCTAATGATAACATTTTTATTCTGATTCTATGAAGGCACACCTTGACATATGCTTATGGTTGGTCAGCTTGCAAGCTGATCAGAGCTGTATTTAGCCAAGTGGTTGTTGTATGTAACAGAATCCAAATCTGTTTCTATTGGAGCGCAACAGGTCTCAAACCTGTGAAACATCACATTTTTTTTCTATAAGAACATGCCTCAAATATTTGCTCATAGACGGTGTGTGCGAGGAATGATAGCTAGATGGAAAGGGGTGAAAGGAGAAGAAAGAGTGAAGTGGGGTAAAAACTCAAATAGACCTCTGGATGCGAGTATACATTTTGCCCAAGGGAATTGCTACTTAGAACGATTCCTCTAATGTATGCTTTGATTGAAACATATTTTGAATCCATCGTGGCAATGATGTGGAAAAGAGTATTTATGATGAGTTTTGGAGAAAACTATCCATGAGAAAATATCAGAGTGTAATTGCACAGAATAAAAACATAATCATCGGCATGTTTCAAATCTGCAAAGTGCAAGAGACACAGATTTTAACTCTGGTGACAACTTGACTAAGATCAATGGAGATCAATGTCTGAGATACTGTCTATGAGCAAACATTCAAGACATGTTCTCATAGAAAAAATGTGACATTCAATGGATTTCAAACCTGTTGCATTCCAATAGAAACAGATTTTGATTCTGTTATGACAACCACTTGGCCAAACACAACTTTGATTGGCTTGCAAGAAAACTGACCATCAGCATATTTCAAGGTGTGATTTCATATAAAACAAATGTCACAACTGGCAGGTTTCAAACCTGCATGGTCCAAGAGAAACAGATTTTGACTCTGGTGATCACTTGACAATGACATCTTTAGCAGGTTTTAAACCTACGCAGACAGATTTAGATTCTGTTGTATTAACTGCTCGGCTAAGACCAGTTAGATGCACCTCCAATGGACCCATTCACAAGTGAATCCTCAAGGCATATTTATCTGCATTCTGTCAGTTCTTTTAATAATATGGTCGCCACGATTGATTTTTTTATTCTACTCTTATTGCAAAAGACATCAGACTTCTTCTGGGCCTCTACTTTAAGAATAAACCTATTTATCCAGCAATTGCTCCAAAAATGTGCTGATGGCAGATCACCATGGTGGGCTGATGATGTAATATTAGAACTGACAAAATGCAGATAAATGTATCTTGAGGATTCACTTCTGAATGAATTCATTGGGAGCACATCCAACTGGTCTTAGCTGAGCAGTTAATACGACAGAATCTAAATCTGTTTGTGTGGGTTCAAAACCTGCTAAAAATAAAATTGCAAGTGATCATCAGAGTCAAAATCTGTTTCTCTTGGGCTGTGCAGGTTTGAAACCTGCCCAATGATAACATTTTTATTTTATGAAATCAGACCTTGACATTGACTCATGTGTACTTTCATGTTGTAGCTCATCATAGACTAAACTCTAGGTTAGCCTCGTGCCTCAGCTATCAGCTGGCAAAAAAAATATTCCGCTGTAGAGACTCATATCTTTGTAGGCTCATAGGATCCATATTTACAACTCACTTTCAGGCTCAGTTTATACACCATTATCCTCCTAATAGATTTTGACTCTGTTTCAATGTCTACTTGGCTAAGACCAGTGAGATGGAGCTCTCAGGAAAGTACGCATGAGTCAATGTCAAGGCGTGATTTCATAGAATAAAAATGTCATCATTGGCGGGTTTGAAACTCACAAAGTCCAAGAGAAACAGATTTTGACTCTGATGACAACTTGACCAAGAACCAATGAAGATCAGTGTCTGAGATACCGTCTACGAGCAAGTATTCAAGGAATGTTCTAATAGAAAAAAACATGCCACTTGTTTTGCGGAGTCACCTTAGACGTTCTTAGTACTTTTGATCAATTGACAAGCCTTGTTCATCCTCACTCTGAACCCGCATGTTCTTGACCACTCTGAGAACACACCTCTAAGGAACTTGGCGGCTGCATCTACATCTGCAAAGGGGTAAGGGTCATGCAGGTGATGGTCAGAAAATTTGATCATTAGGCATGTGCATAGGAGTGCTTGGATATTGCTATGAAAACCTGCTACCCACATGTGGTTCCTTTTGGTCTTCCCTATGTGATCTTGTTCAATTAGGGAATTAGCGACCTCTTGGAAAGTGCAATAATAATTGCTGAGATCTGTGAGCAAGGGCATTGGCAGCTTTGTGTACTTGCCCTTTACCACCTGCAGGTCAAATGAACCTGTTGCATTATAATACAAACATATTTTGATTCAGTGGGCCCATGAGTGAAAACTGACAATGGAAGATTCACAGAGTTCAATATATGACCAAAGTCTTGATGCAAACTCGGAAGGATAAGTACAAGAACAATATAATTCTTTCTAAAGGTCTTGATTTGGTTGAAGAAGAAGGAGAAGAAGAGCAGATTACACATCAAACTTTCAATTTTGATCCTGATAATCTGGAGAATGAGAAAAAATACAAATCTGTCTATTAAGGCTGAGATTCTTTATTGTGCTCGTTCAAGTGGTTGCCAGAGTCAAAATATATTTCTCTTGAACTAAGCAGGTTTTCAATCTGTATAAAGATGTGTATTGAAAGAACTGACAAAATGCAAATAAATGTGCCATGAGAATTCACTTTTGAATGAGTTCATTGGAAGTATATTCAACTAGTCTTAGCCAAGCAGTTAATAGCACAGAATCTAAATCTGTCTGTGTGGGTTCAAAACCTGCTAAAGATGAAATTGCAAGTGATCACCAGACTCAAAATCATGTTTCTCTTGAATCATGACATGTTTGAAACCTGTCAATGATAATAAAAATTTTCTACAAAAATATGTCTTAATATTTCATGTTGATGTGTGGTGAGACATATAAGTTGCTTGGTGATAGTTGCTCTATGTGTGACATATGAATCATTATAAATGATCTCTATGGCCCAATTCAAGCTCTAATCTGGGGATCTAGCTATCTGTCTATTATAGGCTGAATCCAAAAGATACAGCATAATCATAATAATATCTGTATTTTCCATTCTGACTATCAATTTCAGACTAGAATCTTGAGATAAATCTTTCATTTGAACTTCCACCAATGATGCAACTGGATTAAAAACACACACTTGACTTTACCAAATAATAAACCCCTACATAAATTTCTAATTAACATATAATTCATCATTCTTGGACATCTAAAGCAGATACTGTCAAAATTCAGAGTAGTACATACTTTTATTTTCTCTTACTCAGTAAACACATTAGTGTTTTTCACAAGTATAATATATTTGCCAGTCATTGGATAAATATATAAGGTTGTGTTGGAACGATGATTAATGGCAGAATTGTGCTGATGGATGTGATTATGTACTATATATAATATTATATATATCCTTCCACTTTCTCCACCAGTTCACTAATGAAGATGCAACATTTTCTGGACTTAAACTCAGCTTGACTCTGTTGCTCTGATTCTGCTCTATACTGGAAAAATGGGACACTCTTGCTCTGTTCACCAGCTGGAGTGGGCTCTGCTAAATGTGTGCACTGGACTCTCACTGCAGGCATCTTCCTATTTTCCTCCACCAAACATTCAAAAAAAACATTAGTTGAGAAGATAGAAAATTTCCCTCATTTTTTCTGTCAAAACATTGAAAAAGTAATTCATATATCAATGATTTTCTGTGTGTGAGATATGATGTAAAAATTTGTCAGTTTCTTCAAGGATAATGCTGTATTTTCTGTATATTGTCTTTTAAATAGCAGCTTATAATAATGTTAATTTTCTTTTGTGTTTTTCAAATGTTTTGTGTATATTTGAAAAACACAGAGAAGAAAATTAACATTATTGTAAGCTGCTATTTAACAGATAATAGATGAAAAATATAGCACTATTCTTGAAGGAACATGCCAAATTTTTGCATCATGTCCCACGCACAGAAAATCATTGATACACATTTTTTTCTTCTATGTTTTGACAGAAAAAATGAGGGAAATTTTCTATCTCCTCAATCAATGTTTTTTGGATGTTTGGTGGAGGAAAATGGGAAAATGCCTATAATATCTACAATCAAGTGATGGAGCTGCTACTGCTCCCAGAACTCTACCTAATGCCCTGTCTGCACTCCAAACACCACCAAACACCTCTACAACCTAACCTCCTCCCTAGGGTCCCCCACTCCAATATTAACTCAAGCTAACTTGTCAGTGTGGAATATCAGACTGCTGTACTTCAATGGTGTTAATAGCTGCTGCACATGTCCCACATGTACAAGCTTATATACACAAGGAGCTGAAAGCTGTGGTTGGAGTTAGATTGGGAGGTGTTTTACAAACACATAGGTGCAGATATTCTTGTTCTCGCTGTAGGACTTGGAGTCCTTATAGCCTTGTAGAGGCCATTTTTGCAGCATCCCTTAGGTCCTCACACCATGTGCATTATCACTAACACAGTGCACATTCTTTCTGCTATCAGCTAACAGCTGCAGCTCATGCACGTGCATCAGCTCGCATTAGCTTTTCTTTGGTTCCATTGTGTATCCTTCCTCCATCCTATCCATGTCCTCCACTTGTCCATTGGTGCGTATTTAATCTCATTTGTCTTAGACTGACCATATTTTCAAAGCTATCTCATTTATATTTTCATTACTTGCATTATGGACCCTTTTTTACATATTACTGCTACCTACTCGGCTCTGAACAGCACTTCAACATGCTATCATATATACTTAGTACTTGAGATTTTTCATGTATCTTATTTTTCCCCCATCGAAATTATCATCCGTTTCCACACAAACACTTAGACTGAAAATCTAAAACCTTCAGCATACTACTGCACACATGTCTCTAATGGCCATGCTAATTTTCGCACTTTGCCCATTGCACCTATCGTCAAGCACTCCTCACGCATCATCATCACATCACATCACTTCCGTGTTCTCAAACCTTCATATATATCCTTTGGCTCGACAGCATGTTTTTGCATCTCATTAAATCTTTGGCCACTCAGCCGCGCATCATATCGCTCTTTTGGTGGCTCACTTGCACTCGCATTGCATCGGCGCAAGTTCTCGCACTCCTTCCATTCTCAGTTACTCTTATTAGTTCTAAAGTTTCCCCTCATATTTTACTTATAGGAATTGTTCTCAGTAGCAATCCCCTTGGGCCGAATCTATACTCATGTCCAGAGGTCTATTTGAGTTTGACCCCACTTCACCCTTTCTCCCCCTTTCACCCCTTCTCATCTAGCCATCATTCCTCACACACATCATATCTCACATTGATGACTGTTGAGTCCATCCCTATGGACCCTAACTCCCTACTCATGCAATTGCAATCTCCCAAGACTCCTGCTAAGTCCACACTCATAAAACACATCCCTTATTGTGAGGCCATTAGCTCACTCATGCATCTTACCATTGACACTCATCTAGACATAGTGTTTGCCATCTCAACCATTGCTTAGTATGGCACCAACCCTGCATGGCATACTGGGAGGCTATCAAGAAGATCTTTTGGTACCTTGCAGGTATCAAGAAGATGGTGCTTACCTTTGGTCAAGGCAAACTCAGCCTTAAAGGGTACATGGATGCTAATGGTGCCTTGCAGGACCATAGACACACCATCTCTAGCTATGCATTTTTGTTGGATGATGGAGCCATGTCATGAAGCTTGAAAAAGCAGGAGCTAGTGACACTCTCTATGATAGAGGCTGAATATGTTACTGTCATGCATGCAGCAAAGAAAGCCATCTAGCTTTATCATCTCATCTCTGAAATCTTTCACCTGCTCACTCAACCAACCACTCTCTATTGCAACAATCAGTCTATCATTGCACTTACAAACTTCAGCGTGTTTCACATGCACACCAAGCATATAGACATTTGCTATCATTTTGTTCAGTTTTCTATTGACAAATGTTCAATTTTACTAGAGTACTGTCCTACAGATGATATGATTGCTGACACCTTCACCAAACTTCTTCTTAGCCTCAAGGCTAAGCACTTTGCTACTGTGCTTGGACTCTGCTTAGTTTGAGGAGGAGTATTGCATACTCTAATCTCAATATGCCCATTCTGTAGGTTACATAAGCTACTTACTATTTTCTTTCACACACAATAGAACTTCCTCAGTGACTTCTATTAGTTCACTGAGCTTATGTACTTTCTGCATTAGTGCATAGCCAGGAGTGCATATCACTAGACTGAGCCAACAGCATAGTTTCATGATAGGCCTACCTTATCTCATTGCATCCACTATGTTTCAGATCAGTGTATATCATCATTGCTCTTATGTTGTAGTCCTTTATAGTGGAAGAAGACCTCAATGATTCCATCAACAACATTGCTTTTACCCCTGGGTTAGTATCACATTTCAGCTTGATATTCAAGCCTCGCATAGATGAAGCATTATTGAGAAATATTCTCAGTTAGACAGTGTATAACAGGCCTTTTTGCTTTGGGTGGCTGTGGGCAGAGCGATCTTGATATATTTTGCATGACTTATTAGGTCTGTATTTTGCCTTTTTAGGACCACTCACACCAGATATCCACTGACATAATCTTACTATGCAGTATATGCTCATCCAATGCTGTTTGACATTACTGTTCCTGCACTTTACAGATCCCTTATATACTTTTATATACTTACTTTGTTTCTATAGTCACTAGTTTGGATGCTTGGTAGTGAGCCAAATCTCTAATCTCTGACACTAGTGCTCATCAAGGGATAGTGGTGCCTCCTTCAGTTTCAACATCAATATATGATGCACAACTGGTATCCAATGTGAAAATTGCCTCAAGAAAATTTCACTAGCACTTACCAAGCCTTGGACTGCAGTGCCTCCTTGTATTTCAACATCAACATACAATGTGTTACAGGCATCTGTAACACCTACTAGAGCCCCAGCTCTGCCTACACCTGCCCCCGCTCTGCTAGACTCCCCGCGCAGCGGTGCGCCGCCTGCGCCTAGAAAGACAGCAGTCTGGACCGCTATGACCCCGCCCCTGGCCTAGATGGCCTTGTACCTGATCCATGGAGGCTGTACGCCTCATGGACACCCTAGATCAGCGCATGCATAACGCATGTCGCTTCATGAAGATCCGGAGCGCGCATGGCGCTTCCTGTACCTATGCGCAGCTGCCCTTGGCGCAGCATGCTTGATCAGAGGTTAAGCCTCATGTATGCTATCTGAACCTCATGTCTTGTTATCATAGATTTACGATATACTATTGATTACAGACTGAGCTAGAATACTTGTAGTACTTCCCTATAAGTAGACACAGATTATTGTACTTAGACTTTACTTTAATCTACTAGGTTCATCCCCAGAACTTGCTCATCTAAGCTTACCAGCTTCCTTGTGTGAGACCGCACTTCTAAGTCGCCCCCATACGACTTAGCACGTATCCGCTAGCCCTGCATCTCGACGAGCGCTGTCTTACCGAGATCGCCGGAGGAATCCTTGACGTTCCATCAAGGCTAGACCACGCTCAGCTTCAGTAGACTCACTCGAGTCATCGCTGAGAAGACCTACCCTAGTTCGCACACGCCGACCGACGGTCAGCGTAACACAATGGGCAACTGGTGTCCAATATGTGCACAGCAAAGATATAGTTGTCTTGGTTGGCATCTGTTGTGCATTCTTGTCAAGTCAGCTCAGTTACCACCAGTACAGCAGCTACAACAATAAGTGCTGATTCTTCTTCATCAGTTACTTCTATCTCCAAGTCTATCTTGTTTTGCAGTGCTTGATACTGATATAAGATATTATCCATGGTATTCCATTGACCTATGGTTTAGTTTTTCATACAGAATATCTTATTGTGTAATTTGGAAATTGTTTTTCAAAGTCTGGTATATGATAGTCCACATTATTTTGCCTATGGGAAGTCACCTATTACTTTCTCGAGTACAGGAGACAGGATTTGTTGCTGCATCAGTAAATCACAAATTTCTCACAGACTTCAGATTCCCACAGTGTGACAGACCTCACATAATTCCACAATCCTAGAGCCACAGAGTCACAGATTCTCACAGTGTGCTACAGATCCACAGGACTCACAGAATAAATCACAAAAATTTTCACCAAGTCTTTTCTCTAGTGAAACATCAACACTAAGCTTTAATATAAAGCAAAACTTATTGAAATTCATTATCAGGATTATAAGTGCAAAACCTATTGACCAAGTAAACCTTGTCAAAATTCACAATTTTGATACTACTTTGTACTAAACAAGCTGCCAACTGATCACTCACATAAGTTACATTCATCACAATGGCAAGGACCTTGCTCCAGCAAAGGAACGTTGCTGCACTCGACAGAGTGCATATATAGCTTATGACGTCTGCTCAAGAGTACAATGGTCATTCAATGATCAAAGTCCAACTTTGGTTCAACTAGAAACATCCGTAATCATAGTACAGAGGTGAAAAGTTCCTGTGAGTTCCTAAGAAGCTAATATCATTTGAACTTGTCCAGCAGCTTCGACCCGCCTGCAAAGAAACCACATCAGCAATGGATGACAGAACGTTGTTCAAGAGTAAACTCACTCTGCGCAAGACTCTCCAGGTGTCTCCTCGCATCCCTCCCCGCGATGCCTTCCACTGTGTCTAGTGCGCGCCCCGCGAGATTGGACCTGCCCCCTCCACCATTGCCTGTCCACATCGGTGCCGGCTGGTTCGGGGCGTAATAGCTCTGAGACTGCGGGTGCGTAGGAGGACCTTGTGAGAACGACCAGAATTAGCAACGCGAGGGCAGCTGTGAATAGAATATACGCACTATTATGGTGCACTTTGGACGAAGGCGAGCTCGGGATTCCCCATTCAGGTGGAGGGTATGGTCGAGGAGAATGCGAACCACCAGGAGGTTGTGCGGGAGGAACTTGGTGTTGGAAGTAGTCTTGGGCAAGTGGATTTGATGCGGGGTAGGTTTGGTAGGGATGCGGTGGCTTGTCCGTTGCCATGTAAGGTTCTTGAGGTACACCAGAATTTGGAATTGTGTTCGGATAGAATTGTTCTACGCGGGGGTAAGAGGAATTGTGTGAATGCGTCTTAGCATCATGTCGATCGTATCCTGGTCCGCCTATAGCGGAAGGCCTACCCTGGGGTGAGGGTGAAGGGTGGGAATCGAGGGGGGACAGCGGGATGATTGTACGGACCATAGTGAAGCTGTTGTTGACCAGGATATTGTGAACATGATGCAACAGGTACTTGTGAAGTCGGCGGGCGCGGAGAAATTGACGGGATTGCGGGCGAGATACTAGGACGCCTTAGACTCGCCTCCACAGAAGGCATTTGCATGATTGAAGAAGAAATCCCTGATGCATGGGATTCCTGTGGTGCTGAGACAACTTCTGACGGATGGTGTGATAATGTCTGTCGGGCGAGATCATCGGCCAAATATGCCACATTGGAAGATGCAGGTGGAGGAAGAGGGAAAGAAATTTGGGAGGATGGCCTGACAATGGAATGCGAAAAGCCTGGTCGCTGATAGAGCTGATGGGGACGCATGTCCATATCCACCTTATCGGAGGAATATACCGGTCTTGCTGACATTGGAGCCGGTGGAGGGCGAGAACTCATGTTAATAGCAGGAGGTCGGCTGCCCGCTGATGGCGAGCTCGTGGTCAGCGATGGACTCCTGGCTGGAACAGGCGGCGGGGACACAAAAGAGGCTGAGACACTGGATGAATGGCCGAGAGTGGGCTTGGTGGCTTCAGGTGGGACTAGTCTGACGTTGGGTGTACTGCTTGTTCGAGGACTTTGCGTCGGTTGTTCATCTTCCAGCCTATATGGAGGTGGAGCCTCATCCACCTGCTGCACTTCCTTCCTTTGTAGCCCAATCATGATACGCTCGTTGAGCTTCCTTCCATCGCTCCGCTTCTTCCTCGTGAGCTGTTTTATCTTCATACCTGGGGCGTGTTGCCCAATAATCCTGTAACTCCTTGACAGGAAATGTCTCATGTATCATACGATCACCGCGCAATGATTCAGCGGCAAAACCAGTTATACGCATATACCAGTCTGACGGGAGCGAATAGCCATCGGCATCGAGCGCTAGAAAGTTAAACTGTGGGTGAACAGGAAGTTGCTTTGAAGAAGAGACAACGGGCATGAATGCTGTTCCTTCGTCATATTCATCCCACATGGCCCCATAGATGATGCGCACCCCTGCGTGTCGAGCAGCATATATTTGCTTCCAGAGAAAGCGGCCCCCGTTGCGCTTTATGTCGTTGAGTCCCCATTGGCCGCCAGAGAGATTATAACCCTGTAGAACATAATCATAATCAGTAGGACAATGATCATAGACGGGCGTTACTGGACTTACGCTGCCTCCAGGAAGTACCACAGGTATGTAATCTACCCTTTTTTTGCCTTCATCTCCTCTTTTCTTCAAAAAATCAAAGTCCTGTTTGACTTTTTCATTCCCCCAGCGTTCCGCATCATCTTCATTTCCGTAACGTCCGATAGTCCAAGGGCTCAATGCATCAAATTCTTCTGTCCAGACTCGCAAGAACTCGGGGTTTGGGTCACTATCAGATGTCGATGTGCGCCAGTGTCCAGGTACACCTGCCATAAGATAAGCACCGCCTGGTGTAGAGGAACGAAAGAAATTAGTGATAGATCGCACGACTTCGGGAGAGTGATTTCTTTCGTTGAATCCAAAACCTTGGGGGGTAAGATGAACTAAACAACCATAGTGATATGGATCAAATGCATACCCCACAGAGCGATGACCGGGCTGCCTTTCTCGCGAAGATAATTGGGGCTGTCTAGAATGCATTTATCACGCACGAGATGCATCCAATCTTGCTCGAGCACTCGCTGAATCTTGTCTGGGTGAACACCCGAAACATCATACCTAGATACGTAATGAATATCGATCAAATGGGTTGACAAGTATGCGCACATGATGGCAAATACCCTCCCCTCTGCTTCAGCAGCCTCTCGAACACGATCACCCACTTCGTCTCTGATTTTCCTCATCGCGGTGCCCGCCTCTATGTCGCACTGGCCTGCAAATCGTTGCAAGAACGCGCCGTCGACACCGTGCAACGCCATCCAGTGAAAATGGCGCCTCACCGTCTTCGAGTGGCGCGAAGAAAATAGAAACATTTGTTCTCCGTCTGCATTTTTGAGACCTGTGGCAGGGTACAGTTCAGATGGGGAGTATTCAGATACATCTGGCCATATATCTGTATTGGGGCGTCCACCGTCTGGGAGCGGCTTATCAAACCAGTGTAGCCACCCATGATGGTTGGGATCCAAGGGTTCGCCATCTCCAGGACAGGTGAACCTGTAAAAGGAATGTTGAGTACGAGGCTCACTATATCATAATGCGTCCCATCATCCGTCTGCGACTTTGGACCACTCGAGAGACGCTCAAAGGTAATTATGAAACCTGGACGGCTCACGAGCTTGCATCTAAGAAATACGCGAACGCACCATCCTTGATATCCAACTAGAAATTTATCCTGTATTGTCTTTGGGTTTGCTCTGCGGTAAGGTTCAAGGTAATAAGTAACCGTGACGATGCCATTGCACGTTAGTTAGTAGTGAGGGTAAAGGTGAGCATACCTTTTGAGAACTCGTCCTTCTAACACTTTCCCCGACTGTCCCGACATGGTGTGAAACAAAGTAAGATGATGCTACGTCAAGTGCTACGCAGCTCCTAGGCCCAGGGCCATCAGAAACACACATAAATATCGCAGTTCCTGTAAGTATTTTAAGTTGTGACATAATCATTCCGTAAAATAATTATTGAAATCTCACGTTTGTTGCTGTGCACCAACTTCTATCAGTGCTTTTTTAAGCTTCCAGCTGCAGTCCCGGAGCACGCAACGCTGCCTTGATATGCTCAATATGAGTAGTCAGAGGGTAAAAGCTATTATTATTTTGAGTCATGAGACTCATGACATAATACCCAGCTAATGTTGTCCTCTTATATTGTCATCGAATCGATGGATGACTTTACCAGTGCCAAACACCATGGATAGTACTGCAGAAGAGCTCGCCAGCTATCTCGTACAGCAACTCAAAGTGTACGTTTATTTTCTAGACTAATACCACTTGATTTGATGGTCACTGGCAAGCCAGTAAAGTAGCTGGAGAGCGGCTCTTAGTTGCTATCGCAGGCGTCCCTGCGTCAGGCAAATCGACCCTGGCTGAGCTGGTGGTCGCCAAAGTTAACGCACTTTTGGCTGCTGATAACGTCACGCATCACACTTCTGCCATTCTGGTTGCCTTGGATGGGTGGCATCTGACACGCGCACAACTAGATGCCATGTTGGATCCTAAACTTGCGCATGATCGTCGCGGTGCACACTGGACTTTCGACGGACCATCTTACGTCGAGTTTGCCAAGCTTTTGCGTCAACCGGCAACTGCTGTGATAACTGCCCCTTCTTTTGATCATGCCCTGAAAGATCCCACCCCTCACGCTGTGTCGATATACCCTTCCCACCGCCTGGTTGTGATCGAGGGTTTATACTCCATGTTAAAGCACGAAATATGGGAGAAGGGCGCACAGCTAATGGACGAACGGTGGTGGATACAGGTAGATCTGGAGGAAGCGAAGCGACGATTGGTCAAGAGGCACGTCCTCACGGGCGTGGCTAAAGATATGGAAGAGGCAATATGGAGAGCCGAGCAGAATGATGAACCAAGTAAACGCCGTAATCTTCATAAAATGATATGAGGGATGCTAAATCTTGGCCTCCTAGATGGGAAGTTTATTGCGGAAAACCTATATGAACCCACAAGGATCATCAAGAGCTTGGACGACCCCAAATATACCCTTTGACCTACTGCAAAAAATTAAATCTCACTTCTCCGAATGCAATAAAATTTTAGGCTTCTACTGGGACTTGGTTCACTCGCCGATAAACCCCCGAATAAGGACAGATAAATCACAATCGAGTTGTAGACTGTGCATCACAGTGATTTTGCAGAACGTCTACCGATGCATAGCTCCCTTTCACTCTAATTACAGTATTTCTGAATCTCCACAGTCGATCGGTCTACTACGAGGAACGCCGACATCGCTGCCTGAATCCCGTGTCTCCGTGGCTGTAAGCATCCATGACGATGGCCATATTCAGGGGCTGCGAAAGAATAATATTCATAGGGTTTTGGTGGTTTGAAATCGGGTTTCCGTTCCTGAGTTGCAGGGAACCTGCTATACCCAAGCTGATCCACACCATAATGAGCTCGAACTCAGTAGCGGAGTTAGATAGGTGCTCACGTTTGCAAGACATGTGCGGGTTACGTATATACCGTTGCTCACAGTGGGTAGAACTTCGAGCACGATGCAGTGAGCCCTAATTGTTTTGCGCGACGTAAATGCCTCTTCCGGCAAATAAGACAGATAGTAATATATCGCGGCACTTATCGATGAGCTTCAAAATGGTTATCATACAGCATTTTCATTATCTTTGATCACGGATATACTGACGATTGGAACGATACATTTATCGTTCAGAGGGCACCCGTGGGTGTTTGCCACCATTTACATAGCTTAGTCAGTACGGGTAGAGCCTTCGGACGTTGTCGTAAGTAGTGTTCATCATGAGTCAATACTAGGTCACACTTGCTTCTGTCTGCCAGAGGCAGGCACGTTGCCAGCCCCACCAGTCCGTCGCCAACGTCATATAAAATGATCGTCCACGTAGGGAAGCCTCAGATCAGCAACTACGAGTCGACCGGCTCGATCAGGGTGAGTGTAGGAGACCATGCTAATACCGCTGATCAGGGTCTTGGTCGAATTGTTATTCAGGTGACAGTGAGCTTCACTTGCATGACATGTATTTGCGATATACAGAGCGAGGAAGAATTACGACACGCCAGTCGCCATATGAGACCTTTAAGCACCGCGACAATTGCATCTCTGACTTGTTGCCCGAAAAACATTTTCACAAACTGTGTCAAACATGCGCCTGCTAGACTACAATAGACGACAGCATCGCCCACGCGGTGCTCGCCATACTTCAATATTACCGTAGAGGTGAGCAGCTCGACAGTCTTTATATCACGAACAAAGTCTTACGGTGTGCTACACAATGTCTTCAGTGATATGAAAAAATGAGGATAACCTAAGACGAACGATTTGCTGATAACGTCACGTCTCCTGTAAATCATGCATACATTGCGAGGAAGCAAGAACTCGAAGATGCCATATGGCCCTTCATCGACACCAAGTGGGCGCAGAGTTGGATGTGTGGGAGCCATAGGGGAAGGGGATGCTGCGATGTGCAGATGACCCTGCAGCAGGCTTCTACGAAGCGCTGCAACTGGAGCGTACGACCCCGATTTGGCGCGGGTTGCAATCCGAGAATTTTGATTATAGTGTGGGTCACGATTGAAAATGTCTAATTGT
Organism: Suillus discolor; assembly: GCF_016758755.1. Lineage (NCBI taxonomy): Eukaryota > Fungi > Basidiomycota > Agaricomycetes > Boletales > Suillaceae > Suillus > Suillus discolor. The sequence goes on from NW_024541296.1 coordinate 28,135, forward strand.
TCTCCTCTCCTTGAGCAGAAATTTCTTTTCGCTTTGCCTAATCACCAGCGCAGTCGCCACAAAGCGTACCCGAGGAACCTTGAAAGGGGGCTTGGGAAGATGGGACGAGGCGGACGTCTTCCCAGGTAAATCTATCACCGGATAGTTTTGGGTTTGACGATGCGTACCAATAATCCACCATTTGGCATATGTGCATACGGCTATGTGCTTGCTGTACTTGATAGGTCTGCCACCAACTCACCACATCACGCATCATGATCGGGAGCTTCTGGAAAAGAGCGAACTGCGATAGCAATATTGGGTTGTCTGCTTTGGTGGCGATAATGCCGCAAACCGTAAATCGGTATTCCATTCCTGTAAATCACATGAAAACATCACGCGGCCAGCCAGTTGGCATGTTCCAAGATGTACCTTATGATTGGAGGAAACAGAGACGCCACACTCACCGGTTTCATTATTTCCTCTGAGGATAACTAAAAAAATTATTCAAGTTGAACGCATGACCAATAAATATTATAGGCATCTAGGCGGTATGCTGCCTCATGCTGAACATGTCACAAGACTCGAGATACTATAATGTCTCCTACTTCCGAGGTACTGGCATGATCAGTGAAACCGGCGCTAAAACCTCCGAGCGCTGGTAGGCTATGCACCTATGTGAATATTCATGGTGACCGCTGGAGCTCGAACTGGCGAAGAGCAACAACAGGATAGATTATCGTCAGGATAATACTTGATACAGGCACAAATCTCATAACAAGCTAACGTTACAGTACGTACTCGGAACAATCGTAATTTAGATGCAGATGACCAGCATTTCAAAACCCCCTAACGGGCCAAAAAAAAACAAGCAAATAGTGATGAGGCCAGATGTAAAGCTGGCGGGTACTAGGTGATGTATCGGGAATAAATGCTGGGGCGGAACCAAAACCAAGGAAGTCCAAATAAGCCTGCAAGAATGTCAAGAAACCTCTCAGCATGAGCGAGATAGTCAAGAATCCAGGAAAGAACACGGCAGATGGCAACATGATTAGACCATGACGAGTCTTCCCATAACGTACGTTCCTCCATTCACGAGGCCGACGTTCCCTACATCTTTGCCGCCGAACCCTACGGCTGGGCCAGGGAGGGTACCTTTCCACCCACATGGGTGGTATGGTGTGAGGCCAACAGTCTCATCCCATGAGTTGCGCTCCTCGACCCACTCGTTGGATACCTCGTCTTTGACTGCCGTAACGGGTGGGAGGGGGACGGCAGTCGCCTTTGTAGACTCTACGGGGAAAAGGTTGAATGGAAGAAGGGAAGTCGGTATCCATTGCGACGGGGACGGAGCACGACGTCGCCTCTTCGCAGACGCCTTTGGCTGTTCTGATGGTGACGTAGCCGGTTCATCACGAGTACGCTTGTTTGGTCGTGGATCAGAATCTGATGATGCGGCAGCACTCGAGGCAGCGGACGGCGGCAGGACGGATGCGACTTCCTGTGACGTCCCAGCAGAGTCACTAGATGTCATCTGGCTCGTGCGATTCGCAGTGTTTACGGGCTTAAGAATGCACCGCTTAACGTGACGGTTAAGATTAGACGCAACGCCAAAACGACGGCCACAAGTGTCACACACGAATGCTACAATTATAATTTCAAGTTTTAGCGTCGCACAGCCGCAGTAATTTTGTCACATACCTTTTTCTCCCGTGTGCACGAGCAAATGCTGCAAGGTAAAGACCCTTGACATGAGCTAGCTATTTATAGCGGCAAAGTAATATTGACCTTTCTCAACGTGGAGGGCCTATCAAAGGACTTCTCGCACATCCAGCAGGCATGCTTCTTCTCCCGTGGTCTTGGGCCTGAGCCTTCACTCTTGGTGTTGCGTGATGACGCTGACCTAGAGGAGCTTGCACATGCAGTGCGAATGGATTGTGTTATCTCTGCAGGGGTGGTGGAAGGCCCTGGTAATGCCAGGGCAGGTGGGAGCGGCGGCGGCGATGTTGAATGAGACGGAAGAACCATGTTGGACGAAGTTGGAAGATCAATACAGTAAGAGTGCGATGAAGAAGAAAAATGTGATGACGACGGGCTTTTATCGCATGCAGGGTATGGGTAGTGTAGTTGTTGCTGGTAGAATAAAGGCAGTGCGTCGGACCACTCACATGAGGTATGGCCGCCGGCGATGGTACGAAAGTTAGCTAAAGATGGGGGTATATCTAAAGATATAGGTGGTCCGGTGACCATGGCACGTAGGGCCGACGTTGTCGATGGGCCGCTATCTTGGAGAGAACATCTACCGCTCTGTATATCGTATGCGTCGTAGGTGGATGATCTTTCTAAGAAGCCTGAGACCCAATCCGACGTGTTTGACTGGGAAAGAGATGGACCGAGTTGAGCGCTCTGTATATGGTGCTGCCGAAAATTTGGCTGCCGGAGTAGAGGGCTTGGAGAGTGTAACATGGCGTAGAGGTCAGGGGGCGACTGGGTATGGACGAGGAGGACGAAGTCTGATGAAGTTCACGCCAATTCTGTGAGCAGGAAAGCTTATATATATAATTTGTTGGGTACATCCGTTGCAACCCTAAAGGTGCGAAGACATAAAGAAAACGAGGTCCAAATCTATGAAGGCCCAGGCAACAAGCAGCTGTTTTACGGCAGAATTTAGCATTCAACCCCAGCGGCTCACACCGTTTTCTACAATCGTAATTAGGCGTGGACCAAGCAGCTGGCTGGCGTAGCTCATCTGAGAACTCCGATAACTCATCTTGAACTCACCGTTTTCGCAGGAAGCCTCGGAGGCCCGCGTGTTGTTGAGGAAGATGACAGGCAAGCGCTGCGGGAAGGATCAATGTCATACTCTAATGGGTTGTCGGTCCGTGATAACAAAGGACTACTTCCCCCACTTGCACGCGTTGACTGAAGCAACAACATCTGAACTTCCACATGATTCTCGGCGGAGCGGAAATACCACGCTCGGTGAGGCCTCGTTGTCTGAGTAGTACAATGATGTCGCACAGGCTTCCTTTTCTGTGTCACTTCGAAGCTGGGCACGCAGGTGGGAGATATGAGGAACGACGATCCCGGTGGATTGAGATGCAATTGAGGAAATGAAGCATTCCTCGTGTATGATGGAAATAGAAGAAGAGCTCGCTGGATATGCATGCTTGAGTCTTATTCTCCTATACTTAGTTTAATAATTATTAGTCAGTAAAAATGACGCAGCCGCCGGTAGGAGGCGGGGGCACAGGAAATTCATTTCTGATTGCAGATAGCAACAAGATCAAGTTCCTTCATAGTTGAACTTCTTCAGGGCCCGAGGCTTAGGCGAAATCAATTACGTTTGTAGAGACTTGTTAATTTTCAAGGCTTTTGATAAACAATTACAAACAACGCTTCTTTCTGACCATGACAATAACAGCTGCCCAAAAGACAGCTATAGAGGAAGTCATTGAAATTATGGTTGCAACAACTCCAGCTCGAGGAAAACGTCAATTATCTGAATTGTTTATGGATCTGGTCGATAGATCAGAGTGGCCTGAATATTATGAGGTATTTCTAATATTCCGCGGAAACCAAACCCTACACGTATATATCCGAATCACATAGGTCATACCCGAACCCCGATGTATCAACGCCATCAAGTCAAGCGTTGAACGGAACAGATACAAGGACGCGCTCAACGCTTATACCGATCTGTCCCTCGTCTTTTGGAACGCGTTGTTCTACAATGAACCAGATAGTCAAATTGCTACTGATGCGCAGACTCTCAAGGTACGTTTTCCACTTCTTGTCCGCGGCGTAATTACCCTCAACACCATTTGGGCGTTCCGACCTTATCTATTCGCGTTTAGACTGTACTCGAAACTGAATGGCAGAAGAGAAGCATTCTTCCCGTGCCCCGACACTCGCCACCTCCCTCATCTGCTCAAAAGGTCCACGGAACGGGTCCCGCTGCACCGCCGCAGCCCTTTGTTATGCAGCCTTCTACTTCTACAACAACCAAACTAAGGACAACAGCCCCAACATCCGCTGTACCTCCAGCTTCCGAATCACAGACCGCCAAATCCACTCCTCTAAAGGGACCAGTGGCTACAGAAGAAAGGGTTGGGGATAGTGAGGCGATCGGCCGTCAGCTTGAGAAAACTCTCCCAAGATGGCAAGGCGTTGGTGAACTAGGGATGTCCGAGGTCAGCAAGGCGAGTATTCATGAATAGACTGCTCAACCGTGGTGATGTTTAATCCCCGTTTTTATACTTACATACTCGCTATGCCACAGGACCGACTGGTCGAAATTGTGCACAGTCCTCCTAAGACTCACACGCACGAGGACAATCGTGACCGGACCATGCTGACCGCGGCAGGGAATTTGACTGTTCCCCCAATTGTCGACAAGCTTCCCCCCGAAACGAGTAGGTTTCTTGTTATTTTTCTTCAAACCCGCTTACACGTTGTGTTAGCAAAACATTTCGATCGCTCTCCAGACACAAACGAGCTGTTCTGGTTTTCCGCTCCTCCAATGAATACCGCGCGAACACCAGCCCCACAGCATAGTCTGGCGTACTTGCATTTCTTGGCGACGAAACGCAAGAAAGAACTCGGCGAGGACTCGGACGTCATGGATGTCGACGGTGAAGCTGCAACAGGTCTTTCAAATCGACAGCGCACAGTTGCGCCTCCAACAGTTACCGAATTTCTGCAAGCAGCCATGAATTCAGCATCTACCGAGTACCTTTAGACAATTCATCTGTTCCCATCGGTATGATAACCTAAGTTGAGTTTTTTTTTGTCTGCCTGCCTCGTGCTCATTGGTCGTCATGCCATACAGACTTAATTGCTACTCAGAAGAATTTCATCCTTTTGATAGCTCCTCCAATGCTATTTTTCAACATTGTCCAACTTATTCGTCTAATTTATTCTGCATTTATCCCGCACTATTTAAGCACAAACTTGAGTCGGGAAGAACTCAAGCCATCTGTGTAATGTCTAGGTGAAATATACTGCAACGTATACTGGAGTCAAGTTGGACGTAAGTCATATATCCACGCACCGAAATATCTTGATTATTACTAGATGTCCTTAGTGTGAGACGTTGATACTGTTAGGTTACCCGATTCTACCACTACCTTTACGACTACATCGCGATAGGTCATTAATGCAGTCTTGAATAAGTACATCCTCGTGCCGTTCAAATCCGCGGAGAGCGTAATATTGTCAGTGTCGACAAGTGACGCAGAACATCTCCTATGCTAAGTAATCGAGTGTGCTTCGCGAGCAAAAATCAAGGAGATGGTGCTCGACAAACAGTGATTAGCAGCAGTTTAACATTGTTCTTTGGTTCCAGACACGTTCATCGAAGATAGGTTCCAGCCATTACGTTCAGCATGACGACGAAGCGGCAAGACCGATCTGGGGGCGGAATCGGCCACAGATCAAAATTTTATTTACGGTGCGTCCCAAATTGTGATCCTACAGTAAAAGGTTCGAATATTCTTCCCAGGGATAGTACTCCCCATTCAACCTTGGGGGGCCTCAAGCACTTGGATCTTCAGAGCGATCATTGTTGCCTTCGACCTCCCTCACAATGCCTTTCCATCTTCCTTCCTGTAGCTTCGAGGTTGGAAGGCAGTCAAGAGATTCCCCTTCGCAAACTACGATATAATGGCGGCCTCCCCAGTCTCCAACAAGACGAAGTTCTTCCCACCGCGAAGTTTTCTTTGTCGCCATACTGCCCGGTCGTACCGTTACGTGTACATATGTATTAAGAACTCACTCGACGGACTTTTGGACAATATGTACGTAGTATGTAATGGATCTAGTGGTATTCCCCCCCCTACATAAAGCAGACCAAATAGAAGGAAACGGCAGTCATTTATTTCTTCTTTATTATGGGAATAATTCCCAGCGACTGGCCAGGCCTCGTGCCGCGCATATATGTGCTGTTTTTGAATTTTGAATTTCCTACTGAATACATTATTACGAGTGGCACGTCCAATTGCGCACTGAAGTACTCGCGAGAAGAACTCGTTTCCTCTTGTAATTGGTATCTGAATCTAGAGGTAATTTCCTGATCGCGGCTTCTCCTGCGGCATGCCCGAGACCTAGGTCTAAGCTCATTACGGAGGCGTGGCTCCTTGTATGTGAATATTCGAAACTTGCAGGAGAAGCTAGCGGACTAATTCTACTGTTCATAATTATGCGGGCTCTAGAACTTTGCGGCTTTTCTATTTCTCGAAGAGGATCCCTGGTTTTTTTACCGCTAGCTAACCAGGTACATAAATATCAATCGGTGTGACAATCTTTACAAGACATGATCCTAATATGGGAGCTCGCTGATCAAGTCCTCGTGCCACTTGCAAGCTTGAGATCTTGAGATATGACAAACCCACCGAAAGAGCATCATCGCCTTCGGTCGATTCATCTTGTAAACGTTTGCAAGGGTGCACTGGCTCTATGATACACTTCTGATCTTCAAGTTGGCGCCTTCACATCCGGGGAATTAAAGACTGGAAACAGTGGAGTAGAGTGGAGTATGAAATTTGAATTGTAGGTCTAGAAGAGAATGAAAGAATGCCAGAAGCATGTCTACATCTCATGATCAATCAAAATATTTTATTTAAATAACGACGGAAGTTTATATCTCGCAATATGATGGGAACGACGGGGTGTACGAAATTGAAATACAGAGAAACTCCGTGACCTCGCTTTGCCTATATTTTGTGCGTCATACCAAGATGTGCAAGATTGCGAAAGACGGCACTAGCCTATAAGAAGTCCACATCACAGTGCGTCCAACAGTTCAAGGCCGGAAACACCTTACTTAAACCATTGGCATGGAATCGGGGTGTTGCCTGCTGTGTGTAGTGTGGAGAGACGTAGTAACCGTCCGCGGCGGAGGTGTGAATGAACCTTGCAGAGAGGGGTAAGCCGTCTGGGGCTGGGGAGAGTACACAGTCCCATATTGCAACGAAGACGTGGACTGCCCATACAACACAGGAGAGCCGAACGACGACTGAGAAAAGTTGGATGGATCGGGCGGAAAACGATTGGGTGTCATGCGAGTTGCCGCGCCGGCGCCTCTGTTTACGAATGGCTGCTGGTTGATGACAGAGGCGTAAACTCCTTTCTTGTACACGTGGCGTTTGTACAGTAGATAGGCGCCGACAGCAAAAAGCGAGAGGGCAGCCAAGGTTCCGAGGGTGCCACCAACTATCGCACCCACGTCTGAACTGCTAGATGACGAGCTTGAGCTCGAATTGCCTGGGGTGATGCTAGAAGAGTCTGGACCAAATAAACAGCAGTGATGAAGAGATGCAGCCATAGAATCAACCTGACATACTCTTTTGATAAGTGGCGTTCGCATCTGGGGTATTGAACATCTCGTATGTCCATGTTGACGCTAAAAAAACTCATCAATTGGTACCATGTCTTCGGAAGACAGAACAAACTCACGATTAGTAGTAGCCCAATAAGGTATGGACGCATCTCCAGCAAGCACATATCCAGAAGGGAAATATCTATAATTATAAGATATTGTGAGCGAGCTCAACAAACATGAAACGCGAACAAACTCTTGTGTCCATGATTGGTTTGTGGCGCATCCATCTGCCCATGCAGGCCATCTATGTGATCGTTAATATTTTCCGAGGAATACAAGAGGGATGACTTGCTCCCAGACAGAAGAATCATTAGCTCCTTGGCATAAAGTGCAGGCCATCATAAGATTATAGGACGACCAAGAACTTCTCTAATATTAGAACGATCGAAAACACAGCTGTCACCTCCACCTACCAATAGCAAGGATTCGCAGTCGAAGAATTTGGTAACGAGTACGAATAGCCGCTGTCCAGGACTGGCTGGTTGTAGTCTTGAGCGTGCACATGAGTTTACAACCAAGAAACAAGGGAAATCCACATACTGTTCCCAGTGCACGCACCCTCTACATAAGCGACCGTAAGACAAGGCGAGTAGCCCTGACTGTCGTCCATCCATGAGTATCCATCAATGCAGGCGGCAGGTGAGACGATGTTGCGCCTGGCTGGCTGCACTTGTACAGCCATAGTAGTTGAAACACTTGAAATCACAGACACAGAGAGATAGAAATTTAAGGATGTGACCGTAGTGTGGGCTCAGAGATGCACTGCCAAAGGGTCAGGGATGTGGGCAAGCATGCGGGTTGTCCTAATGAGTACAAGCATGTTCTTATCACCACGTTCCGACGCGGCATATCTGATGTCCTTGATGGAATCATGGCATAAGTAATGTATGTTACGAAGCCTGATGAATATTTGAATCACCGATTGGCAAGCGCTGAGTTGAGTCTGGTCTGGGGTATGAAATTTAGTCAAAAAGTAATACTAATACGGAATAGTGTAAACAAGTTCAAATTTGTTAACGTAAACTTTCAAACAAGTCTATGACTAAATAGGTTCATGTCATCAACCCAACACATTCGCCTTGTCTTCAGAATTGGCATCTAAACCAGAACCATTTCAGATTGCGTCACAAGATCGGTTCACCGAGCGCTTGTGCGGCTACAATGCGGCTGTAAGTAGCTTTCTTATTTACCCATAGCGATACCGCTGTAAGAGAAGAACGAAATAGAGTAAGAGATGCGAGCGGCGAGCTAACGTGAGTGAAGTTCGTCCTTGTAGCTCTTGTAAGGGTCGGGGCTCACGACTTGATGAAAGCGGGATTAAAAAAGAAAGCTCAGCATTGTTGGCAGAAACCGCTATGACATTTTAGTACCTAAAAGACAAAGCTAGAAATGAAGTAGTATGAGTAAGAGACAGTGTGCAAGGAGACGTGAACTATACCTCAGCGTTATTGACAGAACCGCTGATCAGAGGTGTAAACAAAGTAATATGAGATTATAATCTATGTTAAAGAGTCCGTGATGACAAACGAAAGAAAAGGAATACTGTCAATGTTACGTTGAACGTTCAACATGAGGTACCGAATGCGGGTGCCTCTGATATTTCAAGTATAAGAAACTTGAAAGATCACCTTAGTGTTAGACCATTGGTATGGCATCAGAACGTTGGCTGTTACCAGTATGTGTAGTGTAGACGGACACATCCATCCGTGGAACGGGCAAGGATGAGCCATGTGGAGATAGGTATGCAGTCTGATACTGCTGGGACGGAGATACGGACTGCCCATACATGGCAAGAGGGCCCGACATTGATGTAGCAAGATCGGATGAATCGGAGGGGATGCGGTTATGTGACGATGGTATAAAGGTCGTCCCTTGTTGGTTGATAGCCGAAGCATAACCTCCTTTCCTGTATACGTGGCGTCTGTACAATAGATAGGCGGCAATGACAAGAAAAGAGTGTGCGGCTGCGCCTCCGATGGTACCGCCAACTATCGCGCCCACGTCCGTTGATTTTGAGCTTGAGTTTGAACTGCTAGATGATGGGCTTGAACCTGAACCACTAGATAATGATGAGGCGCCCGGGGTGATGCTAGAGGAATCTAGACCAGATCAACAACAGTGATGAAGAGATCTAAACAACCTAACATACTCTTTTGATAGGTAGCGTTCGCATCTAGGATATTGAATGTCTCGTATGTCCATGTTGACGCTAAAAACTCATCAGTTGGTATCTTGCATTCTGAAAACAGAACCAACTCACGATTAGTAGTAGCCCAATAAGGTATGGACACATCTCCAGTAAGCACATATCCAGAAGGGTAATATCTATAAGATATTGTGAGCGCAGCTCAACAACTATGAATCTTGAACAAACTCCTGTGTCCAATTTTGGTTCGTGGGACATCCAGCTGCCCATGCAGGCCATCTATATAATCGTTGATATTTCCCCGAAAAATACGAGACAGATGACTTGCTCCGAGACAGAAGAAGTACTAACTCCTTGACATAAAGTGCAGGCCATCATAAGATTATAGGACGACCAAGAACTGCTCTAATATCAGAACGATCGAAGACGCAGTTGTCACCGCCACTTACCAGTAGCATGCATTCGCGTTCGAAGAATTTGGCAAGTTGTAAAAAGTGTCGTTGAGCAGAATTGGCTGATCATAATCTCAGAGAGCGCGCATGAGTTTACGGCCAAGAAAGAAGGAAAATCCACATACTGTTCTCATAACATGGAGCTTCTACATAAGCGACAGTAGTACAAGGCGAGTAGCCCTGACTGTTGTCCATCCATGAGTATTCACTCATGCAGGTGGCAGATGAGCCGATATTGCGCTTGACTGGATGAACTTGTACGGCCGAGACAATCAAGACACCTGAAATCACAGACATAACAAGATAGAAACCTGAGGACGCGACTATGGTGTGGGCTTAGATGGACTGGAAGAGGGCTAGAGATGTGAACAAGTGGGATACGGGCTATCCTAATGAGTGCAAGCATGCTCTTATCTCCAGGTTCCAGCGCTCGGAAGAGGCATATACCGCATATCTTCTTCTGATGAGCTTGATAGAATCATGGCATATATCGTAAGATCTAACCGGGTTATAAAGATCTTGCCTGATGAATCACCCGCTAGCTGAGCGCTGAATATTGAATATTGAGTCTGTGTCATGTGAGTTGGGATATGAGCCTTGTGGTGTTCAAACAAGTTCAAATTTGTACAACGCCACCACTACGTACAATGCGTGACGTCATCGACAAGATAACGAGTAAACGATAAACGATGTTTCATTGGCTAACTACGCTACTGATGTAACTCAGGCACCACATATAGTAAGTACCTCGTCAGCTCATTGAAGAGAAAATTACACGAGAAATTATGAGCGTGGATGGAGATATTGTAAGTGTGCAGGTAAATCAAATGAGCGCTGAGCATGTCCGACCGATGGATTGACTATACGCCTATAAGCTCCCCATATTTGCGCTGCCAATCGAATGCTCGCAATATGCCACGTGTGCGCAATTTTGGTTGCCACCACTGTTGAAAATTGGTACGGCGGGTTGATCGACGGTACAGTGCCCAGGTAATATCGGGATGCGTGCATTGGCCAAACAGAAGCATCATCGACGAACAGGCATCGTGCGGAGCGCAGATACAATTCTGTTGTTGGAATAGATGTTTTTGCTTCGTGAAGAAGCACGGAAGTTGAATCAAACACTTCCTGCGACGACCTATTGCGCGTTTCCGCGAAACGACGACACTCGACAAATAGATTAGTGCTGCTGTGGTCCGGTTCTCTGTGGTCCGGTTCGGTTTTTTTCTGGTCCGAACTCGAACCGAACCTGAAAATTTTCAGTGGTGAGCGTGAAAAAAAAATCATTGAAAGACTAGTTTACACATCAAGTAGCTACTCCAATGACATGGCTACATATGACTGTAGCCGCTGATCCAAGAGCTGACTGATTTGATCTATACAAATGGTGAGAATGAAATAAAACACAATAACAACCAATGCTTACCGTCGATGTTAGTGGGTAATGTGAACCTGCGGCGTCTGATCCAGACAAGCAATTTGAAGTAAGCTGCCTTGTAAGGCACGCATCAGTGAGAGTGTTTGCCAGAATTGAAATCATTTTACCTCTGTCGTTAGCGAAGGAAGACATTCAGGACAATGAGAGAGGTACGTGCGGTTTGAGTTGCGCCTCCATTCTCAGATGTTGCCGTCACCTTTTTGTATACACAGAACAGGGAGAAAACACCTGCACGTCTCGAGTGAGAGGTGGCGGGTGAGAGACAGCGGGGTGAGAGACAGTGGGTGAGATACAGCTAGCACGCCGAAGAGAGATAGTATCACGGCCACCGGAAAAAATGCGTTCAACAGCAACAGCTGAGCCCGGAATAGCGAGAATATCACGAGCCAGACGTGAGAGGTCATTGAGGTATGTTGGGAGTGGGCAGCGCACCTTGTTTGTCTCCTCGACAACTTTCTTTCTCCCATTCCTCTTCTCCTTTCTCTTTCCCCCGGTGTCTTCCTTTCTCCTTCACCAAAGTGTCATCCGCATTCGCCTTAGCCATGCCAGCATTTGCTGGCGTGTGCTGGGCGCATGCGCTAGACACTGGTTGTTGCTGGAGTGGGGTAGTGATTGCAGCAAGTGGTGGTGGTGGTGGCGGCACGGTTGACTCAATCAGTAAATAAAATGAAAACAGATATACAAATAACTACCTTGAGGACAGAGTCTTGAGAGTTGATTGATTAGTACTAATCTTCAAAAAGGCTAAAAGTAGCCTAATTAACCAATAGTGCAACTCCTGAAGACGACACTTTGACGTCATCGTAGTTGAAGTCGAAGTCGAAGTCGAAGTCGACAATGGGTTCGGGGTTCGGAATGGTTCGGGAAGGTCGAACCAGAACTGGACCATTTGGGAAGATCTAGAACCGAGAACTGTTTTCCGGTCCGGTTCTGGCTGGCGCGAGAACCATGGACCGAACCACAGAGAACCGGACCAAAAGTCCGGTTTGAACCATGGTTTTGGACTGGACTGCAGCAGCACTAAAATAGATGGTGTGGAGTCTCCAAGCACTTGCATCCAAAGCGGCACCATGGAGAGGTATTTTGCAGACGAGTGAAAAACACACTCGCAGTGGCCAATTGTCATGACCGTGCATAGAGTTGTACCAATGCCGCAAATGCATATGGTGTGCGCACATATGGGTGTTCTGGTGGAGCATGCGAGTCATAAAGAGGCAGCGCGAGGGTACTGCGAGGCTTAAAGGTCGGATCAGCTGCAGCGCTGCACGAGAGTATGTAAGTAAGTAAAGAAGATATAGGAGACTCAACGAATTTTGAAGTCGAAGAATATAGCGAGAAAGTATTGAGTGTAAATGTCGCGGATGGAACAGGATAAGGGCAAATTAATTGAGTATGAGAATCACGAGCAAATGTATCGACAATCGCATTAGCTTGGGCAGGAAGGGAGGATGAAGTGGTGTGAGCCTTGATGTGTGAGAGAGTGGGAGGATTAGAAGAGGATGATAGAATGGATGATAGCCAACGATAGAGTGAATGCGCGGGTAATGTAGACCAGGAGTGGGGTAGAAGGGGCGAGACGATGCTTGATTCAATAATGCATACAGCATTTAGATGATCGCTGTGAATTGTGGTGTTTGGCACACCGCCTGAACGAGCCAACAAAGCGGATACAATAAGACCATACACTTCCCGTGGAGGATGGTTGCTCCGTTAGCGTAGTTATCCAAAGACCCCACAAGTGAGCCTGTCACAGCGGTGAAGGTACAACAATTCAGATGGTGAGTCTGAACAATGTTGGGTCTTGCAGAACCTAGCTGCTATTCGACCCTAAAGGGTTTCTGGACCAGGCTCAAGGCTCAGAGAAGAGGAAATATGATAGAAACTTGCTGAATACTCAGACTCATAGTAGAACTGGTGAAAAGGTAACTTGATTATGTAAGCTACAAAGTGCCAACATAAGGTAAGGTAAAGACAGTCTCTACAAGCCTAGCCAGAAATGAATCCCTACAGCGGTTACTGCGAAAGTTACGGAACGTACACAATTGAAGTTCGCCTGGGGTGGTACCATTGAACCATCACAAGCGATCAGGGAATCTGGCAGAAGCTGATGTGGGAGTTGGGGGGAAACATGTACAGCACCAAGTAGGGCTAATTCAGCATAATGTTGCCTAACAGCCCGTGGAATAAGTAGTGAGGCTTGGTCAGGCAAAGGTATGGCACTGGGTTGGATCCCAAGATAGATATTGGACAGGGCACCTGGATTGAGAGATTGTAGCCAACCACCAAGCATGCAAATTGTCGCGGGAGAAAGTCGCAGGCTAAGACGAGGAAGGTCCGCGGGTTGGGCAGTGAGGAGGTCACCAAGCCGCGAGTACCCTTCAGTCTCAAGAACTGAAATGAGATATGGGGAGAGTGGAAAGGAAGAAGATGGACATGCACGCAAAAGATGGCGAAGAGCGATGTCGCCAAGCAGGAATGACTGATCGGTAGTTGGTACACTGAGCTCAGAGTGCCGCAGAGTCTCATGTGCGATAATCCAAGTCATAGGTAAAGCACGCTTCAGCCGTATAAAACTCTGCTGCAAAGAAGGCCCATCCAAAGGGTACATGCAGTGGTTCAGGCTGCACATCCAGTCGGACAACGTAATCGCTGCCATGGTATGAAAGGCCGGGATGTGGTGATTAAGGTCACGTAACATACCCTGGAGTGCGAGTGTGTCATTGAGACAGGAGATGGAGGCAAAGCCCATGCCAAAGAGGTCAGTGGGCAAGGAGAGAAGTGTGGAATTGAAATGGAATGGGAAGTGGTAGTAGTCGTGCACATGTCGTGCAATCATATGATCCAGTTGTTGTGCTTGCATTCTTGTTACTGGCTGGAAGGCAAGAAGGGGGCGAATACGAGACACGAGACACTGTGATATAATGCGACGTAGAGCAGTGAGTGGTAATTGGCAGTGCATACGAGGGAAACTGAATGAAACAATGATGTCACGTATTTTTGCAAACTGTGTGAGTGGATCATTGACAGACACACACAAAAATTCGATGTGAGATGTAATCACGCGAACAGAGCACATACACACTGTTGGTGAAGTCGGGTCAGCGGGCCACACTGAGGGCAGTGAAAGAGACATCGGAGGATCAGGGACATTGAGAACAAACACCGCTGATTTGTCCCAATTGGTGAGCCATCCATAGGCAGCCTGAAAACGCTCCATTGCCAAACAAGACCGTTCGAGTGATGGTAGACTCCCTGCAAAAAGCAAGGAGTCATCTGTTGCCTCACACATTGCAAGTGCAAGTGATAGGCGGTCTGCTGGGACATGCTCCCTATGATCCATATGCTGGATGGAGGAGATAGTGACTCCATCGTGATGCGCAAGGAAGAGATCATGAAGCCAGTGGTTACCGAGACTGGTTGTGAGTGTTGACTTGAGGGGAGAAATCGGGCCACCTTGCTTTGTTACACCAGTGATAGTCAAGGGTTTGGTTAGTCCATATGCGGTATGCACGCAGTACGGAACCTCCGACTGTGCTGACGAGTCGAAATCGATGATGGTTTGTGGAAGACCGTAAGCAGCGATGGCATCATAAAATCCTTGAGGTTCGAGTTTGTCGAAGCCTTTCTGTTGGTCTCTGCGAAGGAGGAATAATGGTGTGTGATGACGATTTGACCAACATTCCAACTGCGAAAGAAAGGATGTCAGGTCCCTTCCTTGAACAACCGGTTGTGTTGCAACCTGCCCTTCGGGAAGGACATGAAGTCTAGCGAGGTAAGGGATAAGAAGTGAATTGAGCCATGCGAAAGGGATGTTGAGCAAGAAGTTACTGCAACAGATTCCACGGTAGTTGGCGAGTGATGTCCGTGGGCCTCATTTGTAAATAGTCGTCATGTTGGTTGGTTTCACCGATGCTGGAAAATGTGAGTTGCAAATTTCGTAGTTGATGAGCTGAAGCACGAGACGGAGTGCAGTGTCACTGAGTGACTTCACACACCACTTTTCCCAGTTGTCAGGTCCAGGGCTCGGGCAAGGATTGCCTTTGTGCAAAGTTGCTCGCAGGGACTCGACTGTCATTGCCACTGGCCAAGTAAAGGGGTCTCGTGATGTTCGTGATTTGATGGATAGTGCGGACGGTGTTTCCAGCCATGGCTTCTGCACTGTGGGATGATCCCACCGAGTAAAAAGGTCAGTGAAATATGTCTGAGTCTCCCGTTGGATATCCTCGGCGGACGTGAAGAATTTCATCCTATCTCCCGGATGAGCAAGGGCGAGAGGCGGACCACCATGATATATTCGGGGATAGAGTTTTTTTGCAGAGGATCCCATGAGCACAGCTCGAATATGACCTTGTGCTGACTGTTGGGCCCGACTTCGCAATTCTTTACGTTCCTCAACGTAACGAATGCGAGCGAGTGTGCGACATAGGGACAGGAGATATTGCAGAAATTGGGGTGCCTGGTCCCCTTGAGCAATAAGAATGCATCCATGAGTATGAAGATAATTGACAACCCAAGGAGCCTTAGAGGCTAGCTCGGGGATGCGGTGAGTACGTGTCGCAGCGATCAGTCGCCCTAATCGATGTGTCTCACGGACAAGGATGCGGATGGTGGGATTAATGATTTTGCGTGCACCACCCTGCGCCCGGGTCATCCACCGTGGCTGTTCAAAGTGAAGGCTAGCCGCATTGCAAATAATGTCAGTTAAGGCATGATATAATGCATCAAAGGAAGAGTCATCAGCAACAGATGCATCAGAGAGACCACGCAGAAGTAGTTGGTGATCAACTTCATTTGAGAAAGCAATGAAGTGTGCACGTTCGTGGCATTTTGGGTACAAGGGCCGAACACGTTGATTAATAGAGTTTGTCCGATTTGAAGGGAAAACAGGGTTCTGACCATCGGGGGCTGACAGAGACAATATAGCACGAATAGGTCGGTGGTCGGTGCTTCCTATGAAGTAGTCGATAACCTCAATCTCAGAGGATTGGACACCGTCTGTGGAATGCACAGCATGGTTGATGACTGATTGGCCAAGGTGATTGCGAAAGGTGTAAGTGAGTGCCACATCCACATCTCGTTGAGCGTCCCAAATGTCAATGGCGTGACAGTCACGCAGGAATGTTCGATATTGAAGCTGGGTCTGAGAAAGCGAAGTGGACCGAGAAGAGCTTTCACTGGTGTTGAGTGTAACATTGCAATCGCCAATTAGAGACCAGGAGTAGGGAGATTGCTGGCAAAGTTGTGTGACTGACGGCCAAAATGCAGGTGAACAGTCGGGATCAATACCTGCACAAGTTCCAGGGTCCCAGGGGGCGTAAACACCAATGAGACGGTGAGGAAAACCCCCATTCGGCGTAGGTATGACAAGGTCAACAGCAACCACTCTACCCTGCAGTGATGAAGCAAAGGAACTGTCAACATATTGAGCATGAATTGTGTTCGAAACTCCGAGAATAACGCCCCATTTGCCTTGAGCAGGGGAGCCCGTGGTGCGCACACCAGGGTTTTCATGTGTTATATCCAGGTGCACGGACATGGGAGGCCGCAGGTGTCGGCAATTTGGTCTCATTGATCACCCAGATGTGTGGCCGATGCTGTTGTAGCATGGAGGAGATTGCATTACATTTCATGAGGTCTCCTACGCCATTAGCATTAAGGGATACAATGTGAAGCGGATGAGACGCATGAACTATCATCGGAAGAAGGAGCAGACCGAAAAGAACAATCCAAGCACGGGAGGACACTGGCGAAGCGATCACAAATAAAGATTGAACGAAAGCAAACAGAAGATGTAGAAGAGAATAGCAGACGCAGGCGAAGCGAGACACAAGTACTGAAAGTGAAGCTGGTACGAAAACACGGACGACGGACACAAGGCATTGGCATAACAGCAAGCGCCGCTTTGCTCGCTCATGCACCATACTCTGACCTCTCCCACTGTCCACCCATTTACTATGGAACAGAGGGCAATTGATGGTCAGAAGTGACGCGAAGAAAACTGCATACAGCCAGCATACCTCCTGTTCCATACGGTCCAGATCACGAGACGGACCGGCTGGTGAAAAAGGTTGCTGCCCAGATGGCAGAGAAGGAACAGAAGCAGCGTCATCAGACATGCGCTGATGAGGTTCATAACGATGGTTGTCTTCCTCCTCAGGAGGTGGCCTCTCATGAGACATGGGGACATTACCACCATGCCCCACAGGTTGAGAGGAGTCAGTAGGAGCGGGATGAGGCATGGATTGACCAAGGAACTGCGTTCCCTGTGCAAATTGTAGGGCAGACAGCTGCTGAGCAATGGTGTCTTTTTCCTTCTCGACCCGGTCATGGTCATGCTCCGTCTCGGCTAAGAGAGTGTCCATCCTAGCGCGCTGGGCAGACGAAGGCTTTCCGTCGAGGGTCTCTCGGTAACGGACCATGCGCTCCTCAAGGCGGCCGCAGGTAGATTCAAGGGATGCATATCTTGCGGACAGCGCAGCAGAAGTCGAAACAGCGCAAATAGAGGCCATCATTTGCTGTGCAACCTCGTTTTGCTTCTCGAGAGCACGCCAGGTCTGTGCAAGAACCTGATTAACTGTGCCTACTGTCTCTGCTCCTTGTCTGCGTAGTTCATCGACCTGAACTTGGAGGTGTGACACTTGAGGTGACGAAGAGCCTGCAGCACGGGAAGGGTTTGCTGGGGCTCCAACGGAGTTGAAAAGATACAGAAGGTCAGGGACACCAACGGTGATGTTACGGAATCGAGTCCATGAGGACGGGAGGCCCTCACCAAAATCCTCGAGGAACTGGTTAGTTGTTTGCCAGTTACGGAGAACGACGGTGTAAGTGCTCCCTTCAAGAGCGACACGGGAGAACCGAACCACATCTTGCCCATATTTCTTTCTTAGTTCCGCATTAAATTGAGCTTGAGGGTTCTGGAGAACCTCGCATCCGCCGATAGCAATCTCTCCACCATACGTAGGTTCAACAAATCGAGGGCGAGTAGGATGGTAAGTGTGGTGGTTGACATAGGGTGGCGCGGTTAATACAGTGTCAATGTCCTCTGAACGCAAGAGATCAAAGGAAATGCGAAGTCGTCCACCAAGGTTGCTAGTTCGGTCCTGTTGGAAGGCGAAATTACGAGAACGGAACCATTCACGTAGTAGCGGGTGAACTGTCCTCATCTCCTCTTCCGAGTTAACCTGAAAAATAAGTCGACGGCTTTTATCAGCGCCCCTTCCAGCACGCCATTTAGCATGCACGTTTCCTTGATGAAGGTCATTGATGTCAGTCAACAACTGTTGCAGAATGTCGGGCCGAGGTACAGAGGATAGTGCAGGATGTAGCGAGACATGGACATAATCCAGGTTGCCAGATACATCTCCTTTTCGGATAATGATGTCTGGTGTAGCTTTTTGTTGTTGTAGTTGACGGAGAAGACGTTCGAGATGAGTCCTGGCAGACGTCGGAGATGTATGATCGAGGCCGATGACAGTCAGCTCCATGCCTATTGCTGACGATCCTTCGACGTTAACGTCTTCATTGGACGGTGATGAGGGTCGGTTTGTGAATGAGGGTAAAGGAGGGTACTGAGGAGCAGGGGGGAGCTGGTAGCTGGTGTGATGTAAACCGGGAGGAATAGGGGGCTGTAACGACGCAGAAGGTTGATTCATTTCCGATAACGCTTTAATTGGGCTTGGGCTCGAGTAATCGTACGACGAAACCCTTATATAATCAGGTCTCATGACTGGATGTTGAAGTTGCTTCGACTTGTCTTCTCTCGATCCGAACCGTTTCAGATTGCGAATATTAATTCAACCCTGTACATGCGGCTACAATGCGGGTGTCCCCATCGCCGCCATCCACCAATTCACTCGAATTTTCGAAGATCTCCACTTGAAATTTAGCAAGTATAGTATTAGTCTTCGTCCTGTAAAGCTCGGAAGGGTGCCGCTGATGTCGCTTTCCATGAAGATCGTGCGAGTCGCCAACTGGGCTCTGGAAAAGAACGAAGGAGCAACAGAAGCATGCTAAGTAATTTCAATAAGAACATTGTTATTTTATGTAACAACGGCATTATCATCGTGACATCATCATAAGACGGCGGGAACGACGGCGTAAAGTGCTGATAGAATGCAGAGTAAGAAATTCTCTGATCCCCGTCGGTGGCTTGTCATGGTAAATTTTCGAAGGAGATTGATAATAGGTATGAGGTACCGAATGCGGGCGCGTCAAGTATAAAAACTTGTAAGATGCACCTTACTGTTAAACCATTGGTATGGCATCACCAGGTCGGCCGTTGCTAGAATGTGTGGTGTAGACTGTCATATCTGTCCGTGGAATAGGCGAGTATGAACCTTGTAGAGATGGGTATGCTGTCTGAGGTTGTGGAGAATATGAAGTCTCATACTGCTGCGAGGAAGATACGGTGGGCTGCCCATACAGCGCAAGAGAACCTGACATTGATGCAGAAAAGTTGGATGTATCGGAGGGGATACGGTTGTGTGTGCCCGACTGTGGTATAAAGGTCGTCCCTTGTTGGTTGATAACGGAGGCATTCCTGTATACGTGGCGTCTGTACAGTATATAGGTGGCAATGACGAGAAAAAGGAGTGCGGCTGCGCCTCCGACGGTGCCACCAACTATCGCACCCACGTCAGTTGACTTCGAGCTTGAACTTGAACTGCTGGAAGATGGGCTTGAACCTGAACCGCTAGATGACGATGAGGCGCCCGGGGTGACACTAGAAGAATCTGAACCAGGTCAACAACAGTGATGAAGAGATAGAATGAACCTAGCATACTCTTTTGATAGGTAGCGTTCGCATCTGGGATATTGAACGTCGCGTATGTCCATGTTGACGCTAAAAAAAATCATCAGTTGGTACCATGCGTTCGCAGAGAGGGAATTAACTCACGATTAGTAGTAGCCCAATAAGGTATGGACGCATCTCCAGCAAGCACATATCCAGAAGGGAAATATCTAAATTATAAAATATTGTGAGCGAGCTCAACAAACATGAAACGCGAACAAACTCTTGTGTCCACGATTGGTTTGCAGCGCATCCGTCTGCCCATGCAGGCCATCTATTTGATCGTTAATATTTTCCGAGGAATACGAGACAGATCACTTGCTCCCAGACAGAAGAATCATTAGCTCCTTGGCATAAAGTGCAGGCCATCATAAGATTATAGGACGACCAAGAACTACTCTAATATCAGAACAATCGAAGACGCAGTTGTCACTCCCACTTACCAGTAGCATGCATTCGCGTTCGAAGAATTTGGCAAGGTGTACGAGTAGCCGCTTTGCAGTACTGGCTGGACATAGTCTTAGAGAGTGCACGTGAGTTTAAAGCCAAGAAATATGGAAAGTTCACATACTGTTCTCATAACATGGAGCTTCTACATAAGCGACTGTAAGACAAGGCGAGTTGCCCTGACTGTCGTCCATCCACGAGTATTCACTCATGCAGGTGGCAGATGAACCGATATTGCGCTTGACTGGTTGCACTTGTACGGCAAGGATAGTCGAAATATATGGAATTATGGGCAGAAAACGATAGAAACACAAGGACACCATGTTGGAGGAGCCACACGCTGGGATGCACTAGGGGGATGTAGGCAACCAATACCAATCATGCGGAGCGAGGAACAAGAATGTCAGGCTTATCGTAACGTTACTTATTAGAGATCTCGTCTGGTGACCTGAGCTGAGAACAGAAATGTCTGTGCGCGGACCGGACATGATGTGTGAATCAAATGAGCGCTGAATGGACCAACTTGAAGGTCTTTCCAGTGTACTACACGTGGGAATTTTGAAACAACTACTAGTTGACTCGTTGTATGCTTCAAGCCTTAAGCCCACACTGGCCAGCAACTCGACAACGAAGTACTTAATACCCTCTAATTACGGGAAATGACTTCGGAGATGGGCATCTGGAAGCCTCATCCAAATCAGTTTCAGGCTGTGTGTCACAGCCCTCAGTTGCTAGTACTGTAATGTACATGCGGCTATGTCATTACTAGCCGACCACCCTCCATCTGTCAACTTACCTGACCCTTTTGACGCCAAGGAGTCAGGTCCATCTTCGAAGTTCGGTAGCAGTCTTCAAACTTCCCCAGTTCGTAAAAACTGAGATATTCCTGGTTTACCCATTCCTATCATGGTCATTCGCATTATTACCAACTTGGTCCACGCCGCACGGAGCTTCATGCCGAGAAGTGATAGTGGGCGCACCTACTATTCGAGACCTATGGCCCGCGTTTAGCCGTACAACATCTCCCAGCCGCTTCACCTGTCACCCCGCAGCCAAGTTGTCACCCTCCGTCCGCTGTCACTGCTTCCTCTCTTGGTCATATTTACTGTCGTCAGCGGTCGACTTGCAGGTCGTTACTTCATTGCTATCTCAATTGCGTTTCTAGTCCTGTAACATCCTTCACACAGCTTCTTCATCACTTAAAGCTCTCTCGACCTTGACAATAGCAAATCGCCAAAATGTCATTATGTCCAACTTGGTCCACGAACACCAAGGAGCAATCGCCATGTGAAATAGTGGCAGTGGTGTACAGTTCGTGTTCGAATGCTACGACGAGTAAGCCCCCTCCTATTACTCTTTGTGATACGCCTGAGTTGCTTCAGATAATACCATCCCCCCTTCCTCTTCCGATTATTCCTTCGTTCCTGTTAGCTCAAATGCGACTTTATGCACTTGGTGAGTCACATTCGTGTAAATTCGGTGTGATTTTTTAAAAACGAGAATGGGCACTATAAACAGTTCCTGGGCAAGCTACAACTTGATAAGTGCCTGTACGTTTTGTGCCACGGGATCGCCCTCCTTAGTGAGGTAAGTTTCTTAAATCCACTCGCTGTTCGCTTTAGCAAACTTGGCGTAGCTGGGATACATGGATAACGAATTGTAATGGCAACACGTCAACAACAACGTGAGTTTATATACGTTTGGTCTCTACTGGTCTAGTTTTTTCATGTCTCTCAAAGATACTTTCCTTGGGATGAGGGAATAAGACTCCCTTCTAACGCGTCAATAATACCTTATTATGCGAGCTACAATCGTAAGTTCTGATAGCAGGACCGCTAGCTCTTTTATCACGAACGATCTTACAGCTAGTTACTACTCCAACGGGACATTTGTCGTGACCACTGCCTCAGATAATAGCGCTACGGGTAAGCTCAATCGACCATGTCAGTCACATGCGCACTAACTTTCATTAGGAATAGGCAACTTGAATGGATCACCCATTAGCAGTCCTTCCTCTTCGAGCTCACCATCCAGTTCTTCGTCTTCAGCAACTCCTATTGGTTCGATTGTTGGAGGTGTTGTCGGGGGAACGGTTCTGCTGCTTCTGTTATGCGGCTTTTTCTTCTTCATTATTTGTCGGAAGCGCAGAAGAGCAGCGCAATTTCCGCACAAAATGACACTGCCCACAATGAATGGTTCGCACTTCGCTGTGGCGACCAAAGACTCGACGATTCACACTCCCCTTGCACCATCAGGATACCCTCAAACGTCAGCTGCGATGTCTACCTCTTCTTATGCTATTCAATCCAATAATATTCCCAACGGTCCTTCAGTAACAAGTCTCCATTCGCTCCACATCGCTTCACCCACCTCTACTGTTCGTCCCATGCCTGTCTCGCCTTTGGCGCCCCCTATCACCCCTGTGTTGTCACCCGTTGGCGATGCAGCTGATGTAATCACACCATTCCTTGCCACCCAACCATCACGACCAAGCACCCCAGACAGAAAGAACGCCGAAAGTTACGGTGAACCTGCACAAGAGCGTGCCATGTCACCGCAATCTCAAAGATCACGCATGAACCCACCCCCTTATACCCCATCATCCCCCACGTCCTCAAGACATTCCCGCACTGGGTCCAACTCTTCCAGGAGGCTCTCTGTCATGAGGCACTTCAGGCGGGAAGGCGGCCCAGGGGACACGAGCATCCAGTCAGCCATGGGCCAGAGGAGGACGCACGCCCCGAGAATGCACTCTTCAACGAGTGCTGAGAGCGCCAGAAGTGACTCAACCGCCGCAAGTGCGAGTGACAACGGGCGGAACGTAAGGAGTACACTTGAACGCACTACAACGACAGCTGCTTCAAGTTCACGTCGGCCTGTTGTGTAGAGAATATATTTGTGTCTCTTCTTGTTCCATCGGGTATAGACAATACGTGCGGTATTGAACTGTGATCGTATATGTTTCGTCTATGCAGTAATGGATTTTCTGTGCAACGGATGGTGTAGTGGGTATTCGAGTTGTGAGGAATGGTGGTACAATAGTTTGCATATATGCGGTAGTTATAAAACATTTTCTCAAGCTCAGAGGATAGGGGGAAGCGCAATCAGGTCTAGCACATATTCAATAATATCTTTCTTCTCCTCTTGACACTTTATAACATCAGTCTCCACAGAGTCCTGTGTGATAACGTTATACACAAAAACTGTCTTGTCTTGGCCAAAGCGGTGGCACCGCGAAATGGCCTGTACCTAATTTGCTGGGTTTCCACATCAATGGCAATGCGTTTCGCTCTAACCACTCACCTCTTTGCAACTGTTCCACCACGGGTTAACGAGAATGACATGATTTGCGACAGTAATGTTGAGTCCGACACCACCAGCGTTAATGGACATCAGGAGCACTTTCATGCGGACATTGTCCGCGAAAGAATCGAGGACTTCCATGCGTTGTTTGGTCGAGAGTTCGCCGTGAACTAACAATAGACATAACTTTCAAACGCCAACTCGCATAAAATGGACATATCATACGAACATTGGCCCACGTCTATCTTCAGTTTCTTCATCTGAACCTCCAGCAGATCCATCGTGTCCCTAAAGCAGCACTGGGCAGGCAGACATGAGGCAAGTCTAAGAAAATGGCAGAACGACATACAAAAACCAACACCTTCTGGCCTTCTGGTACCCCTGTGATGATATCTATCACCGCGCGGATTTTACTTGAGACATACGCATGTCCAAACAGCCGAGCGAATGGCTGAAGGTTTAATGGGAGAACTTCCGGATCCGGACCGAGTCCACGTCCGTACATGTCCACTGCACCTGAAGTCACATCAGCATCCAGGCCTTGCTCCTCGATTATCTGACCCAAGACGCCCATGAGTAGCAATGGATGATCGCATGCTAGGAGAAAGGACTATCAGAATAATCTGCACACCGTATACGTAAACAGATCTATTACCTTGCCTGGCTCTCAGCCACCCGAAATCGAAATCTCTGATGCTGGAACGAGCCCAATCGTGTATCATTTTCTCCCCTTGTGTTTGGCGCACATGAACAGTCTTGATTTCTAGATTCGGAAGTTGAATTACATCCTCCTTTCTCCTGTATCGCGCACAATCCCCAAGAAGATCCTATAAGAGGTTCATTTCAATAACTGCGCATAGCGGAACAACAATAAGAACGTACCGCAACTGCATGTGCGGAAACCTTGGAGAAGTATCCACATTTACCGCGCACAGCGAAAGCGGTGCTTTCGGCAGCCGGTCCCCGTTCATTGGTGATGTCAAGAAATCTGAGCTGGGGTTGGATATCGGATAGCTTGTTCTATACAAGCCGTTGTTGAGACTTGGTTACTCGATGGTCGTATTCAAATCGTTACAAACTCACTACGAACGGGGTGCCAGTTAGACAAAGCCCTTGAAGCTTTTGTAAAGCCATGCATGCCTTGTACCAAGCACCTAAACCCACAATCCTATGCGATTCATCTGCAATATTCTGTACTCAGTTAATGCGGTCAGCACTTCAGGCCTTGAACATGGTACCTAAAATGACACGGGACCAGCGTGCCAGAAAAACTGGATCCTTGCTCATTCGGCGTTCTATTCGCTGATGCGTGGTGATCTACGCAGGGTATTAGGTGGCACCGAGTAATTTCTTGGAAGTACTTGCGATAACATCTGTGTCCATGAGAGCGTCTACACCTATATTAACGTGGATTTTAGAATATGCGGGCAGGTATGGCAATCTACCTACTCATGTGCCCATCATGAACTTTCGCTGTTAGCCCATCACCAAATTTCCCAATTTCGCGCATCCACTGTTCGCGGAGAGATACACTAGGGACAACAACCCTTTATCGCAGTGTCAAGGAGGCAATAGTAACAAGAGAAAATCAGGTTTACAGTGTCGTCTTCGGTCGTCTAGGGGGAGCTTTCACGGGTCCACTAGTCTTAAAACGAACCTCAGGCGATTTCTTGAGATCTGCTGCTTTCGTCTCTTGAAGCGTCGTCTTTATCAACGCGATGGAAGTTACGGTCTTCCCGAGACTTTGAGTTTTAATGAGTGATTAGAGGCTCATTCATGCATGTTGCACGCACCCCATCTCGTGTGCGAGGATCGAGCCTCTTTGTCCTGCTTTCTCACGGGCGAGTAGCCACTCGAGGTCCATCGCTTGATGCTTGAAAAGGGTGAACGATGAGCCCAGAACGGAACCACCAATCTTCTTGTTTGCTGCATTGCTAGACTTTGGTTTTTTCTGAAGCTTGTTAAACTGACAAAAGTTCAAGCTTTGGTGCCACTCACAGGCGTCGCAAGTACAAATTCACGGGAAATGTTTGCACCAATAGGTGGGGTTACTACTTCGTGTTTCAGATTTTGTGGGGCGTTGGAAAGTCGAACAGATTTTGATGCCTTGGAGGCTGAAGATGGCGTCACATTAGTGGTGTAGCGTTGGGACTGAAATTGACACTAATGAGAATGCCTTAAGGCGATGTAAAGTAATGCTTGCCTCTTTTTGACCACCATCATTTTCCAATGATGCAAGAAACAACTGAAAGGCGGACATGTATTTTGAATTTGAAACAGAGATTAGGAGTACACAATCTCTCGCACCTCTTCGTAACCCTTTTGAGTGATAGGCCTAGGCAAACCCAGATAAGTCTTCAGGTCGTGTGATACTCCTTCATTTATTGTTTGAAGCTAACATCTCATATTAAGTTTTCGTGATAACCACTGTCCATTGTTTCCGCCTGGGAGAAAGACGCATGGACAAGTCAGCAGCGATGATCGATGGGTGCATTAGTACACACCCTTAAAAATCAGAATAATGAGAACAAAGACTCTTTAATCTCGTCATGAAGACCATAGCAACCACAACGTTCATTATAATCACCGCACTTACGGTATAGTACTACTTACAGCTGAAGGAACTGAAAAGGGTAAGTCACCAATGAATCGAACTTACTTACATGAATAAGCATCGCAGCATAAAGAGAGTTGTCATGACGTCAATGGTAATGTTTCGGTGGCCTGCATACTAGCCGAAACAATTACATGAATCCTTGCAGAGGAATAAATCTGCTATCAACGTTTTCCGGGAGCACTGCGGGCGCCGCCCCCGCC
This sequence comes from Suillus discolor, assembly GCF_016758755.1. Taxonomy (NCBI): domain Eukaryota; kingdom Fungi; phylum Basidiomycota; class Agaricomycetes; order Boletales; family Suillaceae; genus Suillus; species Suillus discolor. The sequence continues at coordinate 54,889 of NW_024541296.1, forward strand.
ACCTTCCAAATCATGGTTCGAGCAAGCAGAAAATTCTGGCAACTTACCAATATTTAGAACACTGACATACCGCATCAACGTTCAACATACTAGTATGGGAGCATCGTGACATGGCGATCCTCATCTACTAGTAGCGGTAGCAAGCAAAAGCGGTATGATCAAGTTGATGTTCCAAGAATTTGTGAAGCACTAGCAGCGCTGCTTACATAACCTAATTGGCTAATAACTGCCAAGAGACGAGCGGCTATTGCCGAGACTATGTTTGCTTCATTTAACGACGAGGATCACGAGGCGATGAAACATTTACCTCGTGTTACTAGTAAGTAGAATACAACCACTTGCATGAAGAATTAATGGCTAAAATAAATAAAACTTCCACCAGAATAAAGGATTATTCTCCTGTTCCGTTGTGCATAAATAAAAACCACTGAGGTAAATCTCAACCTCTTTCTGAGGGGCCGGTCTTCTACATGTATCTTGACTGCCAAGTTCCAACTCGAAGGTAGAATGTTTGACAGGTGAGACAGAGTCGGCGGTACTAGTAACGGGAGTACAAGGAATCGTGCAGCAGCTGTACAACACGTGGGTCCTCTTCCGCTTAGGCTACACTCCAGCAAGCTCCGGCACCCTGTCCGACCTAGTCTGTTGTCTTTTGGATTTATTCTCTGCCACACACTCCAGTGAGCATTGAAGATTTGATAGCTCAGATCCTTGTACATCTGCATGCAATGAAGGCAAGTCCGATGGGGGAAGCTGGTCATGGTATAGAGCACCCGAAGGTGCAGCTATCATAGCATTGCTTTGTCAAGCTTACTCGTGTAGGAAGTTTGTCGTTGTGAATTCTCATCAAGTTTCTTACCAGAGAACCTGATCAGGGAAGGAATCATCCACCCAGTCACCATGACACCTGCCAATGGCGGGCAAGAGTATCGTCCTTGTCAACACCTGCTGCCATGCGCATGTGGACTCGGTTCCCGCACCCTCATAAACGCAGATGCCATCACGTAGCTGGATGCCTGCGTTGAGGCGGATGTCTGTATTGACACTGGAGATGTCTGCACTTACGCTCCTGCGAATAGCTCACTATTTTTGTTACTCACCGTATATCCTCATCTTGATGCGTCACTTTGCGGCTTCAAGGGTCACTTTACTTCATCGCATTCACTAATGATGTGGGAATCGCAGCACACCTTGGCTCATTTTTACGCAGGTTGGGGGTCACTATCGGGGCCCTTCGGGGCTTGCGCTCAAACAAGCTTACGATCAAACATAACCACATTTTTTATTGTCTCACTGCCTACAAAGTATAGAGCCCCTTTCCACGGTCCCATAATCAAGATAACGATTAATAATATTAAAATATTAAAATATAACTTATAATGTGGACATGAACTACTGCCGCCAGCCTCTGGCACGAATCTCAGACCCTCTATCACTGTAATCTTCTGCCTATGTCTGTCTGATTTTGGATCAATTGAAAGTCCATGTTAAACTGAAATGTCGAGTTTTATATCGTTGTTCAACACTTCCAGGCATCCAGTGACTATGAATCCTCGCGACAGACCATCAGATCCTCTTTCACAACTCCGCTACGCCCTCGAAACAATGCCAAGTTCACGAAAGTATATATTCTCTCCTGCAACCCGTGCAGAGGTTCTATCAGAGCTTTACGATGCATTTTGGGGACCGTATTCACATCTCTTCCTCCCGTTATCCAATTCCAGCCTCCCCATGCACGCTACTCTCAGTAGCGTTCAAGCAGATCTGGGTTTTGCTGGTGCTGGTTCAGAGGATCCGATCGTTCCTGGAAGGCCGTGTGGCCATATCTTCAGCAAGGGAGAGAGTTGTTTTCGTTGCAAGTCAGTAACCCGCTTGCTATCCTGTCAATCATTCACAATACCCCTTCAGAGACTGCGCCCTCGATGATAGTTGCGTTCTCTGTAGTCGCTGTTTTCATTCCAGTGATCATTCAGATCATAATGTCAGCTTCTTCGTTGCTCAACAAGCCGGGGGCTGTTGCGATTGCGGAGACATCGAAGCCTGGCGTAAACCTATCTCATGTCCTTTTCACCCACCTGCTCCCCATGTCCAAGCGCAGATTGAACAGTCCTTGAGTGCAGTCGATGCCACTCCTAGAGTCTCACAGCGTTCTATCTCTGAGGAGATTCCATTCGTTGAGGATTATCCATATAGAGTCGCTATCCCGCCCGACCTACGTGATCTCATGAGTCGCACTATTGCATATGCACTCGACTTCATCCTTGACACCCTGGACTACTCCCCAGATGAAGCGACAGTGCCTTCGAATGAGGCTGACCTACGATTGCAACCCTCAGCAGATCCTATGCAAAAGGACCAATACGCCATCATCATTTGGAACGACGACAAGCACTCATTTGATGAGGTCATCAAGCTTATATCCGAGACCACTGGCCATGATAGGAAGACGGCAAGCATCATGGCATACTCTATTGACGATGTGGGCCGGGAAATAATCGACATCAACGGTGACGTCCCCCGGCTCCTTGAAGCAGCACATTTGATGACAAAAATTGAACTCGGTGTCACGATCCGTCGTGCATATGATACCTTTCGCGAGCAGGTTGCTTGTGTCATCATTGAGTGGCTGCTTGATCTCACTCGAAGCCGGCTGGGGGCGGATACCCTGATAATCAAAGAAATCATCGCTGCCGAGCTTTTGTCGCCGAGACGGCGAGAGAACACGTTCTTCACTCCTGGTCCCCAAGTCCCAAACCTTGCTGCAGATCTGGCACGTCCGTGCCGTATTGATTGGTTATTCGTCTATCACACTCGACTGTGGAAGAAGCCCCGGATACACTTGAAAGCAATTTATGCGTCGATCTTGATACTTTCGCATCCCCATAAAATTGCCATTGGTATGCTACAACGTTGCTCATTGTCATAAGCACATTTTGACGTATTGCAGCGTCCCACTTTGCCAGCACCTACCACCGTGTCGCTGACGCTTATCTTCTGGTTGACCGTGAAGCAGAAACTTCCATAAAGTATTTCGCCCTCCAACTTTTCACTGCACCATCCGTTGCCCTGCACATCGTTTCTCAACACGATCTCATGACACGTCTGCTCGACATCATTGTCAACTTCTTCACCAATCACATTGCGGACAAGCACATCCTCACCACGGCTCCCGCCCAACAAGACATAGACGTTGAAAGCCCCCCATTCAGAAGCAAACGCTTCATGCCCGTCTTCAGTGATCTCCGGTATCTCTGTCACAACCGGCCTGTCCAACAGCTCATCGCTCGTAACCCAGCCTTCATACGCAAGTTTGTCAAGGTATGCCAGGTCTTCATGTGTATCAACCCAAACAAGCGCGTTGCCTCGAGTCATGTCGAGTATGAAACGGATGTGTGGATCAGTGTGTTCAACGTAACACTTTCCCTTTCCCGTGTCATCAAGGTCTACGGTGAAGCCTTCGCATTTGCGAACCCAACGCAGCTTGTAGGAGCGATCACAACTGTCGTGCGGGAGATTCTCGCTGTGTGCACTCTCTCGACAGATAGGCTTGACAAGGAAAAGTTTTCAAAGCCGATGTTGCACGAGGTCGAATTTGGTGACGCACAGTATCAGATCGTCGATTTCAACGTGCTGGAAGGATGGGTCAGCTTTCATCACTCCCTTCACTGGCTCCTTGCAGATCTGTTAAAGCACGTTGATATTTTGTCAGAGGAGTCATTGAAGGAGATTGGGGTGTCTGGCGTCCGGGACTTGTTTTTGCGCCCCTTCAATGAGGGTGCCATTCTCACATTAATTGATTTCCCTTTGCGAGGTAAAATGTGTTCATCAATATTGCAGCTTGTCTAACTGTGGTTTCACAGTGCTCGCTATGATTGCCCAGATCAGGGCAGGATTATGGGTCCGCAACGGCTTCCCTATCCGTGGCCAGCTTCTGCACTACCGCGATTTCATGCTTCGCGAGCTCTGCTACGACCAAGACCTGTTCATCCTCCAGTCATCTCTCATCATCCTCGATCCAAATATTATCATTGTCTCCATCCTCGACCGTTTCGGCCTCCTCTCGTTCTTCCGTGGTGAAGTTGAGAAGTCCCCTTATGAAGGCGCCCATTTACTGAGCATGGTCGAGGAGCTTCTCTACGTCCTTATAACTATTCTTGGCGAGAGAGCCAGCGCCACGAAGCTCCCATTTCAGTGTGCCATCCGTCGCGAGATCGTGCACGCACTCGCAGCGGGGCCAAGTTCATTCACCGATCTTGCCAAGCGCGTCTCCGAGAGGATGGTGGATGATGTATCTTTCGAGCGCGTCCTCAAGGACGTATCTCACTTCCGCGCACCTGAGTCGACATCTGACACTGGCGTGTATGAGCTCAAGGATGAGGCTTATGATGAGGTGGATCCATTCACCTTCCATTACACACGGAATAAGCGTGAGGAAGTGGAGGTCATCCTCAAGAACAGACTTCGGAAGAAGACAGGTGTGAAAGACCCAGTCATCGTCCCAAAGCCGTTGACCATCACATCCGGCCCATTTTCGATACTCCCGTCCGTCCTGGAGTCTGAAGCGCTTCTTCAAGTCATGTTCTATGCCATATATAACGTGATTTCGCTCACTAATAGTGCGGGGACGGCCCCACCCTCCGCCGAAGCTATACTCGACCAAACATTCCAGCTCATCATGCTAGCGCTCGTAGAACGACCTTCTGTTTTCAGTCATGTCTCTGTTATCAAACCCTTTGCAGAAGAAAAGAAACTCGCCGACATCATATGCGCCATGGAACATGATGAAAAATACAAACCCTACAAGAGCCGCATCGATTGGGTTCTGACAGAGATTTCCAAGCATGTTCCGGAAGGGGTGCAACCTCCTCGCAAAGTCCTGAGCCTCGCTGCCCCAGCACCTGATGTTGAGGGTGTCAAGAAGCGTGCGGCTAAGGCACGCCAAGAAGCCATTATGGCAGAGATGAAAGCTCAACAAGCAAGTTTCTCGCTCAATTTCGAGGAAGAGGAAGAGGAAAATGATCAGGATATGGATGAGACATCTGACGAACTTTCCTCGTATGGCACTTGCATCGTCTGCCAGGAAGATCTCAATGAGGCCAAAGCGTTCGGCTCTCTAGGGCTCGTACAACCCAGCCGGTTGCTCAGGAAACACCCGGACAGCCATAGTCAATATCTCAACGAGCTTATGACAATGCCTCAGTCGCTCGATCGAGCGAGTCCGCGCGACACCACTTTCCCCCCAACCAATGCCGAGGAGCTCGACACCGCAAGCTCGCCCAACTTCGATGGCTTCCCTGCACAGTACACTCGTTTCGGGCTCCACGCATCTGTGTGTGGCCACATGATGCACCTCGACTGTTTCCAAGTCTATAATTCCTCTGTTCGCCAGCGGCACCGCTCACACGCGACGAGAAACCATCCTGAAAACATTCAGCGCAAGGAGTACATCTGCCCACTTTGTAAGAGCTTGGGTAATGTTCTTCTCCCCGTTCTTCATCCCAACAATTCTCCTGCGAGCCGCATCCCCTTCCCAGACTGGATTCGAGCTGCGGGGATAAGCGTCTTGAAGTCAAAACCAGACAGCGTCATGGATGGTCTGCAGTTCAGGAGTGGGACGGGCGAGTTTGTGTTCTGGAGCGCGCAAGATCCTGGTTATGGCGCAGCCGTGCGTAAACCAGAAGCAGTGGCCTCGACGAAGATGCTCGACACCCTCATGTTATCATCAAGAATGGTCTCGCAACAAACACGTCATCTTCGCGAGCGACCTGAACCAGAAGTAGGAGAAAGAGGTGCAGGGATGTATCTTCCGGAAGACCTTGTCGGATACACAATTTCCGCTATCGAGGTTGCTGCTCGTGGGACTGACTCCTCCGGAGGCATTGTGGCGGATTCGCTGTCATTATCGGATACACAAAGTAGAATGATCCGCGGGTTACTTGCCAGCTTGACAAGACTATCCGCTCTTGAACTGGACGGTCGGCCAGATGGTGGCCGGGAGTCAGTCAAACAAGCCATAATCAAACGGTTACTCCCAGAGTGGAGCCGAACATCACTGACCTCCTTCTCGTATCCCTTACTCTTACGCGACCCATTCACCGTACTCATCGAAACCGCCGCAGTGGCTCCCGAGATGTTGCAGCATGTCTTGATCTTGTGTTACTATGCCTGTTTGGCTCGCACAGTCATTGGTATGGTATATGTCCTCAACAAGGCTAGGACGTACAGCGCTTTCCAGCAGCCCGCTGCTCGTGCCCATGCTGATATCTTCGGTGATGTCCGTATGTTCTTCATGTCGGTCGTGCGACATTCACCCGTCTTCGAGCACACTGCTACGCTAGTCTTTGATGCGTTTGGTGAAGCTCGCATCGAGAAGATGCTTTACGCGTTTACTCTTCCATTCCTCAGACGGGCAGCAATTCTGTGTCGCTCCGTTGTCCCGCTTACATTCCCGACTCCATTACTAGGTGCCTCTAACGTCAATGAGTACAAGCGTCTACTCGCTACCCTTGGCATTCCTCCCTTGGCAGACCTCCCAAACCAAGATACGCTTCAAAACGCACTCTCCGGATGGTGCGCCCACTATGGCCACTCGCATGCTGCCTCGCAACTCAACTGTGGCGTCGTACTGGACTACGCAGCTGTATACGGCATCGCCCGTCTGCCGCTTATCCTCGATAACCTTTTTGGTGAGCGAGACAAGGTGATGAAATGTCACCGATGCAACACCGTTCCGACGGATGCTGCAATCTGTTTGATCTGCGGAGTAACATGCTGTATGGCGAGTCACTGCTGTCAAGACGAGTTAGGACTTAGAGGGGAGTGTAATATGCATACACGAGAGTGAGTCCTCCAAGTTATACCACGACATGACGCTGATTCCTTGTGGTTGCAGTTGCGGTGGTGCTATCGGTGTTTACTTCGTCGTGAAACGATGCTCTCTACTTTATTTATACGTCAACAACGGGACATTTGCACAGTCCCCTTACCTCGATGTTCATGGTGAGGTCGATGTCTCAATGAGGTCAGTCTGTTCTGCCGGTTAATTTCAATTGAATGCTAAACTATGGCGTACAGACGTGGTCGCCGTCAATATATACACCCAGCTAGATGGGAAGAAGTCCGCAAAACGTGGCTCAACCACGGTATTCCAACTGCTGTTGCTCGTAAACTTGAGAGCACGGTCGACAGTGGAGGATGGGAAACGCTTTGATTCTTAGCTCTTTGTCCCGTAATTTTAGCAAGCCTGTGCATACTACTCACATATCATCTGTATACAAGTAGCGCAAATGGACAATCAGATATTCGATTATATTTATTCCGAATTGCTAGTTTTGTGCGCTGAGAGCGCCAATTTCAGCCTTTCCGCTGTCCGTTCGGTACCAAGAACATCGATAATCTCAGGAAGGCTAGGTCCCGCTTTCATCCCAGATAGCGCGTGCCTCAAAGCAGTCATGAAGACCTTGGACTTGAGGCCTGTTTTCTCGCACGCATCGTGCAAGAAAACTGCAATATCAGATTGAGTCGATGGTGATGAAGACTCGAGTTGCAGGATAACTCGTCGCACCACATGGTCTATAATGACGCAAAGCAATCAGTAATGCTGATTACTGATAGTGTGTGACTTGCCGTAGTCATCAGCTGATAGTCCTCGCTTCACGGATCGCGCTTCGGGCAATTCATAATCCGGTTCCACGAAAAAGAACGGAGCGAGTGTTGGAACATCATGGAGATTTGTTATGCGACCCTGGAAGCACTGTAGCTGTACGCTCATCCAGTAGGTAAAGCATGCTCACCTGCAAGACGCTGATCACACGCGTGATGTACTCCACATTTGTGTATAGACTAGAAATACCGGGTCAACAAGGGCATAAATGAATAGATGAACAGACTACCTGTGAGGGAAAGTAGCCTTGACAACATCATGTACTCGTGTTGCCTGGAAGGCAATACCTTGTTCGGTCTGCCAGCTTCGCATGAGGTGATGTTTGTTAAGATATGCAAGCTTTGCAGGATCAAGAACATTCCTGCGATGTGTGACGGAAGATAAATCAAACTGTAGAATAGACCTGTTGTAGAACACGCCAAGAACTCATGAAATAGTGACAACGCACTTGGTCGATGAGTTCTGGGAGCGTCATGAGGGTTGTACTGTCGGGAGGTTGAGTCGAGGGCGTTCCGGGTGGGGAAGGGCGCCCATTTTCATGGTGAACTCCCCATCCAGCTAGTGCAAGCCAATTTAGAACACCTTCCGGTTCCCAACCACGGCGCTATAGAAAATGGCGTTCAAATCAAAGTTCGTGGATAATGAAAGTGACGTACCATGAAATCTAAGACAGACACATCTCCATTGCGCTTTGACATCTTTGTTCCATTCGGGTTCAAGAGGATGGGTAGATGCGCAAACTGAGGGGGTTCGAGACCCAAACACGAATACAGATCGAGGTGCAGCGGTAGTGAAGGCAGCCATTCCTGGGATACATGGAATTAAAGACGTCGTATCACGGAGGTATGGACACCTACCTCTCCACGGAGAACATGCGTGATATCCATCTCATGGTCATCAACAACAGACGCCAAATGGTACGTGGGGAACAGATCAGATTTCAAAAGAACAGGGTCTGTTGGAAGTGAGGCATGTGCATCCCTCAGGAGACCGAAGACGATATCGGTGGGTGAAGCACGGTCTGGGAGGTTGTCATCCTGTCGCTTGTTAAGCATGAGGATTAACAGCACAGTAGATGTACTCACATTCAGTCTGACGATGGACTTCTCCCCAGCGCGTACTCTGCGTGCAACTTCTTCCTCCGTGAGATGGAGGCAGGACTTGTCATACGTAGCATTTGACCCTGTGCGCGCAAGCTTCTCGCGAGTAGCAGCAAGTTTATCGGGAGAGCAAAAGCACCGGTATGCATGACCAGACTATGAATTGGCAATGGTTAAAGAAAGAAGAGAGAAGTAATGAGCACACGACGGACGTCTAGGAGCCTGCGTGTATATGAATGATAAAGGTCGAGCCGCTCTGACTGGTGGAGCTCAGTATATGGGGCGTGCAACAGGTTGTGAGACACCGACTTGGAAATACGGCCCATGCGGACCATCCATTCCAGGACCTAGAGGAAGATTATTTGAATTGCTTTGAGCCAGAATGTGACATACAGCTTACCGAAGTCATGCGGAAGACCAGCCCATGCCAATGCATTCCTAATGTCGTCCACCGCAGTCGGTACATATCTCGCCTGGGTCACAGATGAGATTTTGCAGAGAGGAGGAAAGCATGAAACTGACCGCATCTGTGTCTTCTATTCTGAGAATCCATTTACCTCCGTGTTTTTTGGCGAACAGGTGGTTGTAAAGAGCGGTCCTGAGTCCACCGAGGTGAAGAGCACCAGTAGGAGACGGTGCAAATCTCAAGAGAACCATGTTTGAGGTGTTATTGACAGGACAGAAACAGCCACTTCTGAGTGTATAATTAATATGTATGTGAGAACTCAAGCCGAGGTTTAGTCAAAGCTTGAGCGCTTGAGCTTGAAGAACTGCCAACCAATGCATTATAAAATTGGCTACTAAAGTTACAAACAAATACATATCTCAAACGACCCACCCACATGCATCATGGCCGTATTCATGTATGATCACAAAGGTTTCTATGAATCATGATATCTAATGCGTGTATTCGACTTGTATTGATGGTATCTAGGGCGAGTGGACATGCCCTCATCTTCTTCCTCACTAGACCCAGAGATATGGCGGAATGTCATATAAATCGGCTGCGCGACCTCTACCACCTTGTAATATCTGCCTCAGCCTCTCCAAACAGGCTCGTCTTCTTGATCGTAAAGTCCCCCTTAGGAATATCCTCCTCGTCTCTCTCATATAAATCTGGAAACTCCCTCCTGAGGAATCCAAGTATATGCGTGTTGATTTGCTCGAATTCAAGGAGGAAGCCGTCATGGCCATCAGGCGATGGGATGACCACAAGCTCAGCATCAGGTATGTGTGTTGCGAGCTCCTTTTGTTCAGAAGGAGTGAACAAGCCGTCTGTTTCGACGCTGATCACCAATGCACGCGGAGGGAGAGTTGCAATGACAGCGGCAAGAGCAGTTGATTGTGCCGTCGGTGATGGAGGGTCTTGGAGAATGGAGGTTCGTCCTCGAGCGATATCATGCGTATCCATCTTGCGGGTGATATGGATGTAACAATTAGCGTCAAAGCGCGCCACGAACTTGGCGCCCTGATAGCGCAAGTACGATTGCGCTGAAAAAAGTGGAGGGGGTGAGTTAGGCTCCATGCCGTTCGGCCCTTCTGTTGGAGAATGAGGTGGAGATGATGCGGTTGAGGTTTGAGTTTGAGGGCGTGTGCGGATCGCATTTCTGTGACCCTCATTATGAGCAGCGAGATCCTTATCAGCAAGTGTAATAGAAGAAGGTGTGACAGCGCTAGACTTTGGGACAGGAGTTACTTGAGGGCGACGTCCAAAGCGACTCTCGAAAGAGTCACGCGATCGATAAGTTAGAAGTGCGGCCATTCGTGCAGCAGCTAAACCAGTTGAAGGTTGTGTGTCGTAGTACCCGTCGTCGTAAAGCGGATCGCTATAGATGCTTTGGCGTTGTGCCTCTCCCCAACTGATACACCAAGCAGAGTGCCGCGCAGACGTGGCCAGAGGAATTATATGACGGACATAACCTGGGGGGGTGCACAGAGGCCATTCAAGAACGGCCATTCCACCCATGGAGCCTCCAATGACTACAGCGACGTTGGAAACTCCCAAATTATCAAGGACAAATTTATGCAGTCTGCATGAATCAGGTCAGAAACCATTCAGGATATTGGAAGACTACCCACCGCACGTCATCGCGTATCGTTGTCTGAGGGAATTCTGGGCCATAAGGTTTTCCCGTCGCTGGATTAGTTGTTACAGGAGAAGCCGATCCATATGGTGAGCCCATAACATTAGCACAGAAGATGAAAAATCGATTAGGGTCGAAGGCCTTCCCGCGTCCGATAAGAGGGCCCCACCTGCAATACATAAGAATTTTTCCGAAATGAAATGTCAAAAGATCTCACCAATCTTCTACATCTGCGCTGCCAGTGAATGCATGGCAAATGATCATAACGTTGTCCCTAACGTCATTCAATTTGCCCCAAGTCTTGTAGCCGACCGGGACCTCCCGCAATATCCTCCCATTCTCAAGAGTGAACGATGAAACAATACAGATGTTCTGGTCAACCAAAGCTGCAGGAAGAGACATAACCTTGCGAAGCAAGGTCAGTATACGCCATGGACGTTTTCTGTGACTCATTTCCAAATAATGGTAAATTCGGGCGTCTGCGCCACCGACGCTGCGGCAACTGCTGGAGTGTTCCCAAACGGTGAGTGCGCATTATGCAATTACACTTACTGCTATAGCTAGTCACTGGAATCTCCCAGTGCTTGTCATCCGAACGTGCCATGGATTCGAGCGTGCTCTGATTCATTATATGTATATCCACGCTCCCAGAGTCGCAGCCAGGCGGTCACATCATCGAGATTCACAGAAGTACTCCTGGTCTGCAAGTCAGGTCTCCCGGCATATGTTGTTTCAACGTTAAGGACGGTCCGTACTAACGTCAATCCCACTTAGTGTAATAGGCCACACATCACTCACACTCATCACATGCACAACGCGCCTCGATTGAAACTCAGCAATCAGAATTCTATCATTTCAGGACGCCAACCTCGAGCTCATTCTTACTATTATTTCTCTTGATCAACGGACAGCAGCCAGCCCGTGCACGGATATGTGTGCAGTACATTACAAAGAGGTTAGCCTTGACTGATCAATCGATCACCATCCTGACATTGCGTGCACTTTCAGTACTGCGATGCGATGTAAATCAACGGTGCACAGGATACATATTAATGTGACCGTGCCGTACAACTACTCTTCCATCACGAAACGCCGTGGTCATAAGTGAAATATATTCAATCTGCGCGTCTATAGTGCGCTGGCTTTCTTGTCTCTACCTCCCATAATGATGGCAGTTTCTTCCAAACCGCCAGAAGAAAATTGACATCCATCCAGCCTTCTTGTATATAGCGCACTTCTGGGTCACCAGAACTTTGACTCGACAATATCTGATGCGAAGTCCACTGCCGATGCTAGAACCGATTCTACGACCTCAGTCTGACGAGTCGCAGATATGCCCTTGTCGGAGTGGCATGTTCAAGTCGTGTCTAACCTAGACACAGATGGATGTCTCATGAAGCCAACGGAGACACAGCCCTCTGTGTGACATGCTCAGCCTAGCATTCGGAAAGTTGTCATTTCTCTTTGGGTGATCGTTGCATTACGTGATGGATGGGCCGCACTCGTCATGTATATTGGGACTACTTCCACAACTCGTATGTTTCCTCTAATCCGCTGACCCTACAAACGTGGCCACTCCTTCAGAACGGCCAGTGGAATTACATCACGTATCATATGCCAAGTGTTGGTCTTGAGGGGTGGATTCTGCTCTTTGTCAACATTGCAGTCGTTCAGGGACCATTGACGCTTGGGCTGCATTGATCGGAGCTCGTCGTGAATGACATTCGAGACGAAACACAGTGGAGATGCGCTACCGGAAAGAAAGGACTTAGAGTGGCAACGGACCTGCTGAAGCTGATTTTCACTCATCCGCTGTCTCGTGCCTTTCCTCGCGAAGCCTTTCCTGCGTGAGTTATCCACGCCTAGTATTTTGCTGTCAGTGTTATTGAACACTATCCCAGACGATCACAGACTAGATGTTTGGGCTTTCATCTGTCTCAGCCACTGACGAGAACATAAGATATATACCGATATACATGTACACCACCCAGGTTCGCACTTACTGCCCATGCAAATCGCTACCACATTCTCACACATTCTTGCAGATCTGGAACTTATGCATTGCGCTCCTTATATTTGCCTGTGTCTTCAATTTCGTCGCAGTGCACCGACCGTGTGGTCTCCAACAGCCGCATATGGCCACCTCCAAACGCTCGCCAACCTCATAGACGAGTGGTCGCCTGTGATGTGGTGGGGACACAAGGAGGATGGAATTCCCTACTGTCATGCTGGTAGGGTACATGCATACTCACGATGCTGCTGCATTGACCCTTTTGAAAAGGGACAAGCAATCACCCGCTGCCGGATGTGGAGATGGACTGCGTTTATGCTGGTTCCGGTGCTGGGTCTCTTGTGTACCTCTCTCGTGAGAGGTACTTGCTTTGCTTTTTGAAGGAATTTTCTTTTCAAACAGAGGAGCTACATCCACATCAGGCACACAACCAGCCATGCTGTCGAACGTAGTTCGTCTTGTTCATTTACCATTCATACGAGTCTGGGGCAACTTCCAGCGGAAAGACGACCTCCGAGCAATTTTCACATCATTGTAATTTTGGTAGAGGAAAGGTTGTGTATGATCGCTGAGCTGCAAAGATAGACTTGTTCTACCCTGCGCACCATAACCTGGATGAAATTTTTCAACAGGTGTTAACGTTCAAGGTCGAAACCTGCTGATAACGATTAATATAGCCTACGTGGTGCTAAGTTGCACTTCCCGTTTTTGTTGATGCACGTTGTAGACAGGTCTCAGCGTCTTCGAGAACGTGTGATGTTGCGCACCAATAGATAGATTCCGTCTTCAGCGGAAGCGGACCAAATGGAAAGACATCGACACGAACACAGCATGACGTAATGGATGCAATTGCACCCGGTACTGGCGGTATTTCGTGCATGTTCTGTCTGTTGAACTCTGTTCACTGATGGTTAAATTATAAAACAGCGAAAGTCGATATGATCATGCACATGGACTCCATATGGTGTTCGAGTCGGATGCGGTACGTGTATGGTTCATAATTCAACATCCAACTTTCCGAGTCGGATTTTGGTAACTTCCTGTGCAGCCTCGTGCCTTTCTGGCAGCTGGGACCTGCAGCCAGACATCCGCGCGCTTGTACTTTTAACCTGACTGCATGCAACCACCACCCATCAAGCTTTCAAGCTTTGAATAGAATTGCAACCAGAGTCATCGTCCATCCTACTACTCCAAACATCTTTTCTAAACGTTGACATATCCATTACTCGATCGTTTCGCTAATTAACCCTTTCGATTTCAAACGCAGTTCCAGCTTTCGAACTCCCCGTTTTGTGTCACATTCTATCATCATTATCCGTTGATAAGTGACTGGAATTGATGTAAATATATTCTTCCCTCTTTACCTCTCTAGCTCTCTGACATGACTGACAGTCCTTGACGAACTTCTAGCAATGGCCGAAGGAACTTGGGAGAAGCTGTCCCAGGTCGCTGTCCTGGGCGCTGAATATGACTCCCCTGAACGCCAGCCCCATCCGAAATGTTTGGAAGGGACCCGAGTGGACCTTCTCAAACTCATCCATGGATTGTTGGACAAGCGAGAGAAGAGTCAAATCATTTGGCTGCATGGCACGGCAGGCGTCGGAAAGTCTGCCGTGGCATTCACTGTAGCTGAAAGAATGAAAAGTCTGAAAATAACACCGAATACGAAAATCGAAACAAGGCTCGCGGGGACATTCTTTTTCTCGCGCAAGCACACGAAACGCAGCACGACCGGTCAATTCTTTGCAACACTTGCTTACCAGCTTGCGAGCAATTTTCCCAGCGTCAGGAACGACGTGAACAGAGCTGTCCGCGAGAATCCTGCAGTTCTAGACTCCAGCAAGTCTCTTCGCGACCAGATGAAGGCGTTATTTCGCCAACCTCTCTTGCACCTGCAACTCAGGTTACGCGGCTGTCCACCTCCAGTCTTTGTCATCGATGCCCTCGATGAATGCAAACCTGAAACCGTCGCCGACCTCATTTCCCTCCTCGGGGAAGCTCTTCGTGATCCTGAACTTCCCGTGATCCACATTCTGCTCACGAGTCGCTTGGAGGAGCATATCCGTAAAGCCATTCAAAAAGTGCGCGCACTGGTATACGAGATACCGGTGAATACTTCTGGGGAGGGCATTTCCCGTACCATTTCGTTAGACGGCGAAGATGTTGACAATGACATCTATATCTTCTTACAGCATTCCTTCACGGAGTTGCAAAGTCGCCATCCTGATTTCCCTCAGCTCGCTGCGGATAAACTTACACGGCTGGCGAACCGAGCTGGCAGACGTTTCATTGTGGCATCTACAATGATGAAGTTTGTCGACGACGGATACAATGACCCCCGGGATCGCCTTGAGCTCATGCTCGAGCTAACCAATGAACTGCTGCCTGGGACAGAAGTGTATGAGTTATACAACCGTATCCTTGCCACCTGTTCGGACCCCAGCAGGGCATACCAGTACTTGTCTATTGTTGCTGCCCTTGCAGACCCTCTGCCGATCTCACAGATCTCGAAGCTCCTTGGCCCAGGTCAGGGCAGTGATGTCACGACCGCACTTGTACAACTACGGTCTTTCATGGATATTCCCACTGACAGCAGCCATCCTGTGAATATCTACCATTCGTCCATTCGGGACTATGTTTCAGACTTCTCACACTGCAGCCTGCCTGGATTACAACCCATCACAGCACCGCATTCCCTACTCGCTTATTCCTCTTTCCGCTTGATGATCCAAGACATCCCAGAACGCACTACTTTCATGGATGCGCTCTTAGAATTGAAGTCGCAGAATCAGGCTATGCAACCCCAAGACCCCAGGAACTTGCAACAATCGTTAGCCTTCATCGTCAAGCCACCTGAGCCGCTGCAGGTTCTCATGGGCCTGTTATGGCTTCGGGGAGCTCGTGGGTCTGGTCTGGAGTCCTGGCTAGGGACTTTGGATGGACGTGCGTGGCTGCGGACTCAGACTGGAGGAGAGTGGTTGGAGACATCGAGCGGGAGGAAGTGGCTAAAAACACCGAGCGGGAGGGAGTGGCTGAAGATACCGAGCGGGAGGGAGTGGCTGAAGGCACCGAGCAGGAGGGGCTGGCTGAAGACACCGAGCGGGAGGGACTGGCTGGAGACACCGAGCGGGAGGGACTGGCTGGAGACACCGAGCGGGAGAGAGTGGCTGGAGATACTAAGCGGGAGGGACTGGCTGGAGACACCGAGCGGTAGGGACTGGTTGATGACACCGAGCGGGAGGGACTGGCTGAAGATACCGAACGGAAGGTGCCGGCTGAAGACACCGAGTGGGGAGAAGTGGCTGAAGATGTCGACCGGGAGGGTGTTGCCGGAGACTCAGAGTGAGCGCCTCATACACCTAAATAAATTGCAGACTCCAATCGGTCATGCATGGCTGGACACCTCTCCCGGGGGAGAGTGGTTGCTCGCCCAGAGCACGCAAAAGTGGTCCCCGACCCAGAGTGGGCGAGAGTGGTTACTCCCCAAGAGCGTGCAAGCGCGGTTCCTGTTCCAGAGGCGAGAGTGGTTTCCCGCCAAGGGCGTGCAAGAATGGCTCCTGACCCCAGGAGGGCAAAAATGGCTGCATACACCGGTCGGACAAAAGTGGCTGCAGACCCCAGTTGGACTGCAGACTGAACATGGTCAAGAATGGTTACAGACAAAAAGAGGGACAACGTGGCTGCTGACCCGAAGTGGGCGAATGTGGCTGCAGACCATGGGCGGACGAGAGTGGCTGCAGACCCAGAGCGGACGAGGGTGGCTCAAGACATACCATGGGCAAGCATGGCAGCTGACCTCTGCGGCGTCTGTCTGGGTGACGATGGAAGACTTCTCGAAGACGATGGAAACAATCAACGAGTGCGCAATTATCCGACAATTGAATTTACCACCAGCTTTTCAAGCAATCCAGGAGTTCAAGAGCTTACCAGATTTCTTGATGTTTCCGGCATTCCTGGCCTTAAGGCCCAAAGATAATTCCACCTCTGCATCCCTACAAGATTGTCCAGACTTCGAGGTCATCCGTGCTATGACCGCGTTCACAATTTTCGCAACCTCAGCACGGGAGCGAAGTGAATCATCTTCAGACGCCCTGAAGTACGCATGCCAAAACTGGGTCTTTCATTTCTCATGATCTCTGAGTTCAATGGACGACAAGCTCAACCATACATTCAAGCACTTCTGGGATCGCCACCTCCTCTCCTGGCTTGAAATTCAGTGGTGCTTGAAGGGATTGCGGTCCTGCCTCCTTGTGTTATCCGAAGGGCAGAAACTTGCGCAGGTGTGTGCTCAATGATTTTCGTGTATTCATCACCTGACCTGCGCACAAAGGCACAATTCGGGTCCCGGGTTTGAGACTGTCGAATTTATGCACCGGATGTCTTGCTGTCCTGTTATTTCGCATTGATATTTTTCTTTCACGTCGTTTGTGTATTTTCCATCGCGAAGTATATATGAAGAGAGGTTTACAAATCGATCAGTTGTCCAATGGTATCATTGAATTGCTCGTTCAAAATATACTACAAGGAGTGTACAAATGAGCCATCTTGAAGCTTTTGGGCCTTCGGGTTCGTAGCATTCACCTTTACGAGTCAATATTATATTTGTGAGCTTTGGGAATAGCCTCGTGGTGGTTTCTAGGAAGTTTGACATCATTGGACCAAGCCCGACCCGAGGATCAGATCTAGATTTCAATACTGCTGTGTGGACGACCATAAAATGGCTCGTCAACTCGAACGCTAACAACGTCGCTGGCAGTTGCTGTATTAATGAATCCGATATCGATAACAGTCGACTCACACCGATCATATGTTGTGCAACTTGAATTGACGGCAAACGAGCCTTAATTCTACACTGCCAGTGAAACAGTAACGTTATAGTTAGTATCATCTATACTCACCTATGGTTTACTATCGAGACTTCAAAAGCCATGATGATCATTTACTTGCCATCCAGCTTCCGCTTCTCCCGCTCAGCACTAGCTTCTCTCCACTTCCTGCCTTTATACAATACCAATAAGATGATACAATTAGTAATGACCATCAGCCCCGCCCAGAGGGTATACAAACCACCGTCACCAATACTATCCTAAACCAACCTCAGATCCGATATTCCGCAAGCAATCGTGTCATCGACTCACTTGTAGAGGCACAGCAATTTCAGTAGCAACAAAAGCAGACAGACCACGGAAAGAAGTGTTGGCCGCTACTGCCGTCGATGAGCGACCAGTGTTTGCGTCGACAATATATGCCAGCGTGCTCGCGTAGATCCATCTATCACGGATGGGAGCAAAAGACGGTGTGACACGAAAGATACATACATGGATAAAAATCCTGCGAGGAAGAGCATCACGCACATCGCAGCGATGTTGACCCGTTCTTGGCACACCCAAGCGTATCCAATCACGGAAAGAGGTAACCACACCATGGCGACTTTTGCACTCTCGAGGCGTATCTGTACGGATTTGCGTCAAAAGTGGTGACAGGTTGAGCTGAAGATAATGGGTCACCTCTGGAAAGCTGATCCCTCCGTTCGTTGCCTTTAGTCGAGCAAGTGTCCGATCGGACCAACGTCCACCTAACATGCTGCCGGATATAGAGCCTGGGATAGATGCGTCAAGGAGGTACTCGCGGTTTGCTCGTAATTTGCATACCAATACCATAGGCAATTAAGACGAGGCCGATCTTCAAAGCATCGTAATTATAATGCATTGACTAGTGATGTGCACGGCCCGGCTTCAGGCCGTGGGCCGGCCCAAGCCGAGCCTGATTAGGCCGAGCCGAGCCGGGCCCAAGTCAGGGCCTGACCACGGCCCAGGGCCCGGCTTGACGTGTTGAGAAGCCTGAGCCGGCGGCTCAGGCCGCGGCTTTAGTCCCTGCGCATCCATCATCGACATCCATGTGTCCTTACTTTAGGGAGTCGAATCGTCTGTTACAGACTTCCATGGACATCCGGACATCAGGTACGAGTTTATTTACTATATCTAAATCTGTCTAACCATTACTACTCTAGTCTCTTCTGCAAATCCAACAAACACTTCATATGTCAGAAACCCAGGTGAGTTGCCCATCTTTGTGCTTTGCACCGTCGATGTTACTCTGTTTCATGTTGCTTTGTGTTCGAAGTATACTTTTTCATCACGATCTTGATCCTTTGTAGTGGGATAAAAGGTATTCATGGCTATGGTACTGGTACGTCGCTACCCTTGCTCTAACTTGAAAAAATCTAATGGTCGGAATGGTCCATACAGACAGTGATGATGAGCCACGTGTAGTGCATCCAGTGCGCAAAGTCAAACCGACTGCTGCACTCCTGGAGCACTCCGAGAAGGCAGCTCTCCCTTCTCAAACAAGAGCCATCAACACCTTTCGTGCTGCAGAGGCATTGAAGCGCACCACCGATGACACCCATCCTCCAGCCACCGAACCACCACAAGCACCCATCCCGTCTGCTCCTGCACCGAATGTCGACACCATCGCACCTGAAACCACCAGCAAAAGGGCACATGTCGAAGAAATCAATGAAGATGAGATATCCGGTGATGACGAACACGAAGATGCACGGACGAATCCAAAGTGTAAGTCTATCTGCAAGATAATGTACCTTCCTGACCTAGCGTCGTCAGGCAAATGAGTCCGTCGCAAGAAAGCTGCTAAAGCTCAAGAAGTTGTTGACGAAGACGGTGAAGGTTCAACGATACAGCGAGGCACGAACAATGCTCCTGACTGTATCTATAAATGTTGTAAGGTCGCGCATTGCCTAGTCTGCTATACTTGAGACGACAAGTGCGTTCGACCCTAAAGGGGGAGCGAATGCAGCAAGGATCTAGAGGTATGCGCTGAAAGCGCTACTGGTTGGCCAATGTGAAGCGCGAGAAAGCGCAGGTGCGCGCAAGGCGCGGGAATGCGCGCGTGTATGGCGCGAAGCGTGGGAAAGCGTGCACGTGTATACAGATATGAGAGAGAGTAAGAGTGAGTTTGCTTAAGTGATGATATGATGTAAGACAAGAGAAGAGAGATGCGAGGTGTAAACAAATAGATTTCTACTATGTTCTGCTAGGTGAATAGTGGGTAGTAACCAGTAAGTCCTCTGTCGTTCTGGTGGGAGAGTAAGTGAGTCAGTCATAGTATGTACTGCTGGTGCTTAAGTATGGCGCCTAAGCGCTGTCATGTGGAGCCGAAGCGCTACCGAGTAAGGTATGTAAAGATATATGTAAGTAAGGGTCCATGATAAAAATAAAGATGGAACGATAAGCAAATGTGAGAAATGGAAATATACGCACTAGGGAACTTGGTGGACAGTGGATGGATGCTTCCGGATGGCTGGCGCTATAGGGCACTCAAGCGCAGGAAAGCGCGCGCGCATATACATCGTGAAGCGTGGGAAAGGTACGCGCGCATGGCGCGCATTGCGCGGGAAAGCTGCGCCTCATATAGAGATAGCTGCAGGTAGCACACAGAGTGATGCTACAAGTTCGTGCCATGTACTCCCCAGTGAAAACTGCCATATTGCACAATGAGAGGCATGAGTCTCTACAACGGTATTCTTGCAGATATTGATGTCCAGCCCATCATCGATGAATCTCCCACATGCGAGGATAAAACTCACGACATCGACCAATTCTTCAGTCAACCATTGGAGTGCACTCACACTAACGGCAAGGTCAAAAGACATCGAAAGTGCAAAGTTTGTCCATACGTTGTCACATCATTTGCATATGTCTTTACATCACTAACACTACATATCTTAGGGCTCAATGTACCATTTTAAACGAGATGTCAACCCTCCGCCGTCATGCAGAAGCCAAATTCGCTGTATGTTCTCATTTATTTATTTGTTGATGTACTAGATCTAAATGTCCATAGGGAACATACCGTACATGGGCCAAGGCCAACACCTTCACATCTAAATTGCCGGGTGACATCACAGCCAAGAAAAAGAAAGCCGCACAAGCACAGCAAATGATTGATGTGCACTTGACTGAGTGCAAATTGTCGGAGCGCGCCATCCCTTACACCCACCAGAATTTTAGAAAAGCTGCAATTGAGTGGCTTGTCGCCACAGATCAGGTAAGACTCATTCATATTGATATTGTCGGCTGTAAACTAACAGAATTTAGCCCATACAGGCTCTTGAGCACCCTAAGTTCAAAGAAATGATAGATGTTGCCTCGTGTGCTACACAGGGTGTCAAGATTCCAGGCCAAAAGGCCACGCGTGCTGAAATCATACGTGTTTTCAAGAACCATTTGACCAAACTCAAGAAGAAATTGAATGTATGTACCATTCTTCACAGTATCTGCTCTTATCTGACACGATTTTAAAGCCAATCCGTCAGCGGTGCAATCAATATCACGTGTGACGTGTGGCAGGCCGATAACTTGGATGGTTATTTTGCTGTCACTGGACACTGGATTGAAGAAAACGATCCGATGCAATGGGTACCTGGGAATGCATTACTTGGCTTTACTTGGCTCAATAATGCCCATAATGGCCAGCGCCTAGGGGGTGCATTATTCAAGGTGCTTGATCATGTCGGTGTCGCACACAAAGTCAGTAAAAATTCCACCTCCTCAATGACTGTGCTTATATCTTGACCTAGATCGGCCACGTCACATGCGACAATGCAGCAAACAATAGTACCATGCTGCAGGAATTCTCGAAGTTGTATGAGGCGAAGTACCACAAAGATTTCCCATGGCGTCAACGCAAGATAAAGTAAGTCTTTTCAATTTGGTTGATGGAACTGCTAACAACCCTGACAGTTGTTTAGTGCATGTTATTAATCTCGGCACGCAACGACTCATCAGTACCTATAGCAAGGCACCCCACTACGACCCCCATAACCCGCATGCTCACGAACCGGATCTAGCTCAGAGGGTCAATCGTGACGAGATTGGTCTGGTCCGCAGTATCTGTGTCAAAGAACGTTCCTCGGCGAAACACTGTTCAGACGAAAGCAGGTGTCTCTTTGCCAACACAACTACTAATTGATATGAAGGTCCGCTGGTCTTCAACTTACATTATGCTTAATCGTGCCGATTGCAACAAGCAGGTATGATACACCACCACACCTTTTTGTTCTCACTCTGACTTGCCATTACAGCATGTCGATACGTTCGTGTATGAAATGGGACACCAAGAGCAAAATTTATTGAAGCATGCCAAAATCAACTTTTTGCAATTGACATCTGCGGAGTGGACACGGGTTGGCCAGTTCACAGACCTTCTTTCATATGCCGATGTGGCACAGCAAGCTTTCTTGTCTGATCAAGGATCAACTCTCCATCTTGCAATTCCTGCACTGGAGACGCTTCACAAATCATGGTCTTCACGAGCAGAAAGGCCCAAGTATATTTGGTTTGCCGGCGCACTCAAGGCAGCAGCAGAGAAGCTAGATGTATATTATGAGAAAACTACAGACACTGCTGCCTATGTTATTGCCATGTGTTCGTCATTTTCTATTCCAATCATTCTGACTCTAACATACTCTACCATACTAGTACTTGATCCGACAGCCAAACTCGCATACTTCAAAAAGCACTGGCCATCGAATTTGCTCGATGATGTGCTTGCTTGTGCTGAGAACGTCTTCGAACAATGCTACAACGAGCTCAATCAGTCACTTGCATTGTCACAGCCTGCAACTACAAAAAGTAAGGTTGGCGGCCTCAAGAAACTCATTCGGGAAGTTCAGAGTGACTCCAAAGACGACTCCGAGGCAGAACCAGGTGCCGCGTCCATCGGGGATCCATCAAAACCATGGAGGGCTGAGTTCACAAGCTATATCGAAACCATTGAGGCCGCTCCCCCGGCAGGTATGACCACTATTCAGTGGTGGGGTGTAAGTCACTTTCACTCGCTACTCACTCGATGCTGACTATTGTTTTAAGATCAATGCCCTAAGGTATCCAGTGTGGGCTTCGCTGGCAAGGGATTACTTATCCATTATGGCAGCATCTGTCTCGAGTGAGCGAGCTTTCTCGCAAGGAGGCATCACGATCACCAAGCGGCGTAATCGGCTGAAAGGAGACATCGTTGAGGCTCTACAATGCATAAAGTGTTCTCTTCGTAACGAACTTATATTCCGGGAGCCTGGTCCCTCATCCCTTACAGAAGAAAGTGAAGATTCCAAACATGGGACTGGCGGGTTAGAAGTCGAGCCAGCAGATGATGAGGGGTGGGATACACTGATTTTGGAGGAGGAAGAGTCTGATGTTGATTCAGCAGACGACGATGAAGTACTGTAGGACTCGAGCGCTACTTATATTGAATTTCGAGTCATTTTGTTTTTGAAAGCCGTCATTGAGCCCAAGCCGAGCCGTGGCTTTGGCCTGGCTTTGGCCCACAGCTTGGCCTGAGGTTTTGCAAAGCCCAAGCCCCCAAAAGCCGAGCCCAAGCTGGGGCTTTCAGGCTGAGCCGGGCCCGCACATCACTAGCATTGACAATGTTCTTGCACATGTATACGTAATGCTAAAGCCAAATGCAAAAATGAAACCTGGCGCAAGATGGCATTGAATTTCATTGAAACAGCTCCAGCAATAACCACTGAGACTCACCTGATGCTATCAAGATAGCAATGTTGTTCTTACGGCTAATGACCGATAGGTATGGAGGGAAAGGGTTGACATCAGCAATGAACAGCTATACTTCTCCAATAGTTGATGCTGGTATGACCATCGGCTGTGCTTCAATGTCGTTCGAACTTGTCTGATCTTTGTCATTCACTTGTGATTCCTTCTTTGAGATATTTTGCGAGTCGTCCATTGCCTCTGACAACTGTTGCTCTCGGAGCCTCCTTTTCAATACATTCTGGTATGCCATACTCCTTTCCTTCTGGAAGGTATCCTTGAACAAGAAAAGGAATGCCGAAAATATTATACCTCCCCAGATGGTTAGGAACCAGAAAACCGCCCGCCAGATGAGGCCCTGTGTGAGTGCACCACCGATAATTGACCCAAACAAGGGTCCAAGAAGAGGTGCAGCATAGAAGACACCCATCATTTCTCCTCGTTGATGCGGCTCATATATGCCGGCCAGAGTGGCAGCTCCAATAGCGAGAACCGCGCTTGCCCTAGTCCATGTGAGCAAGAATTTGAGGGACTGAGGGGCTACCCTACCCTGTTCCTTGTATAATACACATACCAATCACAAAACCAATGGTTCTGAATATGGCCACGATCGCCGATCCGAGTGTAAACAGTACTAAGGAGAAAAGGTACACTGTCTGAGCTCGGTGATATTAACAAGTGACACTCAAGACACAGAAATCCAAACCTTGCAGCCCTTTATCTCGCTGATTGCGCTCCAAATCATAGGAAGAATGCCTTGAGCGAGAATGTAAAGAGACAAACTCAGGCTGATGTCCCCACTACTGGTGTGTAGCTGTTGCTCGATTTGTGCATTGGTGGCTGTCCTGGCTGTTCAGCTGATATTGCCATGGTATTAAAGAAACAACTCACGGTTTTGAATATTCGCGCACAAACCCGCGATGATCGATGCTCCAGATATGATGAACAATACAACGTTCTGTATGATGTGATCTATTAGCCTGTAGTTACGAATCAAGAGGGAAGGACACACCTTTTTCGTGTTTGACCATATTCGAGGATCGTCTTCAACCACTGCATGCTCTATATCGAGCTTGACAGGTTCATTTGACGATTTTGAACCCGACATATGCGTTTGTGTGTTTGTCTCCTGGGATGTCATACTCTGTCCCCAATGAAGAGAGGCTCGGACTGGGAACAGGAATGGGACTAGGTAGGGTAATAGTCAGCAAAGTGTCCGTAGAACCGTGAACAAGAGAGCTCACCTCAGTCTTCGATGGGTGATCATTTTTGTGAACAGGAATTTATACGCTGATTGAGACGCCAAATAAAAGGTGAACATGAGTATGAAGCGTGTACCAAGGATTTGCGTATGTAAAAGAAAAGGATGAATATGTACGAGTGATGTCGAGAGTCATACATTAATACTTTGGACCTCCGTAGGCGACAGGCATACTCGGTGTAGAGACTCATGCCTCTCATTGTGCAATATGGCAGTTTTCACTGGGGAGTACATGGCACGAACTTGTAGCATCACTCTGTGTGCTACCTGCAGCTATCTCTATATGAGGCGCAGCTTTCCCGCGCAATGCGCGCCATGCGCGCGTACCTTTCCCACGCTTCACGATGTATATGCGCGCGCGCTTTCCCGTGCTGTAGCGCCCTATAGCGCCAGCCATCCGGAAGCATCCATCCACTGTCCACCAAGTTCCCTAGTGCGTATATTTCCATTTCTCACATTTGCATATTGTTCCATCTTTATTTTTATCATGGACCCTTACTTACATATATCTTTACATACCTTACTTGGCAGCGCTTCAGCTCCGCATGACAGCGCTTAGGCGCCATACTTAAGCACCAGCAGTACATACTATCACTGACTTACTCACCCACCGAACCACAACAATACCCATTTACTACCCAACAGAGCATAGTTGAAATCTATTCCTTGGCACCTCGCATATAACATCTCTCAGCTTGCATCTCTCACCTCTTGTCTAGTGTCTAATCATCACCTCAGCAAACTCACTCTTACTCTCTCTTGTTTCCGCATACACGCGCACGCATTCCCGCACTTCGCGCATTCTCGCACCTTGTGCGCACCTGCGCTTTCCCACGCTTCGCATTTGCCAACCAGTAGCGCCTTTGGCGCCTACTACTAGATCCTTGCTGCACTCGCTTCCCCTTTAGGGTCGAACGCACTTGTCGTCTCAAGTATAGCAGACTAGGCAACATGTGACCTTACAACATTTATAGATACAGTCAGGAGCATTGTTCGTGCCTCGCTGTATCATTGAACCTTCACCGTCCACGACCAGCTTAACTTGAAGTTATCGAGGGTTACCGTGACATGTTAGGATTGCAGTCATGCGGAATTTCTACAGGAAGAGCAAACCATGCAGGTCATTAATCAACCCTGTTATTCGTACATTCTGCCATCAACTTCAACTGCATGTGCACCAGCCTTAGGAATAATATCACAGAGAACCGAAAAGTGTTTTAGGGTGCGTCACCACGCCGATTGCAGAACCTTTACGTTGTAATACTTATACTATTGCTTGTAGCGATGAAAATAAAGGACGTGCTCTCAGCCCTGCACATATTCATCAGTGAACTGGAGGAAAGATGATAAGAGTATATATGACGATACATAGTACACAATCACAAACATCTGTATAATTCTGCTATCCATCATCACATAGTGATGTTTGACTTTATACAGGAAAGGACAATGCATAAATTTCCTACACCAGTGTTTGATCGGGAGAACACCTACATATCGCTGGAATTCTAACTTGAAAGTGATATGAAGTAAAATCAAAGGGTCGAACTGCATGAGACACTATCGGCACCTCAGAAGTGAATTTCATCGTGTCAAAGTCAGGCATGAAGGCCTTAATCTTCCAGATAACTACAAGGTGTTTACCAAGTGCACAAGTTTAAATTAATATTCTCGCGCTAATTTTGACGCCCTCTTCTCCAAAAAGTTGATTTTCTTCGAGTATCGTGCAACGTCCCAAGCCAGACCAAAAACTCGTGTTTTGCAGAGTACCATGAAGTGTTTACGAAGTGCAAACTGATGCCCTTGTGCGAATTTTAATGCCACCTTCTTTAAATTGTTCATGTTTGTCTACTATATATCAATTGCGAATTTGTGCAAAGAAGTGCCACTTTCGTATCGCAGCTGGAATGTGTCCATCAAGCAAACATATACAACGTACAGCTCACTTCAAATTGTCACGCGAATCGTATGAATACCCAACGACTAGCAGTTGTATTCATTTGCCACGCGTCTCACAGCAGTCCAAGGTTTTGCGAAAATGCTGTGTAGTGCCATGTAAGTGAATTTGGGACCCTGGTGACAGCCGCCCCCCATCCAATCATCAAGGTGTTAATGGGTGAAATCAAGTATTTATGACTGAAGTTGTGCTATTGTCTACAATAATTGGTATAGTTACATTTTGCTTCAGCAATTGTTGACGCCTGCATAGACTAAAACAATATAGTAGTGGGGCATATATTACTTCAAGCCCTTATTGATCACTCGTCGAGTATATCATATATCACACCACCCATCAAAACCATTGCACTTTTTGCACCTCACGAGACGAGTGGCTTAGCTTCCTCATCTAATGACAAAGCTGCTGTTGGGTAATATCAGGTTTCTACCGATGTCATTTTGCTCTGCCTGAGCAATCACTGACCTGTACCAGACTGAGAGAATATGATGATTTGTCCATGTCTCGTGAATTGGGCTACTAATTTGATATGTTCTAAGATCGCCGTCACCTGTCAGCCTCCTTGTGATTGTTAACGTGTACATAGAAGGAGATAATATCCTGGCTTTTCCAATTATCACGCTAGATTTCCTCATGCAGCCTACTAAACACATACGTGTATTATGCAGATACATTAACAACATGTCAAGAGAGGTACATAGGACCCTATGTGTTGTTTTCTCATGGTACGAACACCAATATCGTAGGTCTTCACACATCAAACAAGCAAGTGGTAAATGCAAATCGACATTATATTGGGCAGGTTGCTATCTATTGTAAGAATAACTGGCCGAAGGGGTAAACTACTTGGAATTGAACTGTGCATCATCCAGTCGCGCCCTCTGCATCGCGAGAGCATTGACGGACATCTTGCCTTTTGCCGCATCACTAAGTTCTGTACGATGACTGGTACCAAAGACTTTCCTAATAAACAGTCAACGGTTGTCAAATTGAAAGTATTGAAAATAATATACCTTGTCCACCATGTAAGCAACCGGTCAATGTTGCGCTGCGCTACTCGGCCAGGAGGGCATTCAAAAAAGTCTACAATGTTGAACCAGAACTGTGTGTAATCAAAATCACCATCTATTGATTGCCACGAAGTCACTGATGAAAGTGCGAATCGCAACTACATAATTTGTTAGTACCTCGTAAGGACACAAAAAATTGACCACTTACTTGACACGATACATACACAATCGAGCGGGCTGACACTTTATTCATCTTGATGATTTGCGCCACATGTGTTTTGACTTTCTTGCCCAAGGGATCCTTTTTCGCACGTCTGTTATTTTCGATGATGTTAGCACCATCACCATCGCCGGAAATGTCCTTTGCTGAGGAGGGGGATGTAAAGATATCCTTGAATGCCTGCAACAAGTGAGGTCTTTGTGAAGCTATCTATGTACGACAAACCTGAACTAAAAGCTTGCTTTTGAACAGACCTTCCTTGAGATTGTTCTGATCGGCAGTATATCCTGCATAAAGGAACACTGGCCAAGACATTTCTGTCACGACATAGCCGTCCGTGCAGTCCCAGATTCCTGCTCTGATACTGGTGAATGATTAGTGTCGTGAGATGTCATAAGTGTGATACTAACGTTGGATCATTCCAGTCTAGCTCAGTTGGACAGAGCAATCTACCGCACATGTCGTGGGCAAATCCACAGCAGTGTTTGTCTTCGAGGTCGACAGGGGGATCGGGCCTCCACTCACGATTGACCCAATCTGGGATAAGAGTCTTAAGCTTTGAGGTATCATCCCCTCGAGCACTGTCGGCCCCGTGTCTAAGCTGAATGAAGATCCATTACAAGGTACTCATCGACAATGGCGAAACACACCTTTTTTAACATGTGCATATAGTCATTGTATTCCATGTCAGAAACCTTTCTGTGAAACCACGGAAGGGTATTGTTGAGGATTATATAACCGAATTGCAGACGATCCTGACTGATACCAAACTAGTGAGTAACGCTCAGGAGATGGAGAGGTAAAACACTGACACAAGAGTTAGATTGTCGTCATCACTCTCGAGATTGCACCGCCTATCGTTCTCGGCTATCATGTCTTCAATGCTATCAAATAGAGCAACAATGCGCCTGATAGCTTGTCCTTGAGACATGAAGTAGTTTGTTTCCCTGATAACAGTTAGCGTGCAGAACTACATGATTATAAATGTCGACATTCATACCTTTGTTTCACCATGCCCTGACTCAAGCACTTGCAGTTTCTCCTCCAATTCAGCAATTTTGCGCCTTTGTTGAGCACTATCAGACGTCGGCACCGCCATGGATGATGCCACGGAGGTCTGGGAGGATGCCTTGGGCTGCGGGATATCGTCCACCTGTGACATTAGCTTCAACGACGAGTAAAGGGAAAAGAGATTGAGGGAAAGGGAGGAGACTAGGGATGTATTTGACTTCAAACAACTTCCACTCAATTTAACGGCCTTGCACTGGTAGTACTATCCCCGGCAAGGGCAGCTACCCTAAATATGATTGTACGCCTATAATGGAAAGTTTCACACAGGCAACGGCATTAATAATGTCAATACTCGCCTTTTTCAGCGATGTGCAGCTTTCAAGGTTGCATGATGCTATTTCTAGCTCGCGGTCAACGTAAAACTTGTTTGGGTTCAGGGTGACGCACGTACTTGGGTCAGTGTCAATGTAGTCCCATGTCCAGTGGCTAGTATGGCTTGGACTCGGACATTCCAATGAATGTGAGAATTGAAGAAGGTTGCTGCGCAATGCGAAGCAAAAGAACAACATTGTGGAGCTCCGCTCTACGACACAGAACATTTAAACTCCCAAGTCAGTCGTGCCCATACAACAAAACCAGCAGAGCCTGAGGAGGCAGTACTTACCTCATCACCCCCCAACATTCTCCTAGCACTTTCCATGCAACTTGGCCCGAGAGAAATGCGTTGAGATCTGGTGGCGAATGCGAGCAACAACGACCATGTACGCTTGAGACCAGCATCGTCTTTTACAGTGTCCTTGCCTTATGACTCCCTGAGCAGATGTCTGACAAGTGTACTTGCTGGTGGCATTTCATTTGCATTCTCGCATGTGATGCTGATGTGATGATTCTGAAGCTGTGTGATGGATCTTCGCGATCAGCCATCAAAGTTGAAAAAAAAAACTGAAAGAATAGACTACATATGTGAGTGTTGTTGGCCATGATATAAATTGAAATACAAGGCAATTGCGAGCGGCTAGAGCAGTGGGCAGTGGAAAGAAAGGTGGAAATAAGGGCTCACACAGGACGATCGTACTCGTACAATCAGACTGTTAGAGTCGACACATTCGCGCAGGTAAACCTTATTCTTTAACAAGTAACCTTGAAGTGCGGCAACCTGAAATGACGTCAACGGCAAATATATTATCACTTCCGGAAACTTACGCTTAGCTCGTTCTCTGGGATAGCATCTGCGAAACGCTTAGCAAGCTCAGAAATTTCAGTCTCATCAAGCACAGGAATAGTGTGACTGGGCACCTTGCGCTTTGACAGGGGAAGGTTTTTCTGCGAAGTGTCAACGTCCTCTTCAGGTGGAGATGTGGTAGTGACACCAGCAGGCTTCGAGGGGAAGAAACACTTGAAAATGCCCTCAGCTTGCCATTTTGTCGCATGTGTGAAATTCACCCAGACATCATGTGTCCTGGGCAACTAAGAGCTGGATCAAGGCGCTCAATATGGTTAGTCATAGCAAAAAGCAGTCTGGTGAGACATGTTAGTGGCGCAGTTTCAGAGGGGAACCATAGTAACCCACCGGCCTTCTGCAGCAGCAACTCCATCGAGGCTGTTCAAAAGTCCACTCAAGCTCAATGTTGATCCATCGCTAGTCTCAGTGGTTGTGCTATTGGTGTTAGATGCTGTGGGAGCACCAGTTGATGATGCATCACGACTGACAGAGCGCGTGAACGCGGCATCCAGATCTTCAAGAAGCAAAATATATCTGTTATGATGATACATGAATACCAAGAAATGACCGTGGATGACGGAGAACCGTACCTGGATGGTACATGACCCATCAATGTTGTCAGTGTATTATCACTCATCCTGAATTTGGCAAACATTAATAGTCGGTTACTCAGGCTCGAGCCACTCTTACCCCTTTGATGACAAGCTGACAATGTAGATATCCAGACCTAATTCACTTGCCAATGAATGTATCAATGAAGTCTTGCTGCTATGACCAATGGAGCGTGAGTACTGGTGGTAACTAGAGCACATGAATCATACGAACCTTCCAGGAACACCATTGTAGAGACTCATGCCTCTCATTGTGCAATATGGCAGTTTTCACTGGGGAGTACATGGCACGAACTTGTAGCATCACTCTGTGTGCTACCTGCAGCTATCTCTATATGAGGCGCAGCTTTCCCGCGCAATGCGCGCCATGCGCGCGTACCTTTCCCACGCTTCACGATGTATATGCGCGCGCGCTTTCCCGTGCTGTAGCGCCCTATAGCGCCAGCCATCCGGAAGCATCCATCCACTGTCCACCAAGTTCCCTAGTGCGTATATTTCCATTTCTCACATTTGCATATTGTTCCATCTTTATTTTTATCATGGACCCTTACTTACATATATCTTTACATACCTTACTTGGCAGCGCTTCGGCTCCGCATGACAGCGCTTAGGCGCCATACTTAAGTGCCAGCAGTACATACTTACTTACAAACTTACTCTCCCACCAGAACGACAGAGGACTTACTGGTTACTACCCACTATTTACCTAGCAGAACATAGTAGAAATCTATTTGTTTACACCTTGCATCTCCCTTCTCTTGTCTTACATCATATCATCACCTAAGCAAACTCACTCTTACTCTCTCTTGTTTCTGCATACATGCGCGCGCATTCCCGCGCTTCGCGCATTCTCGCGCCTCGCGCGCACCTGCGCTTTCCCGCGCTTCGCATTGGCCAACCAGTAGCGCTTTCAGCGCATACCTCTAGATCCTTGCTGCACTCGCTTCCCCTTTAGGGTCGAACGCACTTGTCGTCTCAAGTATAGCAGACTAGGCAATGCACGACCTTACAACAATTATAGATACAGTCAGGAGCATTGTTCGTGCCTCGCTGAATCATTGAACCTTCACCGTGCAACAGATATCCACGGCAGAACGGTATACCTGCGTGTCGTCAGATCTGATTTCAATGTTATGCCATCTCACGCACCTCTTTCAGCATACCTGGAAAAAGAGGTTATTGAGTGTTTGAAGCACGTCTAGTACTAGTATGAAGGATGGTCAACAAAGTGGCATCTAAGCAAGGAAATGCACACACCAAGTAAACTTGAATGAGTCCTTATAGATGTATGCTTCAGCATATATAAGATTGGAAAGAACTAGACGTTCAAGTTGTGCACAGATCTTTCAAAAATGTCCGCAGCCAGAAAGTCATGAACCAGTGAAGTTGCACAGATGTTGGCCTTGTTAATTGAAATGGAGCGCCACACAGATTCTGTGTATGCTATTTTTGGACCAAAACACTGGATGCATAGTAGTAGGTACAATAACGACCCGGAAATTGTTATGTACTAGTAGTATGAAGCAAGACTCGCATAGTCGAGTGAATTAAAATATATATATATTATAGGGAGAGCCAAACTAACAGTATCTCCTTCAGATCTCCGCAGAGCCAGCTGCACTGACAGGCCCGTCCGAGTCCAAATTCAAGTCGGCAGCATCCCTGACTTTTTGGAAATGACGCAAAGCCACCCTTGGCTGTAGTATTAGACCTAGTATAATGGCAACTACCAGTTTTCCCATAGACACTTTTCACGGCAACTACCACCTGCGCATTTTGACCTAATCCATGGCTCTTGCCACTCTGCCATCCACACCTGGTTCACACCAGTCAATAATATTATTATGGGTATCCAGACTAATAATCATTTAAATGTAGGTTTCAAATAAATGTTTGATTGACGATGACTAATTAAACACAAATACACGACACGATAAAAATAACACCCAAAAGCCCCTATATGCCTACCCCTCGTCATCATCGTCAAAATCTTCGTCCTCAGCTATATATCTAGTGGCTTCATCCTCAGCGGCTGTATCATCCGCTGAAGGTTCAACGATTCAGCAAGGCACGAACAATGCTCCTGACTGTATCTATAATTGTTGTAAGGTCGTGCATTGCCTAGTCTGCTATACTTGAGACGACAAGTGCGTTCGACCCTAAAGGGGAAGCGAGTGCAGCAAGGATCTAGAGGTATGCGCTGAAAGCGCTACTGGTTGGCCAATGCAAAGCGCGGGAATGCGCGCGCATGTATGCAGAAACAAGAGAGAGTAAGAGTGAGTTTGCTTAGGTGATGATATGATGTAAGACAAGAGAAGGGAGATGCAAGGTGTAAACAAATAGATTTCTACTATGTTCTGCTAGGTAAATAGTGGGTAGTAACCAGTAAGTCCTCTGTCGTGCTGGTGGGAGAGTAAGTTTGTAAGTAAGTATGTACTGCTGGCACTTAAGTATGGCGCCTAAGCGCTGTCATGCGGAGCCGAAGCGCTGCCAAGTAAGGTATGTAAAGATATATGTAAGTAAGGGTCCATGATAAAAATAAAGATGGAACAATATGCAAATGTGAGAAATGGAAATATACGCACTAGGGAACTTGGTGGACAGTGGATGGATGCTTCCGGATGGCTGGCGCTATAGGGCGCTACAGCACGGGAAAGCGCGCGCGCATATACATCGTGAAGCGTGGGAAAGGTACGCGCGCATGGCGCGCATTGCGCGGGAAAGCTGCGCCTCATATAGAGATAGCTGCAGGTAGCACACAGAGTGATGCTACAAGTTCGTGCCATGTACTCCCCAGTGAAAACTGCCATATTGCACAATGAGAGGCATGAGTCTCTACACCGCGCTAACTCCAGTGCCCCAGAGACTAGTGAAACGAGCCAGTAATGCATGCTGAATTGTTGCCTGCCTTTGG
Organism: Suillus discolor; assembly: GCF_016758755.1. Lineage (NCBI taxonomy): Eukaryota > Fungi > Basidiomycota > Agaricomycetes > Boletales > Suillaceae > Suillus > Suillus discolor. The sequence continues at coordinate 88,521 of NW_024541296.1, forward strand.
GCATATGCAGCGGCGCCAGCCACGATCTGCGCATCCTGGTGTGATAGTTCAGTAACAGATCGCCACTGTTGTGCATGCCATGCGAGAAATTGACGTGTTCGCCGCATTTCTTCCTTGAGAAGTAACACTTCTTCGTTCCACCATTGTGCGCGCGCGCGAGACTTGGCCCATTCTACACGCAACACTGCCGTTTCATGTCAAAAAGGGAGTTGATCAATGCAATAGCGAACGCACTCACCATCATTTAGACCCATGTCATCCTGAACTCCCAAAGTAAGCCAAATCCACGATGTCATCTGATAACCTTGTCCTAATCCACGAGATGCATCTCGCTCGGACCTCTTTTTTCCGCGCATTCCAGTAGTACTCCTGGCACCTGACACTGTGTCAACAGGTGCCACAATATCCTTAGCCTGTAAACATTGAAATTCCCTCTCCAGCTCGTTGATCCCAACCAGTTCTAACAACGCTGACCAAGCAACACGGTACTTTACAGTAGCAGCATTGATTTTGCTATCGAAGCGGGCGAGAAAGGAAGTCGCATGAGTGTTGGCTCGTTGTCCACATAAATCGAGATTGCGATGTTTGATGAAATGAGACTTAGTATGTAGATGCCTGCGGAGCCTATCGAGTGCATCACAACACTGTCCCTTGCGAAGCTCAGCCTCGATGTGAGCAATGTCATTCGTACATATTGCTTCTCGATCGCTTGCAGGGAGTGTCGATGGTAGCCAGAGAGATTCGTCCTCGATGTCATCAGATGAATCCCTGTCTTGCTGTGTGATCCAGCTTCCAATCCCTACCATATATACCTGCTGTATGATGCGGAAGCGGTCTAGCTGTCGTTGTAGCGTGACCCGGTGTTGGTGAAGTTCGGTGTATTGATTTGCACTGAGTGATGATGGGAGGTCAATCTTGATTCGTCGTCTGATAATGATCAGAAGGCAGTCTCAAACTATTGAAGGAGTAGAACTTACTGGGCATCTTCAAGAACCAGGGCCATATTGATATTGATGAAAGAACTAGGAGTTGTTTCATGCGGAAGTTTACGTCCATTACGGATAGCGATCTTCTCCTTGTCCACAAAATTAACACGTACTTGTGCTTCTGAAAGACCTATGGTACCAGAGTCAGCTTCAACAAAAAGAATTTAAAAATATAGATAGATTTTACTAATTCTGCTGAGCACGTACGGGTTCAGACTTGATTTGTCGCGCTCCCAAGCCTCGATCATCGCACTCCATTCTCCTCGATGGGCTTCATCGATCGATGAATCAAAGTTGTGCAAAAAGGACTGGTGATGAGTGCGTTCCTTGACAGCATTTAAAAGTTTTCTCCATAGTGAAAGTCCTGTAGATCGATTGAGTCGTTGTATAGGTTGAATCAAAACAAAAATCTTACCTAGTCCAGTATATTTACGCCAGTTGTGATGACCGAAATGGTCATCGAGGACATCGTGTCGAGAACTGGGGCCCATTTCCTTCGTGCTGTTTGCAACACGATTCATTTCTGCCCAATTGCGCTCAATTCCTTCGCCATCAGTCCGTCCTATGCCTGGTATAAGGTTCAGGGAATGTGGTATCGCACATTTCTCCTCATGCGCAGGGCAGTGAAACTTAGGGATTCCAAATATAAATGTTGCAAGAGCGACAGCCGCCGGAATCTGAAGGTGTTCTGGAAGCTTGTTGATTCTTTTTGTGAGGTTGATTTTCCATTGGCAAGCAATGTCATAAGATATGACGACGGAGAGGAGGAGAGGCATGATGGACGAGAAAAAAATAAAATCCATATTAGCGTATCTAAATTCTTCATTAGACAGTTGGATATATACACTTTAAACGAACATACCTTTCACCTTTTTGAAGGTCTCCAACTCCTTGAGGTTGAACAAATTCATGGCGCACACAAAGACATAAGCCAACGCCAGTCGCTCACAACCCACTCGAGTGCTTGGATTCAGCATGTGCCAATGTCCTAAAGCCTGAACAAGTGCTAATCTAATGGGTTGGCGTCCTCTAAGCAGGTACATCAAGAGTGAGAATTGAAAAGAAACTTACATCGGTTTGACTTGCGTTCTTCAGTATGTGCTCCACATAGGGTTTGTCAGGAATGAAGTATGCCAGACCTGTGTGCAGCCCAGGATCGGCCGTACTAGAAGACCGAGCCCTGTTCTTGAGACGGAAGTTAGCATCCATAGCGATAATTAAATAGTAGAGAAATCTATGAGGGGGGATTTAATGAATGCAGTGGATTAGAAGAAAAAAAACCTACTTCATTGATCCCTCCACCTTGTCCCAGTCCTCTGGCAAATTTATGCCAGGTTGTGGACAAGCAGGACACTCAATGGCTAATGCACCAGGCTCAGTCTTGTAGATGCCACCGGTTACATTGCCACAACCAGCTTGCTTCATCAATTTAATATGTCGAAATTGACGAACCATCCGCATGAATTCTTTATACCGAGACTATGTCTGGGTCAATATTTGCAATATGTAGGCAAGTGTGATAATGCACCTTAGGTATGTTTAAACGCGTGTTGTCAGTGAGTCGCTCGAGACTTGTATAGAACTCGTAGCCAGATACTTTGCTTGACCACATCAAAACGAGGAAGAACTCTAGAACCTGTTTTGTACAGGCACTTTGAGGAAAGTGTAAGGTAGCCGGATACCACTCGCAACGTAACAGTTGCTGGCAATGAGACACTCACTGATGGCAGCTGCAGAAATTGATGTTTACACAGTGGATTGCATTAGTGTGAATAACGACGAAAGAGACGTGCCCTCTTTGTGGACATAAGCATGACATTCCTTGGTGTCCTAGTTGGACTCTCAAGCCCATGTCCGCCAGGGCAATGCGCTCAAAATAAGTCCCGTTCCATTTCTGTGCATCGTCAAAAAATGGAAATAGAGCCAGAACTTTGAAATACTCGCCTTGATGATATGCAAAGGGTGACATGCATGCTTTAATAAACAACAAGACTTGCATAAAATTTCTGGCCCATAGCAATCTTCACAGCGATACAGTTGTTCTTGCACGATGTGACTATTAATGTCACTGCATGAGCACAGCGTAGTTGCCAAGCTACAATGGCCCTCCAGACGTAGCTCTTCAAGAAGATATTCTTCACGGAATCCAGTACGCCCGCTGATGCCCATCCATTTATGTAAAGGTGCATCCTATAAAGAGTTGAGTGTTAGAAAAGAAAATCTATTGGAATCGCACCGAGTTCGTATAACATTTCGCTAGTGTATTGGCTACTGTGATGGGTCGGGACTCAACCGGTGGGGATTCGACCTCATCGTCGAACACCAAATCATTGTCAAGTGTTGGCTCCCAATTGTCTGTTTGCAGGGCCCCAGCTTGGTCTTCCAGCAGATTTTTCGCCCTCACTTTCATTGGGGAACAAGGTACGATAACTTGCCTGCGACCACCGTTTGATACTGCTACCATCCTGGCATAGGCTGTTGTCGTATCTTCGTCTGAATCAGACTCATTGCGGTAGGCCACATATTTTCTTTTCTTTGACATCAGTAAGGCTCGTTTGAGGGGAAAATGATACTAGAACTTACCAGTATATGCCTGCTCCCATGAATGAATTCCTCCCTCCCTCGAGTCATAGTGCTTCAAGAAAGAAGCATGCACAAAAGAAGCTGTTTGATGATCATGTTAGTAGATACATGAATATAACAGGAAATACCTGGTCGATTCATCACTCGTTCGGTTCCTTGCGTATATGCACTGAGACCTGTTGAAATATTTTAAAGTCTATAGTTGAAAATTTGAACTTGAACCCAAACCTTCAGACATGTCTACCACTACTACGCCCCCACCCTTGCCTGAGATGTCCATTGCTCATACGCCTCCACCCTCACCTGAGGCATCCAGCAGTCCTATACCTCTGCCCTTGCCTGACAGCAATACTCCGCACAACGCTGGGGATGTCTTCCGGTGTGGACACACAGATATTGAACTTCAAAGTGTCTGTGGTCCATGTGGTCATCGAGTGGCTCGAGTTTGCATGCCAGACTGCTGTGGTGAGATCAATTCAGCACTGACAGAATCCAGCACTCACCCGTCTATTAGTTAAGCTTGTAGCAGCAGCCGCTGTAGAGTTATTGCTCAATCATCCAGCGAGAAATGAATCTTTCCGCACCATGATTCGTCAAGTTATTATGGAGGAAGCAGAACAGGATTACAATGCATGACTTCAAGCATATGAGGCAGCTGTAGCCGCAGCCACTGAAAGCACTAACACCATGACAAATGTTGATTTGACAGAAGACTCCGCCATGGATGAGTGATCATGTATGTCAAATCTTACCAAATATATCGAAACATTTGTTGAATGTCCTGTTCCTTCAAATTCAGTGTTTGTCACTAGCATCGAGACTCAGTTAGTTACACTTTGTATTTCTCGCTTACATAATGAAACTTCTGCGTTGTGTCTATGATGTTGTGTGTTAGTGCTCGTTCACCAGAAAATAAACAATAACTTGAAACCTTCGTTATCTGCAGACAGTGCTTGACATTGGTCTGAGTATGTTATTGATTTGATGAGCTCGCTCTGAGTCCAATACTGTGCGTTGTGAATGTACTTACTAAGTAGTTGTTTACGTAATCAATGAAGTTGCATTGAAGACATATGCATGGCTTGTGTTAACTCAGTCCTCATAAAAATGAACAATATATCAATGTTCCTTGCCGTGTACCTTCATTAACTGACACTGGTTAGTTCGTTGATGTGCCTATGAGCAACTGTGTGTTGTGAACGCACGATCAGACTTGCACACTAACTTTTGCCTCTGGACAGTCAACTTGCCGGATGCTTCACCGGGTTATGGTCCTACCGTCCAATCAGGATCGCTAAAACATGGGTCAAGTTAGCAGTCCCACCATCAAATCATCAAGATTGGACTGGTATGTAGCTCCGAGTCATTAATTTATAGTAGTTTGTTGATTTGAGCAATCGTCAGTGCGATCGCACAATCGAATTCGCATCCTGAGCCTTAGACTCGCTGAGTTATGGTCCTACTACCATCAAATCAAGATCGCTGACACACAGGCCTGTGTAGCTCAATGCTATTACCCTCTGTCCCATTATCAAACGACATGGACTTGAGGCTTTGAAGCGGACATCTTCAGTGAGATATGATTCATTGTTTCCATTAATGATTGATTGACTTTGTGTTTGCATTCAGTTCACACATACTACGTACATTACTCCTCATCGCAGATCATCGATTTAAGGTAATCAAATTCACTATATAAAGGTGCTGCTTTCGGTTCCTCACACTATGATCATTTCTCATGGTTCACCCCACTATTCACCATACTGTTGAAGCCAAACAGCAGGCTGCACGCGAGAAACACAAAAGATACTATGAAAGGTAAGTTTAGTTGTCATTATTGGCTCTCTCCCTGCAACTGAAGTATTTAGGCACAGAGATGCCATTTTATTGAGACGTCGTCTCTGTCGCACGAACAACACTCCTTCCGTCACAGCCGAGTCTAACACGAACAACCTATCGGATGATGAGGTTGACTTCGAGGCAATGTACTTTTTTTTTCAATGATAATTAAATTGTGTCCTTGACGATCTACTGTAGTATCACTTTGTCTGATTGTCTGGGGCTTGTACATGATGCAAAGAACAAAGTCCTGGCACTTGTTCCTTCCGGGATACCTACAACATATGTCGAGGGCATCCTCCGCAAATACGCTATGTCATTACGCACCAGTGTTGCCGGTGTAGAGACTCATGCCTCTCATTGTGCAATATGGCAGTTTTCACTGGGGAGTACATGGCATGAACTTGTAGCATCACTCTGTGTGCTACCTGCAGCTATCTCTATATGAGGCGCAGCTTTCCCGCGCAATGCGCGCCATGCGCGCGTACCTTTCCCACGCTTCACGATGTATATGCGCGCGCGCTTTCCCGTGCTGTAGCGCCCTATAGCGCCAGCCATCCGGAAGCATCCATCCACTGTCCACCAAGTTCCCTAGTGCGTATATTTCCATTTCTCACATTTGCATATTGTTCCATCTTTATTTTTATCATGGACCCTTACTTACATATATCTTTACATACCTTACTCGGTAGCGCTTCGGCTCCGCATGACAGCGCTTAGGCGCCATACTTAAGTGCCAGCAGTACATACTTACTTACTCACTTACTCTCCCACCAGAACGACAGAGGACTTACTGGTTACTACCCACTATTCACCTAGCAGAACATAGTAGAAATCTATTTGTTTACACCTCGCATCTCTCTTCTCTTGTCTTACATCATATCATCACTTAAGCAAACTCACTCTTACTCTCTCTCGTATCTGTATACACGCGCATGCTTTCCCACGCTTCGCGCCATACACGCGCGCATTCCTGCGCCTTGCGCGCACCTGCGCTTTCTCGCGCTTTGCATTGGCCAACCAGTAGCGCTTTCAGCGCATACCTCTAGATCCTTGCTGCACTCGCTTCCCCTTTAGGGTCGAACACACTTGTCGTCTCAAGTATAGCAGACTAGGCAACGCACGACCTTACAACAATTATAGATACAGTCAGGAGCATTGTTCGTGCCTCGCTGTATCGTTGAACCTTCACCGGGGACATTGGGATATTCTGGGACGGGCTCAAGCTCGTTGAGCCATATTTGTTGTGGGCACAGCAGGGGCAGGATAAAATTTTTGACATGTGTGGTGTATGTGATGAATGGCATGCTGCTGACGAGGTTTCCAGATTCATTGGACATCTGGTAGCTATGCTGGAGGATCTTCACAGACTAGCCATTTGGGGTGACCTCGATGAGGCTTATTTACTTGGGGAAACGATGAATCAGAAGACCTTGGGACTGGAGGCTCCTGGAGTCTAGCCACTTGTTTGTTTTTTTAGAATATACAATACACTTATTGCCATGATCTAAACAGCGAGCACCGAAGAAAATTAGATCTAACAATTGCGTGTTGCATTGACTTGATGTGAGATACAAAAGTAATTCAACGTAACATGTATCTAAGCGAGCATGAACTTGATGTCTAGCCTAGCGAGCCATCAATCGATAAGTCTATTATGGTTAGTTACGCGTCCTCTTCGATGATGATGCATTTGCCAGAGTATCAGAGCAACCCCATTTCTTGCTACCACTGGAAGCCACAGACTTCGACATAGAACGAGTTGCTATGAGCCGATCCAAAACCCACACGACATTGTCAGCAGCATCTTCCCATCACGAATCTTCATACCCTTTACCATCTGCACCATCTGCCCACCATTTCAAGGTAGCTACAACCGAGAGCATGCCATTTGCACCTGGTTTGTTGAGGGTGTCCCAGTTGCTGTCATCTGTGTGAGGGAGAATTGCACTTGTCGTAAGTGTCGGGGCCTGACATTTTCTCCACTCCGGTTGAAGCGTGATCCACCAGGACCACCATCGCAACATGAATGCATTGAGATCGGGTATGGTTGGTTTCCCTTTACGTCCGCGGGAAATCCACCAGTGGACTTCGACTGGATGATGTTCGCATCCCAAGGCAGCCTTCTCGTTCGCAAAGCCCAACGCATCCTCAAGGCATACCAGCTTTTCAAACAACTGGATCACACGAGGAGAGGCCGGGGCAGGATTCATCAACTGTTGGAACGGATTGTTGAACCACAGTGGGCTGGGTGGGAGTGCAGGCAGGCTAAGGGATATGTTGCCATCATGAGAGGCTGTACATAAACCTGAATGACTGATCGCGGCGCATAACAGAAGCATCAATTACGTACCATTTGCAGTCTTATTTGAGTTGACCGTGTGCTTGTCCCAAGTTGTGGTGTCACGATCGTCCACAGCCCCTTCTATGTCCCGTTCGGCAGAGGGCGTCTCATCTATATTGTGATCATCAACAGGCTCACGAAGACCCTGTCCAAGAATCTCGGCTGTTGTGTTAAAATAATGTTAATATGTCAGCATACTGAGCACCAATACTTACCAGGTGGAGCAGGTGGTTGATCAACAGCCATCCCAGAGTCTTCTCTGAGATGCAGATCAATTGTATTGTCATTGAAAGTTGGGCGGGCGATGATATTGTCAAGAGGTGGCTCAACGATGGCGGTGGATGTGATTGCTAAGGAGATATCGATTTAGTACGCTTGTATAACATATTAAATAACACATTTACCAGGTGGAACAGGAGGATGATCAGTGCTTATCTCGGCATCGTCAATGGGGGTGTCAGCAGTGCTCTCGTCAAGCTGGTCAATTTCTTCTGTGTCATCCAGCATCTCGGATGCATGAGCCGACACTTCGGACGTGCGATCGCTTCACCTTACGTTGAGTCGTGTGAGAGCTGCCGCTTTGTGGCGTGGATTGAAGTAGGTAACACCATAATGTCCTTTTGGCGGTGAAAATGGTAGTACCTTGTTAGAACGATGATGTTCTTCTTCACTGTCCATGTCTGTAGAGCTTGATGAAGCGGAACCTGAAGATGAGGAAGACGAAGATGAGCCAGAGGATGTGGAAGATGATTCTGATGATGATTTGTCCATCTCAGAAGGTTCGGAAGGCTTGCATCGAGAAGTACGAGCCCTTTTGGTACCTTTCTGCTTTGATTTCGTTCGGTGCGATCTATATTTGGCCTTTGTCGGTTTATTCACTTGACGATCTTCCCGATCCTCCTGAGCATCAGATTGATTGCCTTCATCCGTAATGGTGAACAGGTTGTTTAAATCGTCCGGGAGGCGACAAGAATCACAATCCTGTTTACCTGACGATGTTTAGCATATAGTTAGATGATAGAATTTTTTTTAAAAAAACACACTATATGCGTGCGATAGGTAGTCTTGAAAATGCTTTGTGACCATCTTCAATTTTGCTTTATCTCAGGTCTGCCAATTGCATGGTTTCGAATTCAGATCAACACCCTCGTGCATGCTTCCAGTGTGACGTTAGTTCTGTGTCGGAACGATATCGACAAACATACCTGACGACAGTGATCTTCCCCTGCTTCCGAGGTTCGGGACCACCAACAAAAAGGGATACATGCATGCCGAGAGTTTCAGACATACCAGAAAGAATCGGTCCAGCAAAAGTCGCCAAGTTATCCAGGGCCCTAGTTTAGTCTTCAATACAGATACAAATGAATAGATTCGAACACTTACACTTGTCTATTGAGAGGAGATGTGGATGGAGGTGCTTCGAGCCGGTCGTTCCACTCTTTGACTGCTGCTTTACCCTCTGCTTGCGCTTTATCCCTCCAATCCCTCTGCTCTTCTTTGGACAGCTTTTTGAAGCGTTTGCGTGTGATCTGGTCGTGAAAGGCTGCCATCTTCTCCTTAGGCAGCCTGGCCTTGCGCCACTTCTTGAGAAAACAAGACTTGACCTCGGTCTCGAAATGGTCTTTGGACCACCGCTGGTGTGCTTGCAAGGCCTTCGGTTTGTGTCGTCGGACACCAGAAAGTTGGCTGAGGAGCCGGGTCCACTCATTGTTCTCTGGCTTGCCGCGGCGGACGAACAACTTCTTCGAGGACTTGGCACAATAATCCAGCCAGCTCGTGATCGCCTACTTGAGGGTTAAGAAGTCTATAGATAAATACATGTATTAATGCTTACCTTTTGCATCACAAGAACCTTTTGCAATTTTTGTGCGAGTTCGACCGGGGAAAGTGACTCCTCCAGCTCCATTTGCAATGGACTGTGTTCCAAGGGCTCATCTGATACCTTCAACTTCCAATGATACTGCTTGAAGTATTCTTGCACGACCTCGTGTGCATAGTCCTTGGCTCGTAACCTTCCTTGATTGACGCGCTCGCAGTAAGTGACAAGTGGCTGTTGAGAAACGCCAGGCGCGAGTTTTTCGCCCAGTTACGAAACAACTTTTCTATGTGGGTGTTGGGATTGTCAGTGTTTGGTTCAGGAGCTGGTGTGGGTGTCGCATCTGGGTCGGGAAATGGGCTGGACAACGCCACTACAGGTGGGGCCGTGTCGTCTGGTGCCGGATTGCTTGTTCTATAGATAAAGTTATCAGTAAAAACCACCAGAATTAAATCAACTTACTCCATCCGTGAAATATTGAGAGAGAGTCGAGTATAGGTAGTGGAGAACGAAGGTAAGTATTGACTGATTGTGATCAGTCCCACCAGATATGATATATATGGAATGTGTGCGTGTATGTATAATATATATATATCAATATATCTATATGTATTATATATGTATATACCAGGAATATTGGGGGCAGACATTTCAGTGGATGATGGGATGCCTAGAAGGAGGGCCTTAGCCATGAGCGGTACTTGCCAGCATCGTTGGTCAAAATGTGCAGTTGGTAGTTGCCATCGAAAGTGTCTATTCCAAAAGTGGCAACTACCATCTATATTAGGTCTAATACTACAACTACGGCTGTACCGATTTGTTTGTGTTTAGCAAAACTTTGGTGCGTGCCAAACTGAGGCCGCCGAAAAGTGCGTCGCGCTTCCCTTGACTGCCACCATCGGCAAGAAAGGTGACGAATGCATCGCTGCTCGCCCCCTTGTGACGGAAGCGATACGTGTAGCCGAGGAGAAGTGTGCGGAGGATACTCGTAAGTTGGAGGAGGAACAGTGGAGAGTCAAGGAGGAGGAAGAGAACGCTCGGAAGGCTGCGGAGAAGGAGGAACTGGCGAGGAAAACTGCGGAGGCCACTGCGCTGGCCCGCAAGATTGCTGAAGCCGGGAAGAAGACTGGTGACACCGATGGAGATGGTGAGCAGGACGGTGGAGATGGGGAAGGCGATGGTGAGTCTTCGGAAGCCCCGGAGAAGACCAATGACACTATCATTGTCCAGCGGAAGGTGCGTTCTTTTCCTTTTTGTCTGATTTCTCATTGATACTGACTTTGTGTTTTTCAGACCGGTCGCATGACTGCTGGCCCCGCGCCGGTTATGCGCCACAGCGTACCGTGCACGCGGTGCGTTTGGAACTCTCTCCGATGTGTCGGTCTCGCTGGGAAAAGCTGCGATGGATGTAGGGAGGGACACGTTTGATGCAACTTTAGCACTGCTCTGCCTAGTGAGTCTTTCCTTTTGTTTCTTCGTCTTTCCAAATACTGACTTGTGCTTTTCAGAAGGCAAGAAGGCCAAGGCCGCTGCCACTGCTGCAGCGCCAGCTCCTGCCACAGGTACTTCACAGACTTCCGGAAGGAAGGCTACGTCGGACCGTGCGACAGTTGTTTCGGAAGATGAAGACGCCCCCCCTCGCACTTGTCCGGGTCCCAGAAAAGGAAAGAGGAAGGCGGCGGATATCGAAGAAGAAGAAGAGGAGGATCTTGATGAGATTGACGACGCGTTAGAGCGGGAGTTCGCTATCTGGGGTGCGAAGTATTACCAGGCGGAAGGAATCATGCGGGAGTTGAAGTTAGAGATGGACCGGGTCGGTTCCCTCATCGCTAAGAGGCGCCGGATCCGCAAGTAGATAGTCCCTTTCTTTCGGTACTTAGCTTGTCTCCCATGTACTATATCATAATGGCAAATATAGATGCCTCGGTCCTGGTTATTCCGGTGTGCGTCCGTTCCAATACCATGTCCAAGTCCGGAATTCCTGTTTGATCTTCGCTGTGCCTAAGAGGAATATAAGAATATTTGAGCACGTGCTATCAGAATCATTGGAATAAGAAATAAACGGTGTACTAAGTGCGCGGAGTACCATCCGTCTTGTCTTCATTGATGCGCTGTCATCGTCTATGCCTTCGGATGCTCGGTTCGTAGTCCCTTGTTTCTGAAAAGTCTGTCAAAGTGCGTGGCGCACTACCTCCGCGTGCGAAGAAGAATATGTACTGTACTCATCGCTGCGCAGGATATACTTCGGAAGTCCTAGAGTTTGTTCTTGTGAGTCCACATCACTTGAATAAGTGTCTATATGCTTTCGCACGGATCATATGTATGGATTGTTCGGAAGATCGGAATTAAGAATGAGATCACCGGATGAAACCCGGAGTAAAATGGAGACTATCGTACTGTTTTTGTATTTTTCTGTTTTTGTTTTTGGAAGGAATGGGGTTGTTGCATCTATTCATCGGGTCCTATGTCGAGTTCTTCGTCGGCTGGCTCTTCTACCACTTCTTCTGCAATCTTGTCCAATGCTTCTTCGTCGAGACCGGTGACACTTGTTACAGATACCTTGCTTTCGCTTCGCAGGAAATACAGAAGCAATCAGAACGCCGCATATCTGAGCTTGGATATCGAACCATCCAACTCGCCTAATACGTACGAACCTCCGATAGTCCTGCAAAGAACAATCATCAGTCTGAGGTACCTCAGTTTCGTCTTCCGGTTAAGCTTGTACTCGATCTTCGAGTTCCGCACGAGCATGAGAGTGCCCGGAGCGCAGTCATGATCTTTGATGGTGTTTTGGAACTTCTCTTCGAATTCACGGACTGACCGGAATCGCGCTTTCATGACTTTGTCCTTGATACCGTTGAGATCTTCTTGGCGCTTCATGAGTTGGTGGGTGCGCCATGCTATAAGATCTTCGGACGTGAATGTCTCTTGTTTCGGGAGATCTACAAGGAAGGTCGCTTCGGCGAGGTCAAATGGGAATATCGGTTCTACTCTGTGTACCATGAAATAAGGCGAAAGTCCAGTGGACTGCTGGATAGTTACCCTCTCGGCCCAAAAGGCTGCGTGTGCATACAAATACCATCGGGATTCCTCTCCCCCAGAACTTTTCATGATGGCCTCCCGGACATCTTGGTGCCGCCGTTCTATGATTCCGTTAGCTTGCGAATTATACGGTGATATCCGGACATGGTGAACATTGTATCATTCTGCAAGGTCGTCAACTACGGCTTTGATAACCGGCGCGTTGTCGGTAACGATTTCGACGATCAGACCCCATCTGCAAAAGAGTTCCTCAAAGATAAATGATGCTATAATCTTCGTAGATTCTTTCCGGAGAAGTCTCCATTCCGGGTAAGACGTTAGCGCACTGCGAGCGTGAATGATTCGGTCAAACCCTCCGGCTGTCGGCATCATCATAACGTCGATATGTACCCTTCGGAATATTCCTCTGGGTACCGCGATAATCAGCGGGATGTGTAACTTCCGAGTTTGCCTGATCTGGCACTCGTGACAAGTCCTGTTATACCATTTGATATCGTCAATCATCAGTGGCCACCAAAATCGGAGGAGGAGACGGATTCGGATCGTAAATACTCCCTTATGCCCGAGGTCATCATGCGCCTCCTTGAGCAACTTGTAATGCTTTGCTTCCGGAATGATGAGCTGATGTTTTCCTTGCATGTGCTTCCTCCACATTCTTTCGTCGAGGATGAAGAATTGGTGCGAGGCGTTCACGAATGTCTCGTATTCTTCGTCCGAGAGTTCTGAAGGTCGTTTTCAGTTCTCAAGGAACTTCTGAATCTTGAGAATTTGTGCGTCCTGTGCTTTCGCAACATCGGAACGTGGAATGCGGGTTTCGTCGGAAGTGACTTTGGCGGTACCTAACAAAACAACAAGCATGGGGGGACGGGTTAGCGGGTTCGGGACGGGTGAGTCGTGCGGACGGTGCGGGTTATCAGCATCTACTCTTGCGATAGTGTGAGTCCGATCATTCAGAATTTCCATAGAAAACGAGTACTGGCAGTCAAGCCAGTCCTCATGATCATCGTCTTCGTCTGGATCTTCGTCAGCGCGCGGTCTCTTTGAGAGTCCGTCAACGCCTGCATGCTTCGCTGCGGGAACATTAACTAGCGTAAATTGAAACAGAAGTATACCAGCGATCCATCGGTTGATCGTCACGTTCGGTTGGAGATCGGGGTTATTGATCATCCCCTTAATATACTTGGCGTCGACCTCAACCATAAGGTTGGTGATGCCGAAAATAAAAACTCGGACTGCGTGGAGAGCGCAGAACAAACCGTATAACTCCAGCTTTGCCTGAGAGTACCTAGTCTCGACTTCCGTGAGTGCGATGGATCCGAAACGATCCGGGTAGCATTTTCCGTCTTCACTGATCTGTAGAAGGATAAATCCGATAGCAATGTTAGACGTATCAACTGCGAGAATGACTTCGCGACCGCATTTGTAATCAATCGGACGGAGTGCGGGGGACTCTAATATGGAGTCCTTCAGGGTCTGCATTGCTTCTTGCTGTTCCGGTCCCCATACGAAGGGTGCATCTTTCCATGTGAGGTTGACGAGTGGACGGGCGATCTTTGAGAAATTCTTGATAAAGATGCGCAAGACTCTGCAGGTTCCAAGGAAGCCCCGCACATGTGTGATGTTGCGACACTCAGGCCAGTCTCGGATCTTTTGCACTTTGGATTCTTCGGGGATGCGACCTTCAAGCATACACTTGTGTCCGACGATAATAGCAGTCGGCGCGGCTAAAACGAACTTAGTAGTAGATATGGTTACACCAACGTTCTCGAGTCTCTGGAGTATGCGGTTGACTACTGTGCAATGCTCCCAAATGAACTGGCGAATGCCCAGATTCTCCGGAATGGTTTCATACGAGCCGTCAGCTCTCTGATACCGCATTTTCACCGATTTAATTGGAACATTGTCAATGAAGGGATATGTGAAATCTGGAATTTCGTCCTGCAGAATGAAAGCCATGTCAGCTTGGTATACTTGCACCGCGTTAGCATGCCCTTGAGGGAGTGTGGTTAAGCGATGCGGTCCGAGCAGGGTACCAAACATTGTCATGTCTCGCTGAAGGTGAGGAATCTTGACTATAGGTGAAATGCTAAAGCTAACGGGGGATCTACAGTAAGACCAGGATACGAGAATACGACTCGACCCAAAGGACAGCTACTGAGAGAAGTTCCTCTTTAATGTAATGGAGGGAGTCTTCACCAACTAGACGGGTGGTAACAGGCGCGAGAAGATAACGCGCACGTAGGCGCGAGTAAGCGATGCGAGGGCGCGCGAAGGGCGCGTGCAAGCGAAAGATGCGAGGGGCGCGCGCGTATGCGGAAGCGTGCTTTTGAGCGATGGTAGAATAGTGAAGTATAATCGGATTTCAAGTACTAAGGTGCACTATACAATTTGCAGTATACTCAGATAAGGGAGAAGGGAAGAAAGTAAGTTAAAAGGAACTTTCCCTCTATTTAAGAAGGGAGATTACACTATGCGGCGCGCTTCCGAGCGTGGTACCGAACCAAGTAACCATATCAACTCTAAATATATTCTAAAGCCTATGATAGACTTTCTGTATGTAAGCGCGGAGATCGGACTGAAGGTACGTCAATTTAGTGAAAGGGATAAGAATAATGCACCAGTAAATCAGTGAGGACATAGGACGGACGGACGGACAAGGGTACAAAGGCCTAAGGGGAGGCGCACGAGCGCATGCAAAAGGCGCGAGTGCGTGTAAGGCGCGCGAACGAGGCGCGTACGTAGGGCACGTGCATGAGAGCGCGTATGACTGATCCTTCGGATAAGAGCTGGAACATGTAGGGAGTTATGTGGGTAATAGGGCCGTATATTCCGCATTGAGAGGCGCGAGTCTCTACATCGCGAATCTACATGTAGCGACCGCTGGTCATATCCTGAAAGTAAGTCCAAATTCACGTAGCACACATAGCACGCAAAAGCTGCGGCGAGGTGATCCACGAACGGCGGAACGGAAGCGTCTCGTATGGTTACCTGATTTAGTAGCTGCAAGTCGTGAACTAGACGGAGGGATGTTTTATCTTTCTTGATGACGCAGAACCATCGTGAGCGATACGCGGTGGTGGAGGGCTCATATACTCTGGTGTCAATCTTTTCTCGGACGATGCGGATGACTTCTTTTGTGATTGCGGGCGGAATGGGAATGTTTCGCTGAGACCAGGGGATGTGGTGTACTGTCGGAATCTTTACCAGTGGAAAGTATATCTCGTTGAGACGTCCACGTTCGCTCACGTTCCAAGCGAATGCTTTCTCATGCACCGAGACGAGCCAGCGTACGAGCTTCAGCTCCTCCGGCCATAACCATTTTGCGGGATCTAAATCCCATTTATCCAATCTCTCTTGCGTGAAGCGGACGCCCGGAATAAAATCGGGCGGAAATGTTGGCAGTGGGGCATGCCAGCCAAAGGGTCGTCAGGTAGTCTTCTCGTGATGCGGAACTCAGGCAGCATAGTTGTCGGTACTGTGTGGACTTTCTTCGCAACTGGTTTATACACCAGCGCGTGCTTGGCTTGGTCGAAAGAATATACACTGTGAAAAGCATCAATGGATGCGCGATTAATGCAGGAATGGGTAGACGCGAGATAATCATAATGCGACAAGGGTTGCACGACAAAAGGAGCGGGCGGGGTATTAGTGCTCCGTGAGAGCGAGGATTGCGCGGATAGCGCGAGACAGTTAGCTTTGGGATATTTACAAAAGGGAGAATCAAAAGGAATGTCGGTCGATAGGTCTCCCCATGAATGCAGATCATCGGACCTCAAAAACCCTTTGGCATCGGATGATCTGTGCACATCATACCATGCTTGCACTTCAGGCATTTCTTCGTCCATGGTTCCGTAGGAATCCGGATAACCTTTCCGGTGTTCGTGTCTGTCAGCATGATATCTTGGTCGCCGTTCGGAAGGTCGACCATTTTGCAACTGGTTAGCGTGAAGAAAGGTCTGCCTAAAAGAACGTCAAAAGCAGAAACCAGAACAATCTGAATCTGGAAGAGCATCTCTCCGGCTCCGAAATCTATCAGGAAGTTTTCCGTTACTCTGAGCATCTGGTCCGACGACGTGTTGACTGATTCCATGGTCATCTGGTAATCTGAATGGAGCAGAATGCCTCCGAGACTGCGCCAGACCAACTGCGGCATTACAATGACTTCGGCACCTTGATCAAGGACACAGGTGAGTACCCGGCCCCCAGTCGTAGTGCCTCAGATCGTTTGCAACGCTTTAAAGTGGTCCACAACGATGCGTCCGTCGTTAGCACATTTCATATGTTCGTCCCACCCCTTCAGGAATTGTTCCGTCTGGAGCTGGCCGCTGAGTTCGTTTACCGAGACAGTACCTACCATGACACGTTTTGACGTTGTAAGGTCTTTCAATGCTTTCCAGATGTCCGATGATGATGCGATAAGGTCTCGGATGAGGACATTGACGTCCGTACTCAAGATCCTGTCCATAACTCGTTTCTCGGCGTCCTTGTCTTCCAATGGGAACGCGTAGCGATATTGCGAAGTCTGGGTTGCTGGAGTTGCCGTAGATGTTGATGTGACCGGTGCAACTGGGGTTGCGGTTGTTGCCTTCGTCGCTGGTTTAACGACTACCATTCCGGGGTTGGGTACCTTCTTTGCCTTGGCTTCTCTTACCTCCGGAGACATGATCTCTTCTGCTTGTTCCATGACTTTCGATGACAGACCTGGTTTCGGGCGCGGTGGTACTTCAACGCCCTCAAATCTCACAGTTTTACCTTTGTTCGACCTTCTTGCGCACTCGGCGGTGAATGCAACATATTCCGCATTGGCTTGACGGATCCTCTCCAAATGGTCTTGCTTGTTACAAGTAACATCGGTCACGTGGCCCCCCTATCATTTTCCCTTCATCCTCGCCCTCACCATCTACCGGCTCGTCCTCCTTTACCGCCTTTCCGTTGACCGGATCCTCGGGACCGTTCCCGTCCCTCGCATCGCCCGCCTCTATGCACGTGCACGCACGTTCCTCCTTTGATTCGACCACCAATGTGGTCCTGCACCTATGACTCAGTCTGACTCGTGCCACCAATGTGGCTTTTCCCTTTCTGTTCCCTCTGACTGCGGATTCCCGCACGTTGTATTCTTACCGTTGGCTCGTTCCAACGTTTCTCGGTCTCATTCCACTTTCGACCATCCATCACTAATCCAGCTGTGTTGCCAACGCACCTATACCATTCTCGCCTCCCCTTTACCCTTACCTACCGTACGGCAGCCCTGCCCTTAACCCTCTCCACTTAGTATAAGTAGTCGGTCACCCTGTACCAGATTCTCTAACTTGAATCTACTCAATCTTCCCTGGAACATACTTCCCTCTGAAGCCCCCTCAGCTTCAGTCTCTAGTATCTTTTCTTAGTCGCTCATCGCGACTAAGTCTACATCGATCGACCTCATCGTACAGGACAAGATAGTCCTTACCTTGAGCGACCTCGCAGACATCCGTCTACGAAGTCACGTGACACGCGCGTACTGTGATCGCTGCCGACTCGTCGTCGCCAGTCTCACTTGCTATACCGGACCCTTCCGGTTACGTCACGAACATTAGCGGACGACGCCCCTCTTAGGGCTCCGCCTAACAGATCTATTTGAGTGCATAACATTTCTCTTCCTCATCTTCAATGGTCTCGCTGCAGGTGTGCAGGAATGCTGACGAGTTGATTTCCGCGATAATCTCGATATCCAGTGCGGAGCGGTAATATAGTCTGGCTTGTACCTGAATAGCATTAGCTCCGGTTGCCGGTGTCTGACCAACGTATTTGTCTATCCGCTGTTTGAAATATCCATCCTCCCGAGATCCGGGGATTCCGCTACCATCGGGCATGTATACCTTACCCTCGTTCTCAATGATCTTCCCGCTGGAGATGTATTCTTTATGCGCGTTACACCATCTCGCGATATGGTTCTTGCCTCCGCAGAAATAACATTCGTATGGCGTACCCTGCAAGCTGTATTCCTTTTTCACGACAACACCGCCGGAAGGCTGCGATACCGTTACGGAGGGTTGCGCTGCTGGTGCCGACGTCGTTACCATTGTTGTTGTTGTCGTCCGAGATGGCTGACCTGGCGAAGGAGATGCGATGCTGGTATTGATAACTGCCGCAGTTCCAGGTAGCAGGAATACTGCTGCGGTGTATACCTGATCCATCGGGTATGGTTCATCCGGGTGGTGATCTATCATCTTGATTTCTAGACGCCTGCAAATGGTAGTGTTAGCGGTCTCGTGAATACCGTCCAAAAACAATCTGTCGCGCTCGAGCTCGGCAAGCCTCTTGTTCATCATTAAGAACTTAGATAACTTCAAGAAGCTCCGATAATACGTTCCGAACTCGTCGTGCGTGCGAATGGGGATGCGTGACTGTTCCTTGCAGAGATTTTCCAGGTTGTTCTGAGTGTAGTGGCGATCACCTTCACATCCCGGGTACAGGAGTTTGAGTGCATTGTAGAACTTTTTCCAATCTTTTCCCTTAGCCTTGTCGAGCATTTCCCATGTCTCGGATTCTTCGACGGGGGCATATCGGATTGTGGCTTTAATGCGTGATTCTGCGTCTAAACTGGCGTGGTCGCCGAGTAGGTCAGCATCTTCTAGGTACGTGAGAAGACGAGTTGCGGTGCCGTCAAACTTGGGTGCGGTGTCTGTGCCACAGAGAGGCATTCTAAACGTTGAAGTGGACATTTGAGCTGGTGCGGGTTGCAGAAGTGGTAGCGAGATGGGTGCGGTTGGCAGAACTAGCGACGGTGTTGCAGAGAGCGACAGGATCTGAAGGGCGGATAATCTAGGTCCGGAAAATGAAGGGAGTGCGGCGACGCGTTGTCTGGGTGAGGGTGCGAGAAGTAACAGAGTTACGCCTAGGAAGGGGTTGTCTGGTGAAGGAGCACGGGGGAATTCCGAAGGAAGGATTTCGCGGGTTTCCGATAACGGACTGTCTGAAAATAAAGAACGAAGTGCTTGTGTAGCATGGGTGTCTTCTTCTTCCCGAGTTTTGAGAAGTAGCGTAGAGTCGGGGGAATTCGGGGAAAGCTGTTGGAGGACAGACGATTCAGAAGATACTTGCGACGGGAGTTGCGATGGTCCGGGGATGTTTACTTCGGTGATGAAATCTTCTTGCGGGAAATCGACGGATTGGAGAATGCGGCAAGGATTCTTCCGAAGCTCTCGTTCTCCGATCTTAATGGAGTCCCTCGCGGTGGGCTCCAGTTGTAAAGAGTAGATTCTATGTGGGCGCTTCAAAAGTGTTACCTTAAGACTCAGAGTGCGAGTGAGATGTTCGTCCCAAAGAGACTGCCTATAGAAATGCTCCTTGATATAAAGCAAGGGATATCTTGTTAAGATCGAGGATGAGAGAAAGGAATGTTACCAAGAGCATGCTCAATGTTCCGAGGATGCGTCTGAAGAGGTCCGAAAGAGGTCCGAAGATGGTCCGACGTCAAGAAACGAAGGTCCGAGGTTGCGCGAAGCGTCTGAAGAGCTTCTGATGAACAGTGAAGGTTCCAAGAGAAGTACGACGGTGTGTCGAAGTATAAGACTCGCGAAGTATAACTAAGCAAAGCCTATCGAAAGTACTTAGAGACAGCGAGATGCGAAATGGCAGCGGTCAGGCCAAACAATCATTCTGAATGAACAAAAGGTCGATTGTGCGAAGTACGACTATCCGAAAGTGACTCTACTAACTATGACTCGTAGCAGGGAAAGTGAAGTGAAGTGCGAGTAGCTAGCGAGGCAGATTATATCCTACAGCATGAAAGTTCGGAAACTGCGTAGATAAGATGCAAGGCGTGTATAACCGACGGGCCGACGACATATGTGCCCCTAGACATAATCAATAACAGATAACCAAGTGAAGAACGCACCAGCGAAGTCAAACGGACACGGATGGGACATGGTACGGAGGATCGGAACTGTATACAAGCCTCGGAAATGGATGGACGACCTTCAGACGACTCGGACGAACACATGGAACTCTCGGAAGGTAAAATGGAGTGTCAAGGAATGTGTATGTGGAATACCTATGAGTTTGGCAGGATACGAGCCCAACGCCGATCCGAGTGCTACAACGCGCACATATATACATACCTGCATGGTCTGGGTTGAGTAGAGGGTATTGTTTGGAATGATGACTGAGTTATGTTCCTTGTCCGTGAAGCTGTGGTCGCAATAACTGACGTCAAGCTTGCGCAGCCTGTAGAGAATATGGTCCTTCAGTCTTGGTACAAAATTCTGACATCCATTGTGAACGAAGAATTCCAACTGCAATATCATGCATACCTTGACTGCCGGATCGCCGCTGTGTTCTCGAAGGAACGGGAATATATTGACTGGATTGTTTTGATTTGTAGCAATATGGTGATGCTTTTGCAAGGGGGCAAAAGGGGGGACATCAGCGGGCGATTGACTATCAGAAGATGATATGCCTCCGGATTCTGCCACGCGTCGAAGTACACAGCGCCTATGCTCGTGCTTAGCTAACTGTGCTGGTGTATCTAATTTACTGGTTAGCAGATAAAATGCCTTTAGGGCTCTGTGCACGAGCTCTCCCTGGCCAGATATAATGTCAGTTGCATCGTAGAAATAAAACAGGTGCATACCATTTGAGTGGTGAAAGAATCTGTTGTTCCGAAGAGCTTGATCGTTCTCACATAATCGCCCATCGCATGAAACTTGTAAGTACCGAGATTGAGTTTCTTTACCCGCGGTCCACTCGATTCAGAGGAGGTGGTATTGGATTCCGAGCACTGAGCGAGTCTTCATTGGCGAGCTGATTTCTCTTTCAGTAACTCGACAGTGTTAAAGACAGCGCAGGTGTCCCGTTGAAACTTCCGTAACCTCTGACAAAGCTTCTTCAATGTATCTTTGAGAAGAGTAAGCATAGATTCTGAGTGAATTCTGAGCTTAGCGAGCGCATGCCACTGTGCAAATCGATACAACAGAGACTGTATGATTGTATTGTGGTCTTTTGGGAACAGCCCTTCGAAAACCGGGATAGAACACTGCCGAGCAAAGATGTCAGCGAGCATAAGACAAAGAATAACAGAAAAAAAAACCTGTAGGATATCTTCGAAGTCACGTGCTGCTAATCTTTTCATCTCGGAGGTGTTATTTGCAAATCTTCGAATTACACCATTACCAAATGTTGGGACCTGGCGAAATCTATGGTAAGATTGAGAGCCAACAACTCGTTAGTAGATGACAGCACTCTATATGTGAACTTCGCATACCTGTTGTCAAGAGTAGCAATTAGCTGGCTGCCCCCAGGAAGAGCATAAAGAAGTCTGATGAGGTGCGTAAACAGAGCTTTCCAAGTGCCTAATTCGCACTTGTGCATCAAGTCAACAACAAGCATCCGGAATGTGTCAAGACCAAGCGGTCCAAGCTTCTTTACAAATTGATTCTAGGAGTAGTCTACCTCAGCTAATCGCAATTTGCAAGGAACTGTTCGCGCTTACAATAGTAGGTACCCACGAGCCGTCTCCAAGAGTGTTTTCGACCTTTGGACCATCTACAGTGTTTCCCCACTTGTAGATGAACTCGCGCACCTTTTCGACTTTTGCCATAGCATACACTCAGAGCATGGCTATACGACTTTTCATGTCCTTTAGTAAACCAAGCGAACCAAACATACTTTTAGGCGTGAAACAGCAAGGACATGCACACAAGCCCATATCCTTGATGGTTGCGATTAAAACCCTGAAAATCAGTCATGAATAATCTGAAAGTTTTAATTCAGGTAAAGGATGGTGTACTTCTCTGGATAATCAGCTGAATATGTAAAGATTCTCGGAAATATTCTTCGCAGTACTCCATCCGGGCAAGTCAGAATGATACTGTGGCGATACGCTTGAAGAAATTCTTCATCGAGCAAAATTTCCCAGCACCCATGAAATAGCTCCCTACGGCAGTGTGCTTGAAGTGAGGCTATCCCAGTCTTCGATATACCAGGTAGCTTGCTCAATATATCTTTAATGCTGTCGGGAATCTGACAAGGACATTTCGTGTCAATGGTAATAGACAAGAACCCAAACAGGATGACTCACTGAAGGTAAAAATCCTACCAAATGGCATGCTCCCGATTGAGGCGATGTTCGTGCGTACTTTGTCAGATTTCCGAAATACAGGTAAAGTGGCCATGCCTTAGCAGTCCCAAAGTTGGCTAGGTGAGTGGCATTAGAAAAAAACATGAGACCCGCGATTATGCATTCCAATGTACAGCCAGGCTCCTTTGGCAGCTTCTGGAGATTGTCCTGAGCTTCCAGCCAGGCATCAGAAGTATAGAGCTCATCGAATATTCACTCCTGATGGGCATCCAATGGATCCTTCCATAGCCATTTAAAAGGCAACAGATGGAATGCACCAGCTTGCATATCTGAAAATGCCGCGTGGATCACTTCAACAAGAGGGCGATAATGAAATCCGGAAATACTATACGCCTTTGGTCCTTCCTCTCTTGATTTTGTAGGTATGCCAATAGTCACGTCGGTCTCGATCCAGTCATCTGGGAAGCTGACTTTCTCCTCGCCCTCATCTTTATCTAAATCTTGCAGGCTCTTCTTCACCAAAAAGCCCTCAAGATGCTTAAGGTCAAAATCATCCGCTTGTAGAACATCTCAGACGAGTCGCTGGATCTCGGTTTCCGATTTCTGGTGACTACCAGAATTCATCCAAGACATGAGCCGATAAACGGTCATGTTTGGAAAGGGGTAGGGTGGCGAAAATATCCTTGCCGGGCAATCAGTTCCTTGAATGACCCTTGGACATGTTTTGGCAAGCAATGAAGACAGGATGAATCTATTTGGTTCAAAGGACGGACGCCTCGGGTATAGACAACAAATCCCAACAGAGTTGAAAGCGATTTGAAGAGTATCTCTTAGCGTTAGAAGGACACGTCGGATCCTGGACTGGGGTGGGGCTGGTGGTGTATTATCGCAGTCATTGAGGTCCTCAGCTGAATGTTCAATATCATTGAAAAACCTCGGAATACGTCTCTGAGGAACATTAGAATCCTCTGAAACCATAGAGGGATCAGCAGACATCAGATCCGGCTGCTCCATAAATATATGGACGTAAGATCTCACCATGGTCAGATCAATTTCCAGAATCAAGGGTATCGTCCATTGTCATGTCAACATCAGTGTGCCCCCTTTCTGAGTTTGAGTCATTGAAACGGTGCTGCGACTCGGATGCTGTGGGACTGCCAGAGGGGATGACATTGAATGACATAGTATGAGTCATGCTAGAACTCGGCCTGGCTTCGAAGGGTTTACAAGAGGCAATCAGTCTTGGATGGGCCTTTACATGCCCACTGGAAGGCCTCAGTGGTAAGGTTCCCTAGCGACAAGTTTACTAAGTCCTGCTCTGACCAAGAAGCCAACCAACTCACTTGTGATAGGGCCTTCATTGACATGTTTGCAACTAAATTAGACAAAGTCGAACCCCTCGCGAGCTCTAGTCTTTTCTGTCTTGCAAGAATGCTAGACCTTTTGAAAAAACTGCAAGTCGCTCAATGTCTATTCAGTCCTCGATTGTCTGTTGCCTTCTGCCAAGAACAACCTCGAGCTCCGCAAGACACCATCGAAAAAAACCAGCAGGATCCAGAAAGCTTGTAAAAGCCGCATGGATTACAATGGGTATGTTGCCGAATACAAGCTTCAGCTCGGTAAGTGCATCTGAGAACTCGAATCGTTGCTGTAGCACTCAGCATTGTACACATGTTTCCGGAGTTTTGTTTCCAATTTCAAATTCCTTATCATTTTTCCTTATACGACATAGAATCAATATGGAAATGCTAATAATAACAAGTGTTATACGTACACGTACTCATAAGCAACTATGTTCAACCCTTCGGAACCCAGTTCCCTCCCACTTACTCACCAGCCCACAGTAAGAATGCCCTTTCATGTTCCTCCAAGCTTGACCAGAGGGTCGAGTCAGGAATGCGAGTACAAAGATGAGCCCAGTCAATGCGAGACTGATCCTCCTTTGGGCATACTCGAGCCTTCTCCCACTCTCGTTCGGACGATTGGTAAGACTCGCAGTCAACATATCTCACAAGCCAAACGTGCCAGGTTGCCATCATCTGACAAAACCGACGACAGCATTCTTAGACCTATAACTCCTCCACCCATAATCAACGATCTTGCTCGTTTTGTCAAGCGTGCAAAGTTAAGCCCAATGCTTCGCATAAAGGATAGCTCCAACACACAGGATCGCCGCTTTTTTAATAACCAGTTATCTCACCGTGGCTCATTGAGTGTATCAGATGCTCAGCGGGTATGTTATTTTGTATATAAATTGGACAAATTGCTCATTGAGAAAAACATACCAGACCAAAGATGTGCTCCGGCGCCGTTTGAAGAACTTGTCTTCAGAAGCTGCAGCTCAAGCTGTCGTTACGATGCACGCTGACGTTGAATGGAGGCGCGTGTGTTGTCTGGCAACGGCTTGGGAAATCTATGCGAGTGAAGAACACTTGAAGTTCCTTCACATGGTTCTTGAAGATCAAGGTGAAAGATATGCCAGTGCTGGCAGTGAGCCTTTTGGCACGTCAGTTGAAGGGCTCGTTAGCTGTAGTGAGGAGGAACTTAAAGATCGGATAGACTTTGGTGTCGCTGCATACAGCCATGATGTAACGTCATTCGCTGTTGGAGACACACAGTTGGATTACCTCGAGAATACATGTAAGTGTGCTCATTCACCTACAAGCAATGTCGCTGCTGATGATCATAAAGCCACAGACTCAGACGAATCTGATGACTCTGGCATCGCTCTCACGCACTCGGAAGAAGACCGATCCAGGGGTGAGACATTAAGAACTGCAGCAATTTCATCACCATGTAACAGCTAAAGTACTCAGTATAAATGCCTTTTGCCTGGCTTTGCGCTGACCATGTGCTAGATTCATTGTCTCAACATATGCAATGCGATAGGAATAGTTCTGGGACAAAGTTTCCCCTGTAACTTTACCAATTGTGATGTGGGGCATGAGGTCCCCATTGTTATTCTCTGTTTCCTTCTGTTTGTCCCTGTGACAGTATCGTTATCAGATCTACAACATTCACTTCGAACTTTTGTTGCGATAGGTTACACATGTACTTCATCGATAGTTGTTGGCTACCAGATGCCTTTCAATATCAGATATCAAGAAGGCAGCCTTGATGCTGGTTTTCTTTTATGCTAGATTTTGTAATTTAAGTTTCACCTTACTTTGATGGGACGCGGTTTTGACTATGTTAGATTACCGACGCCTGGGATCATAGTACTATAGTACTGCCAGCATCTGACGTTAGACTGGGCTAGTACTACTCAGTGAGTCATTATGGTGTAAATCGACCCGGGGTTGCAGCGGCCAACATTTCCGAAGTTGGCTGGCATGACTAATCTGGACAATGGTTCGAATTTCATGTGTGTAACATGAGGCTAGGTACAATTCAATTGAACTCCATATATCAACGACATGAGTACCACCCCAAACCTTAATTGACCTCATGACAACGGGAATTAACGTAGATTGCCCAACTTGTACGTGTCTGAAAGCAGGAATACATGTTTTTCCTTCCAATCGGACGCGTCTGCCTACAGAGGCCAGAAAATCTTGCAACAAATTGAAGAGTAAGTCGCACTCATTATCCAATTAACGGTGACACTGTCTAATAGATCTGTTATCGCAGCCGGCATGGGTTTGATCAGTGGGGCCCTCTTGTACCCGCCGCGGCCGTGTTCAACTCGAATTTACGCTACCTGTATCGTGACCACACTCCTACTACTCGCAAGACATCGTCATCCAGACTCAGATATGTTGAATTTTGACTCGGATTGGCAGCCTGACTCGGACTCTCAGCATTGACATGGCCCTGGGCAACCGAGTCACACTGAATCAGGATGGTCCGGCCTGCCACACCTCAATCGTTCTGATTCAGGTCAATGATCACTGCAGGAGAGTCTGCTGCAGCCTGAACCTGACTTAGTACCAGCAGGTGGCTACCATGCTCAAGGTCTGTCTTGCTTCTCCTCGAACCTTTTAGCAAGATCTATTAATGTTCTTCCGCTTCAAGCTCACAGCCCCCAGCTGGGGTATGGCGATGATCTTCAGGCCGCTAATTCCTCTAACTTGAATGTGCATGAGAGCTCAGATAATGCAGAGTTATTTAACTACGGTCATGGTAAATGTTGTTTGAATATTATCTTTCTTCGCCACATTTACGTTTGTCATTTTCACGCAGGGTATCATAGTCTTCACCTATACGACGGCTACTCAAACACTCCCTGGCAAGGCTACAACGACGGTAGTACTAGCACCAATTGTGAGTTTCGTTATCATTCATTTACACTGTTTCAAGTTGCCCATAATTTTCAAGTTGGTGCTCACGGTGACTACCTGTCTGCGGGCAGCAGCAGTCAGTTGCGTATGGAGCCACCGCTGCATACATTCCCAGACGGGCACAATGCGGTCGTCATCCCTCACGCTGGTCCCGTCCCTCACACTGATCCCGTCCCTCACGTTGGTCCCATCCCTCACACTGATTTCGTCCCTCACACTGGTCCTGTCCCTCATGCTGGTCCCGTCCACGACTCCATGGCTCTGCATACCATACACAATCTTCAACTCCCTCCTGACGCCTATACTATGGCATCCAGCAGCTCGCACAACGAGTACTACTTCGCGAGATCTCACAGTGACTCGAACGACCCTCAGCCCCCCTCTGACCCCATGCCTCACGTGACACAAAAGTTGGGCCAGAGTGTTCGACTGAGCAGCCGTAAAGCTACATGCTCTCGGACAAAGTTTCTCACCTCCAAACAAATCCCCCAGGAATCACCTTTGTCCATGATACAGGCGCCCTCGTCGTTGTCACTAGTCTTCACATCGCTGGAGTTTATACGAGATGTAAAAGAGGATGCTCGAACGACCATGTTTAAGTTTTTATTCAAAGAAAACCTTTTCCCATCCACGAAAGAGAACTCTGCTATCGCTAAGAAAGCACTGGACGATACAATCACTCGGTTCTCTACCACCAAAGGTGTTAATGGGGTTGATCTTGTCCATTGGAAATCTGGGCAAGATGGTAAAAATTTACTTGCGAGGATGAAAGCGGTTGTGAAGGAAATACACAATGACTTCAAGCAGGTCGCCACGTTCTCTTGGATATCTGCCTATGCATTGAGTCACAACATATCCATGACTAAATTTGACATGCAAACAGCGCGGATCACAAGACTGACTGCCCTGCTGTCAAATTTTCTATTCGCCGATGAGGTCATTCAGGTAGGTCATAATGAAATTTTATTTTCATGTCATGATGCATATTCATTATAGATGACTATGGACAATGGGATAATTATAATGTACCGAATCCCGTTTGGCCACCTGGCCATCTTTGACTTGCTAGAACATATAATAAACAACATGCAGTACTCTCATTACGTTTCTTTCGACCAAGAAGACTGGAAACACTACCTCACCAATGCCATCTTCCTTGCAGCAACTTCACGCAGTTGGTCGCTGGAGAAAGGTTTGGCGGGCCCTTGGTCTGGGGCTATAGTGTTGGAGTCCGAGGAAAACAGGGCCCATTATGAAACCATGAAGTCTCGCCTGCCCGCGTTGTCTCATGATGAAACGTTGAGGTTTGATGGATTGTTGGTTGACATGTGCCATGCACTAGTAGGGTAACTCTAGATCCTGAACAGTATGTCCTTCACTAGACTCGGACGCTGGCGATTGGCGACACCAACGCTAAACTTAGCATCCTCGTCCCTAATGCTCACAGGCTATTATGCAATGTATAGGTAGCACCATTATGCTCTGAAACTTTGGATATGTTCAGTTCAACCAAAGGACTTGGATGACATGATAACATTTGTACATTTAGAACCACACAAATATTAAGCGTAGCATAGTAGCAAGAATAACAGACAGTTGCGAGGAAACAGAATCAACTCACTTTTGTCAAGCATCCTGGAGAAGTCACATGAAGTGCATCATGCAAAGCGGTTGTTTGGATCCAAAGGATTTGCCAAACAACAACAGGTCTAGATTTGTTTGTTTCAAAAGTCATGTAATGTGACGCATAGGTGAGAGAATATGAGTACCTTCAATAAAACTAGCACGTCTGGAGTAGTGTTAATTGTCTTGAGTGATTGTGATATGTCATAGTGTTGTGGAGAACTGGCACAGTGCTCTAGAATTGTTTATCGGATGCGAAAGCAGCTTTCCGTCGGAAAGCCTTAAAAAGTCATACAATTTTGGTAGCAATATGATGTTGGATTACATAGCCATATCTACGATCTCAAGGACTTGACAAACGAGAACATACACCAAGGTTGAGAAAAGTGGATATCTATCCATTTGTTCCTGTGATCACGCTCCCCTGCAGTCTCGCCACAAACTTTGATCATATTCCTGTATTTTGATATAATTCATATACATTCCATCGCGAAACAAATATATTTGGGTATCCATAGTATTACAGTGCGATATCCAGATTATATTTGATTACAATAGCCATGCCTACAATATCAAGGACTCACTGGTTCACTGATGCATCAGGAAAACGTCGAGTTCCTTTTTGTCCCTTAATTTCCTTAACAAATTTACTAAGGCGGCTAAGGAGAATAAGGACTATTAAGGAGTGATTTCATACTTAATTATACTTATTCTAAGGCACATGGTGGCTGCAAGTCAGCCTAAGGAGAATTAAGGAGAATTAAGGAGATTACTTGTGTGCCTGAACTTTCTTGAACACACCACTTTCTAGTATTTTGCTTATAACTCACTAGGATCTTAACCAAAAAATGTCATGAGACTATGGATAGACTACCCTTGACAAGGGTTACAACTTTGATTTTCTTCGAAAAAGTTCATATGGTCTACCATCGTCACTTATCAAAATCCTAATGGTAGACTTGTATTTTATTCTAAGTCCAGTGGATATGGTATATATATATCAATTGCTGCCTGCATATGTACAAGGTAATATAGTCTACTGGTAAAGCTGCTTGACAGTTTGGGAATTGATCATGTGATCTCAAGAGTTCAAACCAGCTCTGTGGTAGAAAATGAAGTGCACTTTTTGACATCACTTTGACTGCCTTAATTTCCTTATTCTAAGGAACTTTCCTTAGTTTAAGGCGAGCGACCTACTTATTCTCCTTATTCTAAGTGTGAAAAAAACAGACTTAATATTCCTTATTATGTGAATTAAGGCATATAAGGACAAATAAGGAACTCGATGTTTTCCTGATGTGTTGTCATGTAATGGTTAGTATATAAGAGTCTGTTCGGCCACCAATATTTGCGCCAGTTTACGCAGGTTTAGAATCTATATTTTGCTTTCATAATCATAGGACCGTGCTGGTCACAGTGTGACCAACCTTATTAATCAATCAATACTAAGTAGTAGGCATGCCCGTTACCTGTCTACAATCTATCCATCATCGCAACTCTTACAGGATGTCTCGGGGCAGAAAAAGTGCCCGTGGTGGTGCAGAGCTAACGGAAGCGAGAGATCGGTGTGTGTGGACGGAAGCAGACGAAACCATCCTCATCCAGTATGTCACCACCAACCGCTCACAAGGTGGTGATGGTATGAACTTTGATCACACATTTTGGGTTGCTGCTGCCGCTGAAATGGAAAAACACCCCTGCTCGGGTGCAAGCAAAACAGCGGTAGCATGTCAATCAAAATGGGGGCGGGTATGTACTACTACTATATCAGCCTTGGTACCCTCACTAATGATCGAGTTTCAGCTCCGTGGTACATTCAATGTCGTCGACAAAGTGGCCAACGCTTCCGGACTATCTTACAGCATGGAACACGGAGCTTCGATCACTCCAGAGTCCGAAAACATGTGGACTGACTTTGTGAAGGTAAAGTGATTTTAATTCGCATCAAACTACTACGACAATGCTAATTACTATGAATCAATAGAAAAATCCAAAGGCCAAAGGCCTCTGGGACAAGGGTTGGAAGCACTATGAGGCGCTGAAAGGTCTCATACCTGTCAAGCCAGGTAACAACAACTCGTTCTTTGCCACCATTGCGACACCACCTCCCATCATTCCTTCACCTTCTTCTAGCAGCGCAGTCACCCCCCTTTCCTTTGACGAGGTCCATATGATGGACCTTGGAGATGCGCTCGATGGGATCGAGTTCCCCGGCTCTATTTCAGGCGGCCAGCGCGCAACCCCCCTCACCCCAGAGAGCCTCCCTCCATTCGACGCTGCACAGCAACCCTCCCTTGAGTCGGTCCGTGTTAGTGCGCCATCATCAACAGCTTCCGGTAAATGGAAGCTGATTGATGATGACGAAAGTACGCTTGATATCGTTACCCGCCCCCCACATTCAACGAAATCGGGAGACTCGGCAAAGTCTGCATGCCTGACGATGCCTGTGGCCATCCAGCATATGGGGACTAATATTGGCGGTCTTAACACGACGTTAGAGCGCGCGGCCAATGCTCTTGAGGCCAACACCTCCAACACCTTGGCGCGATCAGTAGATCCCATCCCTTTGCGCAGGCAGAAGGTGGTGAAAAAGTTGCAGAGTGAGGGTCTAGAGGACGTACAACTACTCAATATCTTGAATAAATTTCAGGCCGACATCGCTATCATTGATATTTATCTCGCTATTGAGGTAGATAGTCTTCGGTGGTTGTTTTTAGAGCAGCATTCAAAGTAGTGTTACATGTATTCTTGTCGTGTCGTGTTCTCTTGTATTGTACTTGTAGTAGCAAAGCAATATCACTATTTCTATGGATCATAGTCATCGATAAGGGTCCGGTCTTGATCTGACAACAATGTCATCATTTGACAGAGATACTTTGGATCATAGTCATCGATGAGGGTCTGGTCTTAATCTGACAACAATGTCATCATTTGACGGAGATACTTTGGATCATAGTCATCGATGAGGGTCCGAACGGCTATGGTATTAACGCGACTACAGTACTAGTGGTTCTATGATTGCCTGCTCCCCCCTCTGAATCCTTTCCCTGTTGTAGGCCTCCCACATCTCACTAGCAATCTGGTCACGACGGAGGCTCGCACGAGTGCGTGCGTGCTCAGTAGGAGGACCGTTAGCAAGGTTTCCAGTGTCAGTGAGAATGTGCACATCTAACACATTACAATAGTCCATCATGTCGTTTGGATCGTGAACTCGAATAACGTTGTGCACGAGACACAAGGCAGGAGGAATGCGCGCTTGAATGTCCATTTTGTACTCTGGCGGGAGGAGAAGGATACGAAATCGGCGCTTGATGACACCAAAAATGCGCTCAACAGCATTTCGAAGCATTGCATGACGCAAATTGAAAAGTTCTTTGCGATTACAAGGCCTATGTAATGATGTGAACATAAGTATGAATGGTACTAGCAGAACACATCATACAAAGTATTAGCACGACCCCACTCTGCAAGATGATAACGCACGCCCCGAAACAGGACCAGAAGCTCATCGCACGAGCCAAATCCAGCGTCCGCAAGATAATACTTTCCCTCAGGGATATTGAAATCGGTAGTACGAGCATCGTGATAGACACGAGCATCTGCAGCTGACCCCTCCCAACCGCTCAACATGTAGGTAAACGAAAGGTTGAATGAACATGCCGCGAGGCAGTTTTGAGAGAAGTTCCCCTTGTGATCCCAAGCGGCATGCCGATCTTCACCAAAAGGATGGCATGCGATGTGTGTACCGTCAATGGCTCCGATAGCGTCAACAAAGAACGGGAAGAACTTCGGGTTTTTCGTGATTTCGGGGGGAGGAGGGCTATCTACGTCGGGCAGGTGGACGTATGTCATATATATCGGTGGCGAGGAGAATGCGAAAAGAACCTGTTTAAAATACCTGAAAGAACATAAGCTTGATACCAGGACAGCAACAATATACGTACTTTGATATTGTTTCATTGGACCGCTGAAAGCGTTCACCAAGATGGTGAATCGAGAGACCCGTGACAGACGCATAGAGAAATATAGCAAGCTGCTCTTCTAGCAGTACATGCCTGGAATCTCTGCATCCTGCTTGCCGAAGGAGATTGATGAGCACATAGAAAACGTGCTTGTGGACCCCGAGCTCGCATCTGATGCATTCAGGGTGTCCAGTGAGAAGTTCGGTGACCCATGCAGTCCCCGACAAAGCGGAGGTATGATACGGCTCTTTGTCGTAGTAGGTGTTTGAGTAAGCTTCGAGCGCGGTAGTTGTTGTGTTGAGGACTGTAATGACTGTGCGCATAGCATGCATGGCCATCTGCATGATGCATGCCAGATACTTCTTATCACTCTCCTCTGCATCGTTGTCCATATCCTCTGCCTCCACAAGGTCGTATTTGTCCTCGTTAGCGTCCTCGTCATAATCAGGATCAAGAGGCATTGGATTGATAGTAGGATAAGGCATACAGTAAGCGTTATCGGAGCGTGACATCTTGTTCAAGCTCCGACGATTAGCAAAGCCAGAACCAAATTCTAACTTGCGCAAATAATGGTGGCCGAACAGACTCTAAGACAACATAACTTACCAGTCCTCTGATTGCCATGCATTCTGTTGTGATATGTTAAGAGAGGAAGCTGGAACTATATTCTTTCGTCTGATTAGACGACTTTGGCCCTAGTCATGAGTCAGCGAGAGAGTGCGAGACGTACATGTCCAACTTGTATGTGAAAAGTACACGATGCAGTCCGATTAGAGAAGTCATATATCGCGATCATAATATAGTCGAAATCATGTTAGCCACAACGACGCAAACTATGTCAGCCACCACTGCACAGCCATACTGCTACCTGACCTAACTTGTTGATCAACACCTCCACTCATTATCGACCTTGCAATGCGCTGTGCTAGCTTACTAAAGGACGCATAAGGTAGACTTGAGGCCATCCGAAGCAGAGCACGAATGCAATATTCCAGTAGAACTCTCTTGCTGTTGAAGATCTCACCCGTCGCCTTCTCGGAGCGCCTACGTGGGGGAGTCCACCTGCCCCACTGGTGACTGCACATGCCCAAGCACAAGAGATGAAGAAATAAAATATGGCGCGGGGGTTTATAAAGGCCAACAAGGGACCACCTTCCAGATTTAGCAACATCATGTTATTTGGTTTGTCGATTCTGTCTTTCCGTCTAAATGTTCGAGTCTGTCATTGACACCACCGGGTGTCACTTCATAAAGGCTAAAGCGTGAACTCAGGATATGTGTTAACCTCAAGCACACAAATATTCTACCCATTTATGGTTATGTGCACAGCTTCGGCCCATTTCCAGCGATAGTCAGTCCTTGGGCAGAGAATGGTAACTTGACAGTCTACCTGAAGCGTCAAGGTGGGGCTCTTACTGTCGTTAGACGATTCCAGCTGGTAAGTGCTCTTTATGTATTTCAGGTAGACCGCAAAACTGATGGAAAACTTATTCAAGAGATATCATAGCTGGTCTGCAATATTGTATGTGATCCTGCGCGTTCTCAGAAGAGTTTGATATGACGGATGAAGGTGGTTTCCATAAACATTCATGTGTCTAAATCCTGACAAGAGAGTGAGTAGAAGGCGTCTGGTTCCATGCTGCAGTGGCTTTCAGGATTATCCCAACTATTATCAGTCAATCACACATCCGATTGCCTTGTCCACACCTCGAAAGTGAGGTAATACTGGATAATACGAAAGTATTATGCACTACAAAGAGGACTGGGAGCTCATGTTCAACAACGCACAGACGTATAACCAGGAGGGTTCGTGGGTATACATAGACACTGAGGATATAGAAAAAGTGTTCCATAGCACTTTGGAGAGTTGTCACTGCAGAGACAGGGCTAGCTGGCGCCTCACCAGCTCTAGGTGGACCCTTGAGCTCTGCAGCATATGACAACTCTGTGCCTACATCTATGGATGAAGATGAGTGGCTGCAGCTGGGCAGGGCTCAGAGTGCTGGTTGCAAACAGGTGAATACAGGCTGACACTCAGTGATGATGAGTAGATATCTTTGTCCTTTGTGCATTTTGTTCTTACCTCCATTTTTATGACAGCATCCTTTTGTGGGGTATTTGTATTGATACACGATATTATGTGTGTATGAGGCTACTTGAATCAGAATGGTACCACCACTACTAAGTGCAAAAGACGAAGCCTGCTCTTGACATCAAGGATCCAGTCGATGATGATTTGAATCTGAACCCTTCAATCAATACACCAGATGCAGAATGTTTCAAGGATATGTCATTGTAATGCGATATCATGATAGGTCACATTCAAGCTCACTCCAGCTTCGCGGGTGTTCAATATATATTCAATGTTCAGCAATTTGGCAAACATTCATGCTTGGACGACTTGGACTCCAATACAGCTTTCCCCTCCAACACGTCATATCGTGAAGTGCCACCAGCACATGGTTTATTTAATATGGATGACAGTACGCGTACTAGTAGGCCGCCTGGAATTCAACTTTGACATTTTCCGAGTCGAATTTTGGTTAGTACTTACCTAAACTTCCTGTGCAACTTGCGCAGCCTCGTGTCCTCCGATCGGACTCCTGTAGCAGACAAGCGCTCGTTTATCTTTTCAACTTACTACCAAGTTCCGTCCATTCCATCTCACACATCCTGTGATATCTTTGTTGCTCAATTGTTTTACCATCACCACTTGAACCCTTTTGACTTCAAACGAAGCTACAGCTTAACATCGATTCCTCAATTAACATCGTTTGCTGTCCTCTCCGAGATAGCTATCACCATCACAATTTCCAGTTACACCATTAAACCAAACTAGTGCTTCCTCGACGTATCCTATTCCAATTTCCCATTTTGTGTCACATTCTATCGTCAATATCTGTTGTAAATATATCCTTCCCTCTCCAGCTCTGACATGACTGACAGTTCTTGGCAAGCTTCTAGGAATGGCCAAAGGAACTTGGGAGAAGCTGTCCCAGGTCGCTGTCCTGGGCGCTGAATATGACTCCCCTGAACGCCAGCCCCATCCGAAATGTTTGGAAGGGACCCGAGTAGACCTTCTCAAACTCATCCACAGACTGTTAGACAAGCGAGAGAAGAGTCA
The DNA here is from genome assembly GCF_016758755.1 of Suillus discolor. Taxonomy (NCBI): domain Eukaryota; kingdom Fungi; phylum Basidiomycota; class Agaricomycetes; order Boletales; family Suillaceae; genus Suillus; species Suillus discolor. The sequence goes on from NW_024541296.1 coordinate 124,180, forward strand.
AATCATTTGGCTGCATGGCACGGCAGGCGTCGGAAAGTCTGCCGTGGCATTCACTGTAGCTGAAAGAATGAAAAGTCTGAAAATAACACAGAATACGAAAATTGAAACAAGGCTCGCGGGGACATTCTTTTTCTCGCGCAATTCCAAGGAACGCAGCACGACTGGTCATTTCTTTGCGACCCTTGCTTACCAGCTTGTGAGCAATTTCCCCAGCGTCAAGAACGACGTGAACAAAGCTATTCACGAGAATCCTGCCGTTCTAGACTCCAGCAAATCTCTTTGTGATCAGATGAAGGTATTATTTCGCCAGCCTCTCCGGCACCTGCAATTCAGGTTACGTGCCTGTCCGCCTCTGGTCTTTGTCATCGATGCCCTCGATGAATGCAAACCCAAAACCGTCGCCGATCTTATCTCCCTCCTTGGGGAAGCTCTTCACGATCCCGATCTTCCTGTGATCCACATTTTACTCACAAGTCGCTTGGAGGAGCATATCCGTAAAGCCATTCAAAAAGTGCACGCACTGGTATACGAGATACCGGTGAATACTTCTGGGGAGGGCATTTCTTGTACCATTTTGTTAGACGGCGAAGATGTCGACAATGACATCTATATCTTCTTACAGCATTCCTTCACGGAGTTGCAAAGTTGCCATCCTGATTTCCCTCAGCTCGCTGCAGATAAACTTACATGGCTGGCGAACCGAGCTGGCAGACATTTCATTGTGGCATCTACAATGATGAAGTTTGTCGACGATGGATACAATGACCCCCTGGATCGCCTTGAGCTCATGCTCGAGCTAACGAATGAACTGTTACCTGGGACCGAAGTGTATGAGCTATACAACCATATCCTCTCCACCTGTTCGAACCCTAGCCGGGCATACCAGCACTTGTCCATTGTTGCTGCCCTTGCAGACCCTCTGCCGATCTCACAGATCTCGAAGCTCCTTGGTCTTGGTCAAGGCAGTGATGTCGCAACCATACTAGTACAGCTACAATCATTCATGAATATTCCTGCCGACGGCATCCATCCTGTGAATATCTACCACTCATCCGTTTGGGACTATGTTTCACAGTTCTCAAACTGCACCCTCCCTGGATTACAACCCATCACAGCACCACATTCCCTACTCGCTTACTCGTCTTTCCGCTTGATGATTCAAGACATTCCAGAACGTACTGCTCTCATGGATGCGCTCTTAGAATTGAAGTCGCAGAATCAGGCTATGCTACCCCACGACCCCCGAAATTTGCAACAATCATTAGCCTTCATCATTGAACCACCTGAGCCGCTGCAGGTTCTCATGGGCCTGTTATGGCTTTGGGGAGCTCACGGGTTGGGTTTGCGGTCCTGGCTAGGGACTTTGGATGGACATGCGTGGTTGCAGACACAATGTGGGGAAGACTATTTGCGGACACAGAATGGGGAAGACTGGCTGCAGACCTGGAGTGGGGGAGATTGGCTGCAGACCCACATGGGAAAAACTTGGTTGCACACCGAGAGAGGGCAAGGGTGGCTGCAGAGTGGGCCAGGGTGGCTGTGGACTCAAAGACGGCAACAAGTTGCTGAAGAACCTGACAAGTACATGCCATTGGAGACTTGGAGCGGGAAAGACTCACTGGAGACCATCAACGGACAAGGCTGGCTATGGACCCAGACTGGGCAAGAATGGTTGCAGCAGACTGGGGGAGAGTGGTTGCAGACTCAGACTGGAGGAGAGTGGCTGCAGAGCCGACACGGGGAAGAATGGCTTCAAACCTCGACAGGACAAGCGTGGCTGCAACAGACCCTGAGTGGCCAAGAATGGCTGCAGACCCAGAGGGGTGAAGAGTGGCTTCAGACCCTGAGTGGCCGACAATGGCTGCAGACCCATGATGAGTGGCTGCAAACCGCGCCTGGAAGAGAGTGGCTGAAGAGAAATGGAAGAGAGTGGCTGGACACTGGGGATGCGCAACAATGGCTGGGCACTGAGAGTGGGCGAGAGTTTTTGGACACTGAGAGCAGGCAACAATGGCTAGATGCAGATAGGGGGCGAGAGTGGCTGGTGACACCGAATGGGAGGGTGTGGCTGGAGGCTTCGAGCGGGAGGGTATGGCTGGAGACCCTGAGTGGGAGGGTGTGGCTGGAAACCCTGAGTGGGAGGGTGTGGCTAGAGACACCGGGTGGGAGGGAATGGCTGGAGACAGAGCATGGGAAGCAGTGGCTAGGGACACAGCATGGGAGGCAGTGGCTGAATACACCAAGCAGGAGGATGTGGCTAAGGACACCGGGTGGGAGTGTGTGGTTGGAGACACTGGGCCAGGGGTGGCTGGAGACACCGAGTGGGGGGTTATGGCTGGAAGAGATGCTAAGTGGGAGGGAATGGTCGTATCAAGCAACAAGCAGGTGGGAGTGGCTGGTGACACCGAGCAGGAGGGAGTGGCTGGGGACACTGAGTGGGATGGAGTGGCTGGAGACACAGGATGGGAGGGGGTGGCTGGTGACATTGAGCGGGGGGGAGTGGCTGGTGACATGGAATGGAAGGGAATGGCTGATGACTCTGAGTGGGAGAAAATGGCTGGAGACTCCGAGTGGGAAGGAATGGCTGGAGGCCCCAAGTGGGAAGGGATGGCTGAAGACACAGAGTGGGAGGGAATGGCTGGAGATGCCAAGCTGGAGGGTGTGGCTGGGGACACCAAGCAGGAGGGTGTGGCTGAATACACCGAATGAGAGGGTATGGCTGGTGACACCAAACGCGAGGGAGTGGTTAAATACACCGAATGCAAGGGAGTGGTTGGAGACACCGAATGCAAGGGAGTGGCTGACTACACAACATGGGAAGGAGTGGCTAGAGATAACGAGCATGAGGGAGTGGCTGGAGACAACGAGCGGAAGGAAGTGGCTGAAGACAGATGATGGGAGGGAGTGGCTAGTGACACTGAGCGGGAAGGAATGGCTGGTGACACCAAGCAGTGGGAGGGAATGGCTCAAGACACCAAGCAGATTGAACTGGCTGGAGACATTGATCGGGAGGGAGTGGCTGGAGACCCAGAGTGAGCGTGACCGCCTACAGATCCTGAATGAACTACAGACTCCAATCGGGCATGCATGGCTGCACACCTTCCATGGGAGAGAGTGGCTCCTGACCCAGAGTGGGCAAGAGTGGTTATTGAGCCAGAGCACACAAGAGTGGCTCCTCACCCCAGGTGGGCGAGAATGGCTGCATACTCCAGCCGGACAAGAGTGGCTGCGGACCCCAGGTGGGTTGCAGACCGAACATGGCCAAGAATGGCTATGGATGAATAGTGGACAAGAGTGGCTGCTGACGCTGAGCGGGCGAGAGTGGCTGCAGACCATGGGTGGACGAGAGTGGCTGCAGACTGAGAGAGGACGAGAGTGGCTACAGACCCCCAATGGTCAAGCATGGCAGTTGACTCCTGCGGCGCCTGTCTGGGTAACAATGGAAGGCTTCTCAAGCATGTTGGAAGCAATCAGCGAGTGCACAATCACCCCACAACTGCCTTTCCCTCCAACTTTCCAAGCAATCCAGGAGTTTAAGAGCTTACCAGACTTCTTGATGTTTCCAGCATTCCTGGCATTAAGGCCCCAGGATCATTCTACCTCTGCATCCTTACAAGATTGTCCAGATATCGAGATAATCCATGCCATGACCGCGTTCACGACATTCGCAACTGTAAGGCTGAGTATGAGTTCGGCAGGGAACTGCGAACAAAATGAGTTAGAGATTTAGACGTGTCAGCGAGTAACACGAAGATAGTGATAACAAGGCTAGAGGAGAGTTCTTTCGGAGGCGTTTTTCGAACGTACTTGGAGCGGTGAAGGTTCAACGATACAGCGAGGCACGAACAATGCTCCTGACTGTATCTATAAATGTTGTAAGGTCGCGCGTTGCCTAGTCTGCTATACTTGAGACGACAAGAGTGTTCGACCCTAAAGGGGAAGCGAGTGCAGCAAGGATCTAGAGGTATGCGCTGAAAGCACTACTGGTTGGCCAATGCGAAGCGCGGGAAAGCGCAGGTGCGCGCGAGGCGCGAGAATGCGCGAAGCGCGGGAATGCGCGCGCGTGTATGCGGAATCAAGAGAGAGTAAGAGTGAGTTTGCTTAGGTGATGATATGATGTAAGACAAGAGAAGGGAGATGCGAGGTGTAAACAAATAGATTTCTACTATGTTCTGCTAGGTAAATAGTGGGTAGTAACCAGTAAGTCCTCTGTCGTTCTGGTGGGAGAGTAAGTGAGTAAGTCATAGTATGTACTGCTGGTGCTTAAGTATGGCGCCTAAGCGCTGTCATGTGGAGCCGAAGCGCTACCGAGTAAGGTATGTAAAGATATATGTAAGTAAGGGTCCATGATAAAAATAAAGATGGAATGATATGCAAATGTGAGAAATGGAAATATACGCACTAGGGAACTTGGTGGACAGTGGATGGATGCTTCCGGATGGCTGGCGCTATAGGGCGCTCAAGCGCGGGAAAGCGCGCGCGCATATACATCGTGAAGCGCGGGAAAGGTACGCGCGCATGGCGCGCGTTGCGCGGGAAAGCTGTGCCTCATATAGAGATAGCTGCAGGTAGCACACAGAGTGATGCTACAAGTTCGTGCCATGTACTCCCCAGTGAAAACTGCCATATTGCACAATGAGAGGCATGAGTCTCTACAGCGGGGAATTCTCTGTAGGATTTCGCTGTAGGTATGAGTGTACATGAGTAGTATATATACGTTTTCGAGTACTTGACTAGGCCGGAACAAGAATAGGGAGCATATGGCGAGTTGAGAGATATCGGTGAAGAAACAGGAATCGTGAAGTCTGAGCACAAGGTAAGATAATGAAAGAGTAAGAGAAATGAAAGGAAAGGAATGTATCCACGTAAACTCAGATGCGAAAAGTTGCACTTTTCGCATCAGTGAGTCACGTGGATGACGTCGACCGCATGGTTCGAGCGTCTTCTTTTTAGAAGCATGGTCGGTGCGTAGAGAATGGGAATCCTTACACAACCGAAGCACGGGAGCGGGGTCAATCATCTTCTGATGCTTTGAAGTACGCATGCCAACACTGGGTCTTCCATCTCTCACGACTCGGAGCTCCAAGTCCAACGGATGACAGGCTCAACTGTGTATTTAAACACTTTTGGGATCGCCGCCTCCTCTCCTGGCTCGAAAGGCAGTGGTGCTTGAAGGGCTTGCAGCCCTGCCTCCTTGCGTTATCCGAAGGGCAGAAACTTGCGCAGGTATGTTCTGAATGAATTCGTGTGTTCAGCACCTAACCTGCACACAAAGGAATGTCTCATTGAAACGACAGGGTCATCTCAGTCCTGGGTTTGAAACTGTCGAAGTTATGCACTGGATGTCTTGCTGTCCTTTTTTGCGCGTTCATCACCAAAATTACCAAATCCAGAGATGGTCATATATTACCATGTCGGAGCCACCATACCTGCCATATGTATCTGGTGCAAGGTCTCAATGTAAGGTAATGTTAGGAAACTCAATTCTGACATTGCGACTGCCATATGACTATAGTCTGGCATTAGGCTAGTGTACCGATATATCAAACATTGCTATGTACATAATGCATTTAAATGTCGCTCAGATCCATGAATCATCAGATATCGCAATTGTGTTCAGATATAACAATGTGATGCATTAAATTAATGGTAGTACAAAGCAGTGAGGTACAATTGAGTGTATTGTTCTGAGCTTATGTATGCGAATGTGGGTAATCGAGAATGGACACTAGAACAGGAATATGAGTGATCTATGAGTAGGTCAATAACACCTAAAACAATACCAAAAAAAAACACTCACCCACTCCAACAAGTAGCCACCAAACACGTCTGGTCATTGTCGTAGTCTTGACCTGGTGGGTCTCCGGCCCATAGACATGTGAGAAGTCTGAATGCGGTCAAGTTAACCTTCGCACTGAATGCTCTGCGAAGTGTTAGATTAACGTGAGGTGAATTTCAAAAAAAAACTCACTTGTCGGTGTCCTCTGAAAATCTCTGATTGGACAGAAAAAGCATGCTAGAAGGATATTTCAGTCCATGCGAGTAGACGATGCTGGATCCATCTGATGGATGAGATAAGTACATAATATATACATATATGCGCATACACTCACCTTCTTGATGATAATATTGAGCTTGGTATTTGAGGCCCTCTTTGGAGGTACAAGGGCCACGGATGATACTGAGTTCGAACTACACGAGGATACTTACTGATGAGCCTGATGAGGCAATTGAGTTAGAGCGTTTACAACACGCCATGATGATGGTGGGGGAAAGAAAGATAAAATCAAAAGATTAAGGAAAGACAAGCAAAGATCGAGTGTGGCATTATTGACATGTTGTTTGTGTTAATAAACACAGTCATGTGACTGTCATCTACAGAAAGTTCTAAGTTTCAGTTAGTACACTACCAGTCCGTTCATACCACCAATACAAGCACTATGCACAGCTTCGCATTATGCAAGTTGCTCAAGTGCTGATCCTGTCCTCCAGACTTCGTTATGATGTTCATCGCTACATGCTTGCCACTAGGTGCTTTGTTTGACAAAGCTTGCACCAGTTCCTTGCAAGCTGTAGAGGTGCGTGTATTGTCCGTGTTTATCACGCACAACTAGGCTCTGATGAACAGCCTCAGCGGTGTAAGGATTGAACATCACACAGACTATGAGTCTGACTAGGCACTCGAAGCTGTCCACGTGACTTGCCGCATCCTCTTCGTATCCATGCCGCTTTCCATTAAACTTACCTTGTGCTCTCAAATATGCAGAATGGCAAACCCATTATTAACCTCTACTTGGATGCGAAGACTTCTTCTGCGGGAAAGTTTGTCTCTGTTCGCCTTCAAATTATATGGAACTTTGATAGCAGCATTTCAGGTATATCGGTGTTTTCAGATCACATTTACCACTGCAGCAAGCACAGCTCAGTTTATCGATGCCGTCCAACCTGTTTGTCCTTGTAGATTGAATCCGCAACTGCAGCCTCTGGTCACTCGCATCCCTCCTGTAGCTACGACAGGCCTTATTGACAACATTCCCCATCAAGGTACTATACTCACAGCTGTTTCACAAGCTCGGCCATCAATGAGTGGGGCTCCGTTCAGACTCACGCCGACTACACTTCTTTCAGGAAATCCATCATCCGAATCTAATTTACCAGCATTCGCACTATCGACGCCAGTTAATTTTACTCCTGTGGCTCTGAGCAGCAGTTCTATGAAAACGACATCCATGGCTACACCATCTCACGACAGCACCTTTGTTATACCTACAGAAACACCTCGGATAATCTTCCCAAAGTCCACCCAATGCCAAGCACTGCCCAGCTCCATCTACTCTACCAAAGGCTCTTTACTTGATTCTTCCCAACCATCCTCGTCTACTCTCAGTAGTCTGAACATGATGCCCCCGCCTCCACTGCCCTCGAGCGTCACATGATCTCTTCAATGAAGTTCAATTGGAAAGTCAACTATCAGAAGTTTGTAATTCAATTCGAGCCCAGCTTGTTGCATCAGTGACTGCATGACACTCCAGCCCTTCACAAGTTATCCCATGCAGAACTAGAATCCATCGTAGCACAAGTCATCGGAGAGGAAGGTTTTGCTCAACTGGTAAGCATTCTCAGAGTCATCAAATCAATAAACCATAACCCCAGATGACGCTGCTAATCAGATTCCCCAGCTTGCTTCCTTGGACACCATGTGGAGAGTGAAGGGTTTTTTTGGTCAATAATACCTGACAGTCTTGAATGCTACCCATTTATTGTTATCCTTTGGAATGCTGCCTTGTAAAAGTCTGTTCGATCATGGTCGTTACTATCAAGCACCTATCTCATACCTCGCTTCCATTGATGTACCAACAACTTGCAATTCATGAACGCTTTCCACACCGACACTAGTGCTCTGGCGGCGGGCGCCCTTTAGGTACTTTACTTCAGTTTCACCCATTTTTCGTTGTATTACTCTACATAATACATTGGATGTATCTGGATATGTCTGATATCTGGCTGACCGCTACTCTACTGGATGACTTGTGTCTGACAGATGGTATGTTTGATGTCATTGTATCGATACGATATTTCAAATGTCGGATATCACAGGTATGTGTAATTGGCGGCGTCAGAAAATTCAATATATCATGTGATCTCTGAATTCGATAATTTTGGTGATGTTGAAGTTTTTCTTTCACATCGCTTGTGTATTTTTAGAATTTGGAATGTTTGTTGCGTATAGCGTCACGTACCCTGAAATTCTCAGTCTTTCAATAACCTTTACAACACTGCTGAATATAGGTTCCAAATCGTTGTCTTTGTCGCCGAGTCTACTCATCCAAACATCTTGAGAACAACGTCGAGTCTGGCACTGTAATTTACAGGCTGATGAGTACTCAGTACTCAGTACTAAAGACCCGCAATTTCAAGTTGGCATACAAAGAACAAGACTCAGACACTGCTAGTAGTTCAAACTCATCGCACGGCTGAAAGGGCGAGGCTTAACTGGTAGTTATTGAGGCGTATCATTTCCTCTCTCCCTCGCATCTTTTCGTTCTTTTTGCAATCCATCGCTGAACGTGTTTGGTTGGTAGGTGCCGCTTCATATCATGTCTGTTGATTCCAAAGTTGTATGCGGACATCGGATTCGAACCGGGGACTTAGTACGGTCACTGAGTGACCTAGTGTTGTGGGCAGAAGTCCGCCATTCTGCCAACTGGTGAAGTTCTGCTCGGCAGATGGCAGAATTCTGCGGGCAGAATCCGGCAGAATGTCAAACTATGATCACACCTCACACGACAACGGACAGTGGGATGTGGATGTGCTGATGTCTTCTAATGGTGTTTCATACATTAATAATCATACACATAGCCTTGTGAAGCTTTGAAAATTTTGCCAAGTGGCAGAAGTGGTGGTTCTGCCGCTTCTGCCGGTTATGCCGGCACAATTGCTCGCAAATAATTCTGCCCCCAGCACTAACCTGCCGGTGTCAAAAAAGCCCCTGATCCTAGTCAACATGGTTTACTCGCAGGCTCGCGCACACATGTTGATCGTCCAACGTTCAACGTTCAACACTGACGAAACTCATGACCGTCATCAACAATTACATTTATATATTCTTCAAGTTCGAGTTAGAACAAGTAAATTACTCGTATCCTTCGTCCCAGTGAGATCTGAGATACCCCATGGACACGACATCAATAAAGCATATGTATGCCATACCATAACAATGTGCATGAAACGAAAGCGAAGATGAAAAAGAAAAAAAATGCGAATAGTCGAGCATGCACGTACAAACGAAGGGTCCAGTATCCGAAGTACCAGTAAACCAACCCCATTCCGCACGTGTCTATCCCTGCAAACTTCGATTAAAACCAGGAAGAAGGAAGAGGGAGTCACTTTATCATCACAGCATCAATTTAACCGCCCCACTGCACCCACACACCAGGCAACCCGCGGCGGCGCTTCATCCCCGCACGCGTACGAATACCAGTGCCCCCAATCTCAGACGCTGAAAGTGTGCCGTTAGCGTTCTTCACCTACGACCCACCGGCGGCCTCTACTTGTGCCCCGGCCCCCAGGAGTCGTCTAGCCAGATGTGTCCTCGGGAATCTGGTGCGAAAGACGCATAATATTGAACCAAGCCAGACCCGAGGATCAGCACGTTCAATTTCAATACTGCTGTATGGACGACCATTGAAAGTGGTTCGTCAACTCTAACGCTAACAACGTCGCTGGCAGTTGTTGTATTACATAATATCGATGACAGTCGACTCCGCGACACCGATCATATGCATCAACTTGAATTGACGGCAAACAAGCCTTAATTCTACACAGCTAGTAAAACAGTAACGTGATAGTTAGTATCATCTATACTCACCTATGGTCTACTATCGGGACTTCAAAAGCCATGATGATCATTTACTTGCTATCCAGCTTCCGCTTCTCCCGCTCAGCACTAGCTTCTCTCCACTTCCTGCCTTTGTACAATACCAATAAGATAATACAATTAGTAATGACCATCAGCCCCGCCCAGAGGGTATACAAACCACCGTCACCAATACTATCCTAAAACCAACCTCAGATCTGATATTCCGCAAGCAATCATGACGTCGACTCACTTGTAAAGGAACAGCGATTTCAGTAGCAACAAAAGCAAACAGACCACGGAAAGAACTGTTGGTCGCTACCGCCGTCGATGAGCGACCAGTGTTTGCGTCGACAATGTATGCCAGCGTGCTCGCGTAGATCCATCTATCGCGGATGAGAGCAAAAGACGGTGTGAAAGGAAAGAAACATACATGGATAGAAATCCTACGAGGAAAAGCATCACGCACATCGCAGCGATGTTGACCCGTTCTTGGCACACCCAAGCGTATCCAATCACAGAAAGAGGTAACCACACCATGGCGACTTTGGTACTCTCGAGGCGCATCTGCACGAATTCGCGTTAGAGACAGGTCGAGCTGAAGATAATGCCTCACCTCTGGAAAGCTGATCCCTCCGTTCGCTGCCTTTAGCCGAACAAGTGTCCGATCGGACCAACGTCCACCTAACATGCTGCCGGATATAGAGCCTGGGATAGATGCGTCAGGGAGGTGCTCGTGATTTGCTCGTGATTCGCCTACCAATACCATAGGCAAGTAAGACGAGGCTGGTCTTCAAAGCGTCGTAATTATAATACATCGACAATGTTCTTGCGCATGTATACATAATGCTAAAGCAAAATGCATGAATTAAACCTCGCGCAAGAGGGCATCAGATTTCTTCGAAACAACTTCAGCAAGGACCACTGGGGGTACTCACCTGATGCTATCAAGATAGCAATGTTGTTCTTACGGCTGATGACCGATAGGTATGGAGGGAAAGGGTTGACATCAACAATGGACAGTTGTACTTCTCTGATGGCTGATGCTGATATGACCGTCGGCTGTGCTTCAATGTCATTTGAACTCGTCTGGTCTTCTTCATTCACTTGTGATTCCTTCTCTGAGATATTTCTCGAGCCGTCCTTTGCTTCCGACGACTGTTGTTCTCGGAGCCTCCTCTTCAATGCATCTTGGTACGTTGTGCTCCTTTCCTTCCGGAAGGTATCCTTGAACAAGAAAAGGAATGCCGAAAATATTATACCTCCCCAGATGACTAGGAACCAGAAGATCGCCCGCCAACCGAGGCCCTGTGTGAGTGCACCACCGATAATCGACCCAAATGAGGGTCCGAGAAGAGGTGCAGCATAGAAGATACCCATCATTTTTCCTCGTTGATGCGGCTCGTATATATCAGCCAGAGTGGCAGCTCCAATAGTGAGAACTGCGCTTGCCCTACTCCATGTGAGCAAGGAATTAAGGGACTGAGGGACTTCCCTACCCTATGCCTTGCAGAATACGCATACTGATAACAAAACCGATGGTACTGGATACGGCCACGATCGCTGATCCGAGTGTAAACAGTACTAAGGAGAAAAGGTACACCGTCTGAGCTCGGCGATATTAACAAGTGACACTCAGGACACAGAAATCCAAACCTTGCGGCCCTTTATCTCGCTGATTGCGCTCCAAATCATAGGAAAACTGCCTTGGGCGAGAATGTAAAGAGACAAACTCAGGCTGATGTCCCCGCTATTGGTGTGTAGCTGTTGCTCGATTTGAGCATTGGCGGCTGTCCTGGCTGTCCAGCCGATATTGCAATGGTATTAAGGAAACAACTCACGGTTTTGTATATTCGCGCACAAACCCGCGATCATCGATGCTCCAGATACGATGAACACTACAACGTTCTGCACGATGTGATCTATTAGCTTGCTGTTACAAAATCAAGAGGGAAGGACACGCCTTTTTCGCGTTCGACCATATTCGAGGATCGTCTTCAACCACTGCATGCTCTATATCGAGCTTGGTGGGTTCATTTGACGATTTTGAACCCGACATATGCGTTTGTGTGCTTGTCTCCTGGGATGTCATACTCTGTCCCCAATGAAGAGAGGCTCGGACTGGGAACGGGAAAGGGATAGGGAATAGCACGGGTAAACCCGCGGGTGCTCTACCCTGTCATATACCCCTACCCGTGTACCCAAGGGTATCAACGGGTACGAGCTTCCAAACGGGTATTGACGGATTGCGCGGGTATCGCAGTAAACCCGCGGGTATGCATTAAACCTCTACTATAAAACATGTATTAGTAACCACAAACGATATATACTAAGTCTTCGTCGTTGCCTCAGTAGTCAAAGTGGGAGGAGATTAGATTCGCGTATTAGCCTCACCCAAGTCTTCGTTGTATTGCGTGGATGGGGGAAGAGTCGGCAGCACTGTCGCATTAGCAGTGGGAGAAGTGGGAGCTATCGTGTGGGAGGCATGCGATACTAGCAAAGTACGTGTGGTATCGATGTGAGTTGTGGTAGAATCTGATTGCGTGGATGGGGGAAGAATCGGCAGCACCGTCGCATTATCAGTGGGAGAAGCGAGGGCAGATACATGCGATGAGGACTGCGCAGACGCAAGTTACTGAAATCGTTCCCCAGCTTTGTGAGGCCAACATGAAAACGTCAACTACCGTAAACATGTATTGAGATATCAGACGAGTCAGATGAACTAACCTATAGCAATCAATTAAACCACCATGGCAGATTCGGGGGAGGGACCACCAGCAAGGAGCGTGTATGATAGGCCAGTTGCATTGTGAAGTCCTTCCAAGAACTTGTTGACGATGGCCGCAAGTTTGTCGAGATTTCTAAATGGAGAAGGTTCAGTGCCAAAAGGGGACTCGACGTTTTCCTGATGAAAGTATGGTAAAACACGCCTGCAATATTCTCGAAGTCACAGAAGTATGTCAATTGCAATGAACTCATCATTTTCTCATGTCATTCTGAATGAGATATTTCGGACGTGGTACCAGGGCACAGACTATGCAGCTGCTCACATGTACTGTATAGTGACTTGGATCTACAACTTGCAAGGCCACCTTGTAATACCTGCCTCAGCCTCTCCAAACAGGCTCGTCTTCTTGATCGTAAAGCCCCCCTTAGGAATATCCTCCTCGTCTCTCTCATATAAATCTGGAAACTCCCTCCTAAGGAATCTAAGGATATGCGTGTTGATCTGCTCGAATTCGAGGAGGAAGCCGTCATGACCATCAGGCGATGAGATGACTACGAGCTCTGCATCAGGTATGTGTGTTGCGAGCTCCTTTTGTTCAGAAGGAGTGAATAAGCCGTCCGTTTCAACGCTGATCACCAATGCACGCGGAGGGAGAGTTGCAATGACAGCGGCAAGAGCAGTTGATTGTGCCGTCGGTGATGGGGGGTCTTGGAGAATGAAGGTTCGTCCTCGAGCGATATCATGCGTATCCAACTTGCGGGTAATATGGATGTAGCAATTAGCGTCAAAGCGCGCCACGAACTTGGCGCCCTGATAGCGCAAGTACGATTGCACTGAAAAAAGTGGAGGGGATGAGTTAGGCTCCGTGCCGTTCGGCCCTTTTGTTGGAGAATGAGGTGAAGATGATGCGGTGGAGGTTTGAGTTTGAGGGCGTGTGCGGATCGCATTTTTGTGACCCTCATTATGAGCAGCGAGATCCTTATCAGCAAGTGTAATAGAAGAAGGTGTGAAAATGCTAGACTCCAGGACAGGAGTAACTTGAGGACGACGTCCAAAGCGACTCTCGAAAGAGTCACGCGATCGATAAGTGAGAAGTGCGGCCATTCGTGCAGCAGCTAAACCGGTTGAAGGTTGTGTGTCATAGTACCCGTCGTCGTAAAGCGGATCGCTATAGATGCTTTGGCGTTGTACCTCTCCCCAACTGATACACCAAGCAGAGTGCCGCGCAGACGTTGCCAGAGGAATTATATGACGGACATAACCTAGGGGGGTGCACAGAGGCCATTCAAGAACGGCCATTCCGCCCATGGAGCCTCCAATGACTACAGCGACGTTGGAAACTCCCAAATTATCAAGGACGAGTTTATGCAGTCTGCATGAATCAGGTCAGAAACCATTCAGGATATTGGAAGACTACCTACCGCACGTCATCGCGTATCGTTGTCTGAGGGAATTCTGGGCCATAAGGTTTTCCCGTGGCTGGATTAGTTGTTACAGGAGAAGCCGATCCATATGGTGAGCCCATAATATTAGCACAGAAGATGAAAAATCGATTAGGGTCGAAGGCCTTCCCGCGTCCGATAAGAGGGCCCCACCTGCAATACATAAAAAATTTCCGAAATGAGTTGTCAAAAAAAAAAATCTCACCAATCTTCTACATCTGCGCTGCCAGTGAATGCGTGGCAAATGACCATAACGTTGTCCCTAGCGTCATTCAATTTGCCCCAAGTCTTGTAGGCGACTGGGACCCCTCGCAATACCCTCCCATTCTCAAGAGCGAACGATGGAACAATGCAGATGTTCTGGTCGACCAACGCTGCAGGAAGAGACATAACCTTGCTTCGCAAAGTCAATATACGCCATGTATGTTTTCTGTGATTTCTGGCAAATAATGGTAAATTCGGGCGTCTACGCTGCGGCGTTCCCAAACGGTGACTCGGAGTGCGCATTAACTACACTTACTGCTAGTCACTGGAACCTCCAGTGCTTGTCATCCGAACGAGCCATGGATTCGAGCGTGCTCTGATTCCTTACTATATGTACATCCATGCTCCCAGAGTCGCGGACCAGGCGGTCACATCATCGAGATTTACAGAAGTACTCCTGGTCTGCAAGTCAGGTCTCCCATATCATATATGTTGCTTCAACGCTAAGGACGGTCCAGTAATAACGTCAATCCCAAGCTTAGTGTAATAGCCTACACATCACTCACCTAGTACTCCTCACATGCATAGCAGCACATCACGCCTCAATTAAAACTCAGCAATCAGAATTCTATCATTTTAGGACGCCCGTCGCCGAGCTCGAGCTCATTCTTGCTATTATTTCTCTTGATTAACGGACAGCAGCCAGTCCGTGCACGGAGATGTGTGCAGTACATTACAAAGAGGTTAGCCTTGAAGCTTGACTGATCAATCGAGGCGTCACTCATCGTATGTGCGGACTATCAATGGCTGCCTGGCACCTGCACTGGCGGAGGAGAATGTTGCCATCGCAGGGATTCCTCTTCTTATTCTAGGCGTCACGCTCTTCCTCCAGGTGATGATCGCTTTGTCAGCGATGCGGGCTGTCAAAATATTGATGTGGAGCTCCTCCGAGTCACCTTTCGACTTGACCGCCGCACTCGACCACCACATGCAATTGACCCTGATACTTTCCGGTGCATGCGTCATGTATCTGACGTAGACACGGATGGATATCCAACAAAGCCAACAAAAATACAGCCCTTTGCGTGGCATGCTCACCCTAGCATTCAGAAAGTTGTCATTTCTCTTTGAGCGATCGTTGCAGCATGCGCTGGATGGGCCGCACTCGTCATGTATATCTGGGACCACTTCCACAGCTTGTATTTTATTCGCTGACCCTACAAACGTGGCCATTCTTTCAGAACAGGCAGTGCAAATACATCACGTATTATATGTCAAGTGTCGGTCTTGAGGGGTGGATTCTGCTCTTCGTCAACATTGCAGTCGTTCAGGGACCATTGACGCTTGGGCTGCGTTGCTCGGAGCTCATCGTGAATGTCATTCGAGACGAAACACAGTGGAGATGCGCTACCGGAAAGAAAGGACGCAAAGTGGCGACGAACCCGCTGAAGCCGATTTTCACACATCTACTCTGTCTCGTGCTTTTCCTCGCGAAGCCTTTCCTGCGTGAGTCATTCACGCCTAGTACTTTGTTGTCAGTGTTATTGAACACTATCCCTGACGATCACAGACTGGATGTTTGGGCTTTTATTCACCATTTCTGTCTCAGCCACTGACGAGAACATAAGATATCTGCCGGTATACATGTACACCGCTCAGGTTCGCACTTACTGCCCATGCAAAATTGCTACAACATTCTACATTCTTGCAGATCTGGAACTTATGCGTTGCGCTCTTTATATTTGCCTGTGACTCCAATTTCGTCGCAGTGCACCGACCGTGTGGTCTCCAACCAGCTGCATATGCCACCTCCAAACGCTCGCCAACCTCATAGACGAGCGGTCGCCTGTGATGTGGCGGGGACACAAGGAGGATGGGATTCCGTACTGTCGTGCTGGTAGGCTACTTACATACTCACGATGATGCTGCATTGACACTTTTGGAAAGTGACAAGCGATCACCCGCTGCCGGATGTGAAGATGGACTGCGTTGATGCTGGTTCCGGTGCTGGGTCTGTTGTACTCCTCTCGTGAGAGGTACTTGCTTTGTTTTTTGAAGTAATTTTTTAACTTCTCGTTTGAAGCAGAGGAGCTACATGCACGTCAGGCACACAACTAGCCATGCCGTCAAACAAGACATACAATTTTTATGCTGTTTGCTGCGTTGTAGTTGGTTTGTCTTGTTTTTATACCATTCATACGAGTCTGGAACAGCTTCCAGCGGAGAGAGGTTCGATTTGACCTCCAAGCATTTTTCAAATCATTGTAATTTTGGTCGTGTATGATATATGATAGCTGCAAATATACTTGAGACTGTTCTACCCTGCGCACATGATAACCTGGATGAAAATTTTCACATGTGTTCAAGGTCGAAACCTGCTGACAACGATTTATGTAGCCTCTGTGGTGCTATGTTGTAAGTACTTCCCGTTTTTCCTGATGCACGCTGTAGACGTCTTCGAGAACGTGTGGCAACAACACAGCATGACGTAATGGACACAATTGCACCCGGTGCTGGCGGTATTCTTCTCTGAGATCCATTTCTGTTCACTATATGCATTGATGCAACGTTACATAAATTATAAATAAAAACAGCAAAAGTTGATATGACCATGCACATGGATTCCATATGGTGTTCGAGTCGGATGCGGTACGTGTATGGTTCATAATCAATTCCGGATTTTGGTAACTTCCTGTACAGCCTCGTGCCTTCTTCCTGTGCAGCTGACAGCCAGTGCAGCCAGACCGTCATCCGCCCGCCTTGACTGCGTGCAACCACCATCCATCAGGCTTTAAATAGAATTGCAACCAATCGTCCATCCTATCTCAGAGACTCCCAACATCTCTTCTAAACGTTGACATCTCCATTGCTCGATCGTTTCGCTACTTAATCCTTTTGATTTCAAACGCAGTTCCAGCTTTCCAACTTCCCGTTTGTGTCACATTCTATCATCAATATACGTTGATAAGTGACTAGCATTGATGTAAATATATCCTTCCCTCTTTACCTCTCTAGCTCTCTGACATGAATGACAGTTCTTGGCGAGCTTCTAGCAATGGCCGAAGGAACTTGGGAGAAGCTGTCCCAGGTCGCTGTCCTGGGCGCTGAATATGACTCCCCTGAACGCCAGCCCCATCCGAAATGTTTGGAAGGGACCCGAGTAGACCTTCTCAAACTCATCCACAGACTGTTAGACAAGCGAGAGAAGAGTCAAATCATTTGGCTGCATGGCACGGCAGGCGTCGGAAAGTCTGCCGTGGCATTCACTGTAGCTGAAAGAATGAAAAGTCTGAAAATAACACAGAATACGAAAATTGAAACAAGGCTCGCGGGGACATTCTTTTTCTCGCGCAATTCCAAGGAACGCAGCACGACCGGACATTTCTTTGCGACGCTTGCTTACCAGCTTGCGAGCAATTTTCCCGGCGTCAGGAACGACGTGAATAGAGCCGTCCGCGAGAATCCTGCAGTGAATGCAAACCTGAAACTGTCGCCGATCTCATCTCCCTCCTTGGGGAAGCTCTTCGTGATCCTGAACTTCCCGTGATTCACATTCTGCTCACGAGTCGCTTGGAGGAGCATATCCGTCAAGCCATTCAAACAGAAGATATGCGCGCACTGGTACACGAGATACCAGTGAATACTTCTGGGGAGAGCGTTGCTGGCATCATTTCGTTAGACGGTGAAGATGTTGACAATGACATTTATATCTTCTTACAGTATTCCTTCATGAAGTTGCAAAATCGACATCCTGATTTCCCTCAGCCCACTGCGGATAAGCTTAGGCGGCTGGCGAACCGAGCTGGGAGACGTTTCATCGTGGCATCTACAATGATGAAGTTTGTCGACGACGGATGCAATGACCCCCGGGATCGCCTTGAGCTCATGCTCGACCTTACCAATGAACTGCTACCTGGGACGGAAGTGTATGAGTTATACAACCGTATCCTTGCCACCTGTTCGGACCCTAGCCGGGCATACCAGCACTTGTCTATTGTTGCTGCCCTTGCAGACCCTCTGCCGATCTCACAGATCTCGAAGCTCCTTGGCCCTGGTCAAGGCAGAGATGTCGCGACCGCACTGATGCAGCTACGGTCTTTCATGGATATTCCCGCTGATAGCAGCCATCCCGTGAATATCTACCACTCGTCCATTCGGGACTATGTTTCAGACTTGTCAAACTGCAACCTCCCTGGATTACAACCCATCACAGCACCACATTCCCTACTCGCTGACTCCTCTTTCCGCTTGATGATCCAAGACATCCCAGAACGCACTACTCTTATGGATGCGCTCTTAGAATTGAAGTCACAGAATCAGGCTTTGCAACTCCACGACCCCCGGAACTTGCAACAATCGTTAGCCTTCATCGTCGAGCCACCAGAGCCGCTGCAGGCTTTCATGGGCCTGTTATGGCTTCGGGGAGCTCGCGGGTCTGGTCTGGAGTCCTGGCTAGGGACTTTGGATGGACGTGCGTGGCTTCAGACTCAGACTGGAGGAGAGTGGTTGGAGACATCGAGCGGGAGGGAGTGGCTAAAAACACCGAGCGGGAGCCAGTGGCTGACGACACCGAGCGGGAGCCAGTGGCTGAAGACACCAAGCGGGAGGGGGTGGCTGGAGACACCGAATGGGAGGGACTGGCTGAAGACATGGAGCGGGAGCCAGTGGCTAAAGACATCGAGAGGGAATGACTGGCTGAAGACATGGAGCGGGAGGGAGTGGCTGAGAATACCGAGCGGAAGGGAGTGGCTGAAGACATCGAGCGGGAGGGAGTGGCTGAAGACACCGAGTGAGGAAGAGCTGAAGACACCGAGTGGGAGGGAATGGCTGAAGACATGGAGTGGGAGCCAATGGTTGAAAACACCGAGCGCAAGGGCGTGGCTAAAGACGCCGACCGGGAGCCAGTGGCTGAAGACACCAAGCGGGAGCCAGTGGCTAAAGACACCAAGCGGGAGGGGGTGGCTGGAGACACCGAGTGGGAGGGAGTGGCTAAAGACGCCAAGTGGCAGGAAGAGGGAGTGGCTGGAGACATTGAGCGGGAGGGAGTGGCTGGAGACAGCGACCGGGAGGGAATGGTTGAAGACATGGACTGGGAGGGAGTGGCTGGAGACATCGACCGGGAGAGAGTGGCTGGAGACATCGACCGGGAGGGAGTGGCTGAAGACATCGACCGGGAGGGAATGGCTGGAGACATCGACCGGGAGGAAGTGGCTGGAGACATCGACCGGGAGGGAGTGGCTGGAGACATCAACTGGGAGTGAGTGGCTGGAGACATCGAACGGGAGGGAGTGGCTGGAGACATCGACCGGGAGTGAGTGGCTAGAGACATCGGCCGGGAAGGAGTGGCTGGAGACATCGACCGGGAAGGAATGGCTGGAGACAACTGGGAGTGAGTGGCTGGAGACACCGACCGGGAGGGAGTGGCTGAAGACACCAAGTGAGGAGGAGCTGAAGACACCGAGTGGGAGGGAATGGCTGAACACATGGAGTGGGAGCCAGTGGTTGAAGACACCGAGCGGAAGGGCATGGCTACAGACACCGAGTGGGAGCCAGTGGCTGAGAACGCCGAGCGGGAGCCAGTGGCCGACAACACCAAGCGGGAGCCAGTGGCTGGCAACACCGAGCGGGAGCCAGTGGCTGAAGACACCCAGTGGCAGGGAGTGGCTGGAGACATCGACCAGGAGGGAGTGGTTGGAGACAGCAACTGGGAGGAGGTGGCTGGAGACGTCGACCGGGAGTGAGTGGCTGGAGACACCGACCGGGAGGGAGTGGCTGAAGACACCGAGTGAGGAAGAGCTGAAGACACCGAGTGGGAGGGAATGGCTGAACACATGGAGTGGGAGCCAGTGGTTGAAAATACCGAGCGGAAGGGCATGGCTAAAGTCGCCGAGTGCGAGCCAGTGGCTGAGAACACCGAGCGGGAGCCAGTGGCTGACAACACCGAGCGGGAGCCAGTGGCTGACAACACCGAGCGGAAGCCAGTGGCTAAGACACCAAGTGGCAGGGACTGGGACTGGCTGGAGACATCGACCGGGAGGGAGTGGCTGAAGATAGAGGCCGGAAGGGAGTGGCGGAGGACAACAACCAGGAAGTGGCTAAAGACATTGACCAGGAGGGACCTCCCCCGGAGGGGGCGAGAGCCGTTGCTCCCAAAGAGCGTGCAAGAGTGGCTCATGTCCCACCATGGGCTAGAGTGGTTTACCGAGAGCGTGCAAGAGTGGCTCCTGACCCCAGGAGGGCAAAAATGGCTGCATACCTCGGTCGGACAACAGTGGCTGCAGACCCCAGGTGGGCTGCAGACTAAACATGGCCAAGAATGGCTACGGACGATGAGTGGACAAGAGTGGCTGTTGACGCTGAGCGGAGCGGGCGAGAGTGGCTACAGACCCCCCATGGTCAAGCATGGCAGTTAACCCCTGCGGCGTCTGTCTGGGTAACAATGGAAAACTTCTCAAGCACGTTGGAAGCAATCAGCGAGTGCACAATCACCCCACGATTGCCTTTCCCTCCAGCTTTTCAAGCAATCCAGGAATTTAGGAGCTTACCAGACTTCTTGATGTTTCCAGCGTTCCTAGCGTTAAGGCCCCATCATTCCACCTCTGCATCCTTACAAGATTGTCCAGACATCGAGGACATCCGTGCTATGACCGCGTTCATGATTTTCGCAACCGAAGCACGGGAGCGAAGTGAGTCATCTTCTGACGCCCTGAAGTACGCATGCCAAAATTGGGTCTTTCATCTCTCACGAGCTCCGAGTCCAATGGACAACAAGCTCAATTATACATTCAAGCGCTTCTGGGATCGCCACCTCCTCTCCTGGCTTGAAATGCAGTGGTGCTTGAAGGGCTTGCAATCCTGCCTCCCTGTGTTATCCGAAGGGCAGAAATTTGCGCAGGTGTGTGCTCAATGGTTTTCGTGTATTCATCACCTGACCTGCGCACAAAAGGCACAATTGGAAGGTACAGGATTCCGGGTTTGAAACTGTCGAATTTATGCACCGGATGTCTTGCTATCCTGTTATTTCGCATCGATATTTTTCTTTCACGTCGCTTGTGTATTTTCCATCGCGAAGTATATATGCAAAGAGGTTTACAAAACGATCAGTCGTTCAAAATATACTACAAGGAGTGTACAAATGAGCCATCTTGTCAAAAGCTTTTTGGTCCTCGCCTTCAGTTTCGTAGCATTCACCTTCACGAGTCAATATTGTTGACATCATTGGACCAAGCCCGACCCGAGGATCAGATTTCAATACTGCTGTATGGACGACCATAAAGTGGCTCGTCGACTCGAACGCTGATAACGTCGCTGGCAGTTGCTGTATTAAATAATGAATTTGATATCGACGACAGTCGACTCCGCGATACCGATCATGTATTGTACAACTTGAATTGACGGCAAACGAGCCTTGATTCTATGCTGCCAGTACTGACACAATAATGTTATAGTTATATTTATAGTTAGTATCATCTATGGTCTGAACTTCGGAAGCCATGATGATCATCTACTTGCCATCCAGCTTCCGCTTCTCCCGCTCAGCACTAGCTTCTGTCCACGTCCTGCCTTTGTACAACACCAGTAAGATAATACAATTAGTAATGGCATCAACCCCGCCCAGATGGTATGCAAACCACCGTCGCCAATACTATCCTAAAACCAAACTCGGATCCGTTCCACAAGCAATCATGAAGTCGAGTCACTTGTAGAGGCACAGCGATCTCAGTAGCAACAAAAGCAAACAGACCACGGAAAGAAGCGTTGGTCGCTACTGCCGTCGATGAGCGACCAGTGTTTTCATCGACGGTGTATGCCAGCGTGCTCGCGTAGATCCATCTCTCGTGGATGAGAGCAAAAGACGGTGTGAAAGGAAAGAAACATACATGGATAGGAATCCTACGAGGAAGAGCATCGCAGCGACGTTGACCCGTTCTTGTGACCGATAGGTATGGAGGGAAAGGGTTGACATCAACAATGGACAGCTGTACTTCTCTGATGGCTGATGCTGGTATGACCGTCGGCTGTGCTTCGATGTCATTCTAACTCGTATGGTCTTCGTCATTCACTTGTGATTCCTTCTCTGAGATGTTTCTCGAGCCGTCCTTTGCTTCCGACGACTGTTGTTCTCGGAGCCTCCTCTTCAATGCATCTTGGTACGTCGTACTCCTTTCCTTCCGGAAGGTGTCCTTGAACAAGAAAAGGAATGCCGAAATATCATACCTCCCCAGATGACTAGGAACCAGAAGATCGCCCGCCAGCCGAGGCCTTGTGTCAGTGCACCACCGATAATCGACCCAAACGAGGGTCCGAGAAGAGGTGCAGCATAGAAGATACCCATCATTTTTCCTCGTTGATGCAGTGGCAGTCAGGACACAGAAATCCAAACCTTGCGGTCCTTTATCTCGCTGATTGCGCTCCAAATCATAGGAAAACTGCCTTGAATGAGAATGGAAAGAGACAAACTCAGGCTGATGTCCCCACTACTGGTGTGTAGCTGTCGTTCAATTTGAGCATTGGCGGCTATCCTCCGGCTGTTCAGCCGATATTGCAATGGTATTAAGGAAACAACTCACGGTTTTGTATATTCGCGCACAAACCTGTGATAATCGATGCTCCAGATATGATGAACACTACAACGTTCTGTACGATGTGATCTATCAGCCTGTAATTACAAAATCAAGAGGGAAGGACGCACCTTTTTCGTGTCTGACCATATTCGAGGATCATCCTCAACTAACGCATGCTCTATATCGAGCTTGATAGGTTCATTTGACGATTTTTGATTCGAAACATGCGTTTGGGTGTTTTTATCCTGGGGTTTCATGCCGTCTCAAATAAAGAGACGCTCGAACTAGGGACGAGAAACAGTCAGGAAGGTGTCGGTAGAACCGTAAATAAGAGAGCTCACCTCAGTCTCGGCTCGAAAGATTGAGCGCGACTATTTTAGGGGAGAGAAATTAATACGCTGATTGAGACGGAGAATAAAAAGCGAAGGTGAGTATGAGGCGTGCAACTAGGAGTGATCGCATATGTAAAAGAAAAGGGTGAGTAGGTACGGAGAGTGACGTCGAGCGTCATATTTTAATACTCTCGATTTCCGTAGGCGACAGAGTCTTACTCTGGCTTTCTGCCATAGCGTAAAAGGTTATCCGATGCAGGAACTGAAGCTTGAGATTGTCTGAGAGTGCATGATAACATAGATGATTCAGCAATGAAGCGGGCGACAAAAGCGCATATGGTTTTGCCGGCGCCGTTGATCAAAGATAACCCCAACTATAGTGTCAGTGTGTCGAACAACGTGGCCGATCGAGTGGCGCGGTTATAGCCTATAGAACCTTGTCTTCATTCTGGCTATCGGATAGCCACTGCAAGGAATACCCGAACGACCAGCTTGAGTTATCGAGGGTTTAGGATCGCAATCATCCAGGATTTCTGTAAGAGCCAACCATCCACGTCATGAGTCGACCCTGTTATCTGTCCATACAGGACGTACATTCGATTATCAACTTACTAAGTGTGCACCAGCCTCAAGTATCACATGTCGATTATCAGGGAACCGACGAGTCTTTTAGGGTGCGTTACGTTGATTGCAGGGCGTTTACGTCGCAATATATTGCTTGTAGCAATGAAGATAAAGGGAATGCTCTGCACATATTGTCATGTGGTGGTATATAAGAAGATATAACTATCTCACCAGGACTGTCCTCTGATTGGTATTCTGTTGTAACGCGTTACGAGAGGGAGATTTATCAGAACGAACTGTATTCCTTCGTCTGAATCTGGCTAGGGAGTTGAAGCGACTTCGGCCCTAGTCAGAATTGTGAGTCAACGATCATCATCAAAGTGGGTAGATAGGAATATTGGCCGGGACACTTGCAATGAAACACTTGCAGATGGACCGACCAAAATTCAGATCTGTAAATGTGGCAGCTGCACACTACGTATCATTGAATTTGTAATGGCGCTGATTCTGCCTAGCTGGCTCGGACGGACAAGACATGGACGTATCTTTCAGTCGGAGTTTCTATCGGCCATGCTGCCACCTCACTCGTCTAACATTCGAACGTATCTCATTTGTCGACCTTGCAAGTTTCATGCGCTGCGCTAGCTTACTGAAGGACACATAAGGCCGCAGAGCATGAACACAGAATCATAATGGGACGGGATGTGACTTCCAAGGCGTTCAGTACATCCTATGTAATGCGTTAAATTTAGATGCTATCAGGGCCGTTGAGGAGACCTGACGCGCGACACCTAGTTATGTTCAAGCTTGTCATATGAAAAGGTATTCTGTGCATTAACAAAATAATAACATCAAGTACATTGGTAGAGACTATGTACATTAACATCTACCATGCGCAAGTTCTTGAATTCGCTCCACTCCGTTTTTGCAAACAAAAGTATCACAGCGAAGGGGTTTACAAAAATTGCTGAAAGCCGAAGCTAACTGTTAGATGTGTAATTTGCGATCAGCAAAAGACTGTGCCTCGGTAAAGACCTCACTGGCGATAGTACACGCCCGAGCACAAGAGATGAAGAAATAAAATATGGAGCGGGGGTTTATAAAGACAAGGGACCACCTTCCAGATTTAGCAACATGTTGTTTGGTTTGTCGATTCTGTCTTTCCGTCTAGATGTTCCAGTCTGTCACTGACACCACAGGGCGTTACTTCATAAAGGCTAAAGCGTGAACTCAGGATATGTGTTAACTTCAAGCACACAAATATTCTACCCGTTGTTACACTGACGTCGGTCGGCGTGTGTGAACTAGGATAGGTCTTCTCAGTGACGACTCGAGTGAGTCTACTGAAGCTGAGGGTGGTTCTCGGCTTGACGGAATGTCAAGGGTTCCTCTGGTGATCTTGGTAAGACAGCGCTCGTCGAGATACAGGGCTAGCGGATACGGCTAAGAAGCGGGGAGTGACTTAGAAGTGCGGTCTTAGGCAGCTGAGCTGAGAGGCTTAGCTGAACAAGTTCTGGGATGAACCTAGTAGATTAAAGTAAAGTCTAAGTACAATAATCTGTCTACTTATAGGGTCTAACTACAAGTGTTCAAGCTCAGTCTGTAATCTATAGTATATCTAGGATCTATGATAACAAGACATGAGGTTCAGATAAGTACACCCCATTTCCTTGCTCTAGATCGCAGCGAACACACCCAGCGCCACCTCCGACTCACAAGGAGGTTTCTCCGTGGGGGGTGCCATTGCCCTGACATTGTTTGTCGTGTCCCTCGGTCTCTTCATCACCTATCATTGGTGGAGGCCGCACATCCCACTCAAGTCGTTTTTTGGCTGGTGCCCTTGTTTTGTCTCGATCTGCACCGACCATCGCAACACCCGCTTTGTGAACTGCCACTCCACCATCATCACGATGACCCCGATCATCAGCCATGCAGCCACCAGGGGCACATGCACCACTGCTGCAGCAGACTCATTCTGCAGCGCTGATGCACGTGCGTTCGAGCAGAGAGCTGAGCTCTCTGTCTTGTCTGATGCCGGGACATTGCAGCCGTCTCAGGCTGCTGGTCCAGGAGATGCCAACCAGTCACTCCCTTTCCCGCTTCATTTCAAACCGGACGGTGAGCCGGAGATCCACTACCTTCCTGTGTGAGTTTCAGTTCCCTCTTTCCCCCCTTTGCTGAATTTAATGGGTGCGGGTAGCTACACGATGACCGTCAAAGCAATGAGGCAGCAATGCCTCCAGCTCAACCTACCTTCATCAGGCACCAAGGCCATTCTTTGCAAGCGCCTCGAAGGCTTCAGTCGTGACCGAAACTTGTGGGATAGGTATGTGAAACTGTCATCCATTTCAGCATGCTCACAAGTCATCTCATCTTCAAGCCTCAGGCCTGGGGCCCGCAAAGCTCACAAAGGCCCACAGACAGGTCCAGCAAGCAAGGCCAAGGCACACCGCACGAAGCAGTCAACACAGCAGTTGTGCCGAGTTGCTTGGTGACTGCAAAATGGCCTCTGACCCCACTGCCACCACCCGCTGAAGGTTCAACAATACAGCGAGGCACGAACAATGCTCCTGACTGTATCTATAATTGTTGTAAGGTCGCGCGTTGCCTAGTCTGCTATACTTGAGACGACAAGTGCATTTGACCCTAAAGGGGAAGCGAGTGCAGCAAGGATCTAGAGGTATGTGCTGAAAGCGCTACTGGTTGGCCAATGCGAAGCGCGAGAAAGCGCAGGTGCGCGCAAGGCGCGGGAATGCGCGCGTGTATGGCGCGAAGCGCGGGAAAGCGTGCACGTGTATACAGATATGAGAGAGAGTAAGAGTGAGTTTGCTTAAGTGATGGTATGATGTAAGACAAGAGAAGAGAGATGCGAGGTGTAAACAAATAGATTTCTACTATGTTCTGCTAGGTAAATAGTGGGTAGTAACCAGTAAGTCCTCTGTCGTTCTGGTGGGAGAGTAAGTGAGTCCCGGTGGGTGAGTAAGTGAGTGTATGTACTGCTGGCGCTTAAGTATGGTGCCTAAGCGCTGTCATGCGGAGCCGAAGCGCTACCGAGTAAGGTATGTAAAGATATATGTAAGTAAGGGTCCATGATAAAAATAAAGATGGAACAATATGCAAATGTGAGAAATGGAAATATATGCACTAGGGAACTTAGTGGACAGTGGATGGATGCTTCTGGATGGCTGGCGCTATAGGGCGCTACAGCGCGGGAAAGCGCGCGCGCATATACATCGTGAAGCGTGGGAAAGGTACGCGCACATGGCGCGTGTTGCGCGGGAAAGCTGCGCCTCATATAGAGATAGCTGCAGGTAGCACACAGAGTGATGCTACAAGTTCGTGCCATGTACTCCCCAGTGAAAACTGCCATATTGCACAATGAGAGGCATGAGTCTCTACACCGCTCCAAAGACACTCGCACGATGGCTGAAGTCGCAGCACTGTTGCCTTGGGTGAGTAACTGCTTCTTCCTGCCCCCCTCCTTTCACAATACTGATGCGCTGCATGGGCAGGCTGATGCTATCAATCGTGCATTCCCATATGCGCTGACAGATGGTCAGCTTGCACCAGCTGTGAGCACCCTGCCCTGCCCCACTCCTGCGAGCGCTGGTGCTGATGCGAGCTTGCAAGATGCAATTGTCCAGAGTGTGGGCACAAGGCTCGTCAACATTGTCCAAGGTGCCCTCCTCCAGCTGAGTACAGTTCAGGTTTGGCTACCCGAGGCCGAGCCCCAGGATGCGGGCACCTCTGCTGGGTGTACACCAGAAGAACCTGCACCAGCCACGGAGACGAGCACCAAGAGGATGCGAGTTCTCAAGCTTGGGAATGGCACATTGCTGCAAGTGGCTGACGACGAAATCCCAGACCCACCTGCCATCAGTTTTGTCAACGACATCCCTTGGCTCAATGGAATGTGGGATGATCGCACGGAGCACTGGCAGGGCATGTCCATCATCAACATACAAGGCCACCCGATTGCAATCAAGTACTGGCCTTTGCTCTATTGCTATGGCCATGATCAGCAATGGAAAGGTACGAAAAACAAGTGGACTGACTGGTGTGTATGTGCAAGCTTCTCCTAGCTGGCCTTGACTGATCTGATTTGTTGTTTCACAGGACATCGTTGAGCGGTGTAGAGACTCATGCCTCTCATTGTGCAATATGGCAGTTTTCACTGGGGAGTACATGGCACGAACTTGTAGCATCACTCTGTGTGCTACCTGCAGCTATCTCTATATGAGGCGCAGCTTTCCCGCGCAACACGCGCCATGCGCGCGTACCTTTCCCGCGCTTCACGATGTATATGCGCGCGCGCTTTCCCGCGCTTGAGCGCCCTATAGCGCCAGCCATCCAGAAGCATCCATCCACTGTCCACCAAGTTCCCTAGTGCGTATATTTCCATTTCTCACATTTGCTTATCGTTCCATCTTTATTTTATCATGGACCCTTACTTACATATATCTTTACATACCTTACTCGGTAGCGCTTCAGCTCCGCATGACAGCGCTTAGGCACCATACTTAAGCGCCAGCAGTACATACTATGACTTACTCACTTACTCTCCCACCAGAACGACAGAGGACTTACTGGTTACTACCCACTATTTACCTAGCAGAACATAGTAGAAATCTATTTGTTTACACCTCGCATCTCTCTTCTCTTGTCTTACATCATATCATCACTTAAGCAAACTCACTCTTACTCTCTCTCGTATCTGTATACACGCGCACACTTTCCCGCGCTTCGCGCCATACACGCGCGCATTCCCGCGCCTTGCGCGCACCTGCGCTTTCTCGCGCTTCGCATTGGCCAACCAGTAGCGCTTTCAGCACATACCTCTAGATCCTTGCTGCACTCACTTCCCCTTTAGGGTCAAACGCACTTGTCGTCTCAAGTATAGCAGACTAGGCAACGCGTGACCTTACAACATTTATAGATACAGTCAGGAGCATTGTTCGTGCCTCGCTGTATCGTTGAACCTTCAGCGGTACCGACGAGGCACCCCAGAACAGTTCTGGGCCAGGTTCAGGGCTGCCAATGGTGAGCCTCTGAAGTTCACTGCCATTGTTCACAGGCTTCGCAAAGAGCGCAAGGAAGCAAACTTTGCACTTGTGGAGTGTGCTCGCGAGGGCAAGTTGTTGTGGAAAAGCTCTAAGAATTGTTCAGAGGTCTGTAAGTTCATCAGCAATGTTTCTGGCTACCAGAGCATCACCAAAACTCACCATTGGGGTGTTGGCCTCCGCTATGCAGTCACCTGAGGCTATTTTTCGAAAAACATACCCAGACTTGATCCTCGACTCAGACAGCCAGGCTGCGAGGGCTCTGACAGGGCAGATGTGGGCCTCATGTGGTGGGAAGGCCCACACCAGTTGCCCATTGTATGTTGATGTTGAAATACAAGGAGGCACTGCAGTCCAAGGCTTGGTAAGTGCTAGTGAAATTTTCTTGAGGCAATTTTCATATTGGATACCAGTTGTGCATCATATATTGATGTTGAAACTGAAGGAGGCACCACTATCCCTTGATGAGCACTAGTGTCAGAGATTAGAGATTTGGCTCACTACCAAGCATCCAAACTAGTGACTATAGAAACAAAGTAAGTATATAAAAGTATATAAGGGATCTGTAAAGTGCAGGAACAGTAATGTCAAACAGCATTGGATGAGCATATACTGCATAGTAAGATTATGTCAGTGGATATCTGGTGTGAGTGGTCCTAAAAAGGCAAAATACAGACCTAATAAGTCATGCAAAATATATCAAGATCGCTCTGCCCACAGCCACCCAAAGCAAAAAGGCCTGTTATACACTGTCTAACTGAGAATATTTCTCAATAATGCTTCATCTATGCGAGGCTTGAATATCAAGCTGAAATGTGATACTAACCCAGGGGTAAAAGCAATGTTGTTGATGGAATCATTGAGGTCTTCTTCCACTATAAAGGACTACAACATAAGAGCAATAATGATATACACTGATCTGAAACATAGTGGATGCAATGAGATAAGGTAGGCCTATCATGAAACTATGCTGTTGGCTCAGTCTAGTGATATGCACTCCTGGCTATGCACTAATGCAGAAAGTACATAAGCTCAGTGAACTAATAGAAGTCACTGAGGAAGTTCTATTGTGTGTGAAAGAAAATAGTAAGTAGCTTATGTAACCTACAGAATGGGCATATTGAGATTAGAGTATGCAATACTCCTCCTCAAACTAAGCAGAGTCCAAGCACAGTAGCAAAGTGCTTAGCCTTGAGGCTAAGAAGAAGTTTGGTGAAGGTGTCAGCAATCATATCATCTGTAGGACAGTACTCTAGTAAAATTGAACATTTGTCAATAGAAAACTGAACAAAATGATAGCAAATGTCTATATGCTTGGTGTGCATGTGAAACACGCTGAAGTTTGTAAGTGCAATGATAGACTGATTGTTGCAATAGAGAGTGGTTGGTTGAGTGAGCAGGTAAAAGATTTCAGAGATGAGATGATAAAGCTAGATGGCTTTCTTTGCTGCATGCATGACAGTAACATATTCAGCCTCTATCATAGAGAGTGTCACTAGCTCCTGCTTTTTCAAGCTTCATGACATGGCTCCATCATCCAACAAAAATGCATAGCTAGAGATGGTGTGTCTATGGTCCTGCAAGGCACCATTAGCATCCATGTACCCTTTAAGGCTGAGTTTGCCTTGACCAAAGGTAAGCACCATCTTCTTGATACCTGCAAGGTACCAAAAGATCTTCTTGATAGCCTCCCAGTATGCCATGCAGGGTTGGTGCCATACTAAGCAATGGTTGAGATGGCAAACACTATGTCTAGATGAGTGTCAATGGTAAGATGCATGAGTGAGCTAATGGCCTCACAATAAGGGATGTGTTTTATGAGTGTGGACTTAGCAGGAGTCTTGGGAGATTGCAATTGCATGAGTAGGGAGTTAGGGTCCATAGGGATGGACTCAACAGTCATCAATGTGAGATATGATGTGTGTGAGGAATGATGGCTAGATGAGAAGGGGTGAAAGGGGGAGAAAGGGTGAAGTGGGGTCAAACTCAAATAGACCTCTGGACATGAGTATAGATTCGGCCCAAGGGGATTGCTACTGAGAACAATTCCTATAAGTAAAATATGAGGGGAAACTTTAGAACTAATAAGAGTAACTGAGAATGGAAGGAGTGCGAGAACTTGCGCCGATGCAATGCGAGTGCAAGTGAGCCACCAAAAGAGCGATATGATGCACGGCTGAGTGGCCAAAGATTTAATGAGATGCAAAAACATGCTGTCGAGCCAAAGGATATATATGAAGGTTTGAGAACACGGAAGTGATGTGATGTGATGATGATGCATGAGGAGTGCTTGACGATAGGTGCAATGGGCAAAGTGCGAAAATTAGCATGGCCATTAGAGACATGTGTGCAGTAGTATGCTGAAGGTTTTAGATTTTCAGTCTAAGTGTTTGTGTGGAAACGGATGATAATTTCGATGGGGGAAAAATAAGATACATGAAAAATCTCAAGTACTAAGTATATATGATAGCATGTTGAAGTGCTGTTCAGAGCCGAGTAGGTAGCAGTAATATGTAAAAAAGGGTCCATAATGCAAGTAATGAAAATATAAATGAGATAGCTTTGAAAATATGGTCAGTCTAAGACAAATGAGATTAAATACGCACCAATGGACAAGTGGAGGACATGGATAGGATGGAGGAAGGATACACAATGGAACCAAAGAAAAGCTAATGCGAGCTGATGCACGTGCATGAGCTGCAGCTGTTAGCTGATAGCAGAAAGAATGTGCACTGTGTTAGTGATAATGCACATGGTGTGAGGACCTAAGGGATGCTGCAAAAATGGCCTCTACAAGGCTATAAGGACTCCAAGTCCTACAGCGAGAACAAGAATATCTGCACCTATGTGTTTGTAAAACACCTCCCAATCTAACTCCAACCACAGCTTTCAGCTCCTTGTGTATATAAGCTTGTACATGTGGGACATGTGCAGCAGCTATTAACACCATTGAAGTACAGCAGTCTGATATTCCACACTGACAAGTTAGCTTGAGTTAATATTGGAGTGGGGGACCCTAGGGAGGAGGTTAGGTTGTAGAGGTGTTTGGTGGTGTTTGGAGTGCAGACAGGGCATTAGGTAGAGTTCTGGGAGCAGTAGCAGCTCCATCACTTGATTGTAGATATTATAGGCATTT
This sequence comes from Suillus discolor, assembly GCF_016758755.1. Classification (NCBI taxonomy): domain Eukaryota; kingdom Fungi; phylum Basidiomycota; class Agaricomycetes; order Boletales; family Suillaceae; genus Suillus; species Suillus discolor. Next base: position 156,066 of record NW_024541296.1, read on the forward strand.
TCCCATTTTCCTCCACCAAACATCCAAAAAACATTGATTGAGGAGATAGAAAATTTCCCTCATTTTTTCTGTCAAAACATAGAAGAAAAAAATGTGTATCAATGATTTTCTGTGTGTGGGACATGATGCAAAAATTTGGCATGTTCCTTCAAGAATAGTGCTATATTTTTCATCTATTATCTGTTAAATAGCAGCTTACAATAATGTTAATTTTCTTCTCTGTGTTTTTCAAATATACACAAAACATTTGAAAAACACAAAAGAAAATTAACATTATTATAAGCTGCTATTTAAAAGACAATATACAGAAAATACAGCATTATCCTTGAAGAAACTGACAAATTTTTACATCATATCTCACACACAGAAAATCATTGATATATGAATTACTTTTTCAATGTTTTGACAGAAAAAATGAGGGAAATTTTCTATCTTCTCAACTAATGTTTTTTTTGAATGTTTGGTGGAGGAAAATAGGAAGATGCCTGCAGTGAGAGTCCAGTGCACACATTTAGCAGAGCCCACTCCAGCTGGTGAACAGAGCAAGAGTGTCCCATTTTTCCAGTATAGAGCAGAATCAGAGCAACAGAGTCAAGCTGAGTTTAAGTCCAGAAAATGTTGCATCTTCATTAGTGAACTGGTGGAGAAAGTGGAAGGATATATATAATATTATATATAGTACATAATCACATCCATCAGCACAATTCTGCCATTAATCATCGTTCCAACACAACCTTATATATTTATCCAATGACTGGCAAATATATTATACTTGTGAAAAACACTAATGTGTTTACTGAGTAAGAGAAAATAAAAGTATGTACTACTCTGAATTTTGACAGTATCTGCTTTAGATGTCCAAGAATGATGAATTATATGTTAATTAGAAATTTATGTAGGGGTTTATTATTTGGTAAAGTCAAGTGTGTGTTTTTAATCCAGTTGCATCATTGGTGGAAGTTCAAATGAAAGATTTATCTCAAGATTCTAGTCTGAAATTGATAGTCAGAATGGAAAATACAGATATTATTATGATTATGCTGTATCTTTTGGATTCAGCCTATAATAGACAGATAGCTAGATCCCCAGATTAGAGCTTGAATTGGGCCATAGAGATCATTTATAATGATTCATATGTCACACATAGAGCAACTATCACCAAGCAACTTATATGTCTCACCACACATCAACATGAAATATTAAGACATATTTTTGTAGAAATTTTTTATTATCATTGACAGGTTTCAAACATGTCATGATTCAAGAGAAACATGATTTTGAGTCTGGTGATCACTTGCAATTTCATCTTTAGCAGGTTTTGAACCCACACAGACAGATTTAGATTCTGTGCTATTAACTGCTTGGCTAAGACTAGTTGAATATACTTCCAATGAACTCATTCAAAAGTGAATTCTCATGGCACATTTATTTGCATTTTGTCAGTTCTTTCAATACACATCTTTATACAGATTGAAAACCTGCTTAGTTCAAGAGAAATATATTTTGACTCTGGCAACCACTTGAACGAGCACAATAAAGAATCTCAGCCTTAATAGACAGATTTGTATTTTTCCTCATTCTCCAGATTATCAGGATCAAAATTGAAAGTTTGATGTGTAATCTGCTCTTCTTCTCCTTCTTCTTCAACCAAATCAAGACCTTTAGAAAGAATTATATTGTTCTTGTACTTATCCTTCCAAGTTTGCATCAAGACTTTGGTCATATATTGAACTCTGTGAATCTTCCATTGTCAGTTTTCACTCATGGGCCCACTGAATCAAAATCTGTTTCTATTATAATGCAACAGGTTCATTTGACCTGCAGGTGGTAAAGGGCAAGTACACAAAGCTGCCAATGCCCTTGCTCACAGATCTCAGCAATTATTATTGCACTTTCCAAGAGGTCGCTAATTCCCTAATTGAACAAGATCACATAGGGAAGACCAAAAGGAACCACATGTGGGTAGCAGGTTTTCATAGCAATATCCAAGCACTCCTATGCACATGCCTAATGATCAAATTTTCTGACCATCACCTGCATGACCCTTACCCCTTTGCAGATGTAGATGCAGCCGCCAAGTTCCTTAGAGGTGTGTTCTCAGAGTGGTCAAGAACACGCGGGTTCAGAGTGAGGATGAACAAGGCTTGTCAATTGATCAAAAGTACTAAGAACGTCTAAGGTGACTCCGCAAAACAAGTGGCATGTTTTTTTCTATTAGAACATTCCTTGAATACTTGCTCGTAGACGGTATCTCAGACACTGATCTTCATTGGTTCTTGGTCAAGTTGTCATCAGAGTCAAAATCTGTTTCTCTTGGACTTTGTGAGTTTCAAACCCGCCAATGATGACATTTTTATTCTATGAAATCACGCCTTGACATTGACTCATGCGTACTTTCCTGAGAGCTCCATCTCACTGGTCTTAGCCAAGTAGACATTGAAACAGAGTCAAAATCTATTAGGAGGATAATGGTGTATAAACCGAGCCTGAAAGTGAGTTGTAAATATGGATCCTATGAGCCTACAAAGATATGAGTCTCTACAGCAGAATATTTTTTTTGCCAGCTGATAGCTGAGGCACGAGGCTAACCTAGAGTTTAGTCTATGATGAGCTACAACATGAAAGTACACATGAGTCAATGTCAAGGTCTGATTTCATAAAATAAAATGTTATCATTGGGCAGGTTTCAAACCTGCACAGCCCAAGAGAAACAGATTTTGACTCTGATGATCACTTGCAATTTTATTTTTAGCAGGTTTTGAATCCACACAAACAGATTTAGATTCTGTCGTATTAACTGCTCAGCTAAGACCAGTTGGATGTGCTCCCAATGAATTCATTCAGAAGTGAATCCTCAAGATACATTTATCTGCATTTTGTCAGTTCTAATATTACATCATCAGCCCACCATGGTGATCTGCCATCAGCACATTTTTGGAGCAATTGCTGGATAAATAGGTTTATTCTTAAAGTAGAGGCCCAGAAGAAGTCTGATGTCTTTTGCAATAAGAGTAGAATAAAAAAATCAATCGTGGCGACCATATTATTAAAAGAACTGACAGAATGCGGATAAATATGCCTTGAGGATTCACTTGTGAATGGGTCCATTAGAGGTGCATCTAACTGGTCTTAGCCGAGCAGTTAATACAACAGAATCTAAATCTGTCTGCGTAGGTTTAAAACCTGCTAAAGATGTCATTGTCAAGTGATCACCAGAGTCAAAATCTGTTTCTCTTGGACCATGCAGGTTTGAAACCTGCCAGTTGTGACATTTGTTTTATATGAAATCACACCTTGAAATATGCTGATGGTCAGTTTTCTTGCAAGCCAATCAAAGTTGTGTTTGGCCAAGTGGTTGTCACAGACAGTATCTCAGACATTCATTTTTTTTTTCATGCGAGCTTCTGCACCTGGGAATAAGTTGAATTCAATGGCGAGTTTTATTTTCTTGCATGCACTTACCTTGACAAGTGCTAACTTCAATGGTTGAATCTATTTGTTCAGTGTGATATAACATGCTCACCCTCATCCAACAACTCAGCCTTTTCAACAAATCTGTCTTCATTGTATACCCCGTCTATCATTCCTGCCTCATCTATCATCTCTGGATCCTCTTCCACCTCCACACTGAATTCTTCCAGCTCCATCTCAGTACTATCCACTTGGTCAGCTCCATGTTTCTTCACATTGAACTCATTAATCAACAATTTCACCACCAGGTTTACCATGTGGAGGAAGCACCTGGTGTGCATCACTGCTCCACTGAACCTGAGCACTTTATCACTCAATTTGCAAATTATTATGTCATTGTTGGACGCATTATCACATGTAATACTCAGCATCTGTGTCCTATGGATTCATTTGCATATAAGTGTGTTTTGTTTTTGTGAATCATACCTTTTCTGATATGCCAAATTCTTCTAGCATCTTTGCAAATGTCTCTGCAAGCTCTTCGCCAGTGTGGGACTATGAACCTCTTAGCTTATATACACCTACTAGACAGGTAAGTTTTTACCTTCCCGACTTTGACCACATCTAAAAGTGCATCCAAAGTACCAAAGTACTTGTCTAATGCAAGCGAAGGTGGTCCAAAGTCAAGAAATGAAGGTCTGATGATGCACAGAGGCTCTGAAGAGCTTGCGACTAAACAGTGAGATTTCTGAGAGTCAGTATAATGGGTATGTCAAAGTATAAGACTAGTGAGAGTACACAAGTACAACTATGCAAAGCATATTGAAAGACTCAGAGATAGTGAGATGCAAAATGGCAGCGGTCAAGCCAAACAAAAGGATCAATTGCGTGAAGTACAACTTATCTGAAAGTGGGTCTACTAACTATGACTCATAGCAAGGGAAAGGAAGTGAAGTACAGATCAGCTGGTGAGTGAGATTATATACTACAGCATGAAAGTCTGGAATTGTGTAGGCAAGAACAGTAGTGAGATAAGCTATTTGAAATGTAATAAGACTCGAGGCGAGTCACTACACTGATATCCATGTAATAATGCACGAGGTGTGCTGCTATATGCATTATTTGAGGCTTTCTAAGAGGTCTGCTATTAAGAACAAGCTCAAGGAGGTGTTACGACACAAGGTCGTGTGCGACTTGGATAGTTCTAACAGCGACAACCATGACAGTGGTACCGAGTGCTGAGAGTTGTCGGCCTTTACAGACAAGCAAAGGTTGCGTACTCGAACGTAGCTCGTGTAGGAACAAGGGGTTACGCCGAGATAATAGCAAGGTTTACAGACAGAGAGAGGCGTCTCCAAAGGTACGAGTCAATGTCGAGCAGGTAGCTTTAGCAGGACAAGGAGTTCAGGGAAAACCAAGTAGGATTAAAGTAAGGAACATCTACTTTAATCTGCGACTTTATATAAGGCTACTCTATTGTGTCTAAGCTCAGCTTGAAGCCGGGTTCTAATCTGCTTATCTACATGAGTCAGAGATAGCATCCACGAGGCTTGCCTTCTATCTTGATAACATAAATAGGTCTTCTAGACCTATGTTGTCATGTGTCGTCATATGCGGTCCAGACCGCTGTAAAGAGTTGATTCTGTGTGGGCTCTACAAAGTGTTACCTTCAGAACTCAATGTGCGAGTGTTATGCTCGTCCCAAGGAGACTGCCTATAGAAATACTCCTTGATATAATGCAAGGGATATCTTGTTAAGATCGAGGATGAGAGAAGGGAAAGTTACCAAGAGCACGCTCAATATTCCAAGGGTGCATCCGAAGTGGTCCAAAGTGGTCCGACATCAAGAAATGAAGGTCCGAGGTTGCACGAAGCATCCGAAGAGCTTCCGATGAACAGCGAGTGTTCCGAGAGAAGTACGGCGGGTGTATCGAAGTATAAGACTTGCGAAGTAAAACTACGCAAAGTCTATCAAAAAGAACTTAGAGACAGCGAGTAGCGAAATGGCAGCAGTCAGGCCAAACAATCGTTCCAAATGAACAAAGATCGATTGCGCAAGGTGCAACTATCCGAAAGTGACTCTACTAACTATGACTCGTAGCAGGGAAAGTGAAGTGAAGTGCGAGTAGCTAGCGAGGCAGATTATATCCTACAGCGTGAAAGTCTGGAAACTGCATAGGCGAAACCAGTGGCGAGATAAGGCATCCAAAATGTAATAAGACTCAAGGCGAGCCGCTACAGAGATATGCATGTAATAAGGCGCAAGGCATGTTTGTTATGCGTATAACCGACAGGCCGACAACATATGTGCCCCTAGACATAATCAATAACAGATAACCAAGTGGAAAACACACCAGCGAAGTCAAACGGACACGGACGGGACATGGTACGGAGGATCAGAACTGTATACAGGCCTTGGAAATGGACGGATGACCTTCAGACGACTCGGACGAACGCACGGAACTCTCGGAAGGTAAATGTGTATGTGGAATACCTATGTGTTTGGCAGGATACGAGCCCAACGCCGATCTGAGTGCTACACCGCTTATCTAAGCCGGCAGTTGCCGCTTATCTTCTATCATCATCTATCGTCATAGGGCTGGTGATACCCTGGTATCGTCTATAGCCGTGTGGTGGCAAAGGGCTGGCTGGTGGCAGGGGACTCATGCCATGTTACTGTAACAGGAGGTGGATCCAAAGGGCTTGGCTTCAGCTTATGCACTGTAACAATACAACAATGGCTGGGCACTACACAAAGTAAGTACTCAGCCAAATATATGTGGTGTGGTCTTGCACAGCCTAGTCTGCTATACTTGCAAGACAAGTGTGTTTGACTTGAGGAGTTAGCTGTTTAAAAGAAGTTCTAATGTTAGTGATATAATATGCGGTCAATGATCTGAGCACAGTAAAAAATGTCTGAAGGTATAATTACAAGTCCAATGTGTTTTGGGTTAGTGGATTAGTGGGTTTTGGGTTGCCAAAAACAGGTATAGTGAATCCTCAAGGCAGTTCTTTCAATAGCAAGGTCTCCATGATTGATTCTTTTATTCTACTCTTATTACAAAAGACATCAGAATTCTTCTGGGGCTCTTGACTTCAAGACCTGTTTATCTAGCAATTGCTCTGAAAAAGTGCTGATGACAGACCACCATGGTGGGCCGATGATGTTTGTGATGTCTTGGGATTAACAGCTGTGTCATGAGTGAGGACTGACAATGGAAGGATCACATATGATTGGACTCAAGGGGGATGTTAGAGTTTAATGTACCTTGAGGATTTGCTTCTGAATGGGCTCATTGGGAGTGCATCTAACTGGTCTTAGCCAAGCAGTTGATATGACAGAATCTAATCTGTCTGTGTGGGTTCAAAATCTGTTTCTCTTGGACTGTGCAGGTTTGAAACCTGCCACTGAGCGATAAAATTGATTTTCTATGAAAACACACCTTGAAATCTGCTCATGGTCGATTTGCTTGCAAGCTGATCACAGTCGATTTAAAATCTGTTTCTCTTCAACTGTGTAGGTTTAAAACCCGCCAATAACAACATTTTTATTCTATGAAATCCAAAATGGTGGAATGTGATGAATCACGAGTTAATGCAAAATACACATCATTATACAGATTACAGACCTGCTTAGTTCAAGAGAAATATATTTTGACTCTGGCAATCACTTGAATAAGCAAAATAAAGAATCTCAGCCTTGATAGATTTGTATTTTTACCAATTTCCCAGGTTATTAGGATCAAACTTGAAAGTTTGATGTGTAATCTGCTCTTTTTCTTCTTCAACCAAGTCAAGACCTTCAGAAGAATCATATTGTTATTGTACTTATCCTTCCGAGTTTGCATCAAGACTTTGGTCATATATTGAACTCTGTGTCAAAAATACACTGTGTGATCCTTTCATTGTCTTCCATCAGCACTTTTTCAGGGAAATTGTTAGATAAACAGGTCTTGAAGTCAAGAGCCCCGGCAGGAAGTCTGTGTCTTTTTCAATAAGAGTAGGATAAAAAATCAACACTGACCATGCTATTGAAAGAGCTGAAAAATGCAGATAAATGTACCTTGAGTACTCACTTCTGAATGGGCTCATTGGGAGTGCATCTAACTGGTCTTAGCCAAGCAGTTGGTACGACAGAATCTAAATCTGTCTGCGTGGGTTCAAAACCTGCTAAAGATGAAAATCTCAAGTGATCACCAGAGTCAAAATCTGTTTCTCTTGCACAGTGCAGGTTTGAAACCTGCTAATGATAACATTTTTATTCTGATTCTATGAAGGCACACCTTGACATATGCTTATGGTTGGTCAGCTTGCAAGCTGATCAGAGCTGTATTTAGCCAAGTGGTTGTTGTATGTAACAGAATCCAAATCTGTTTCTATTGGAGCGCAACAGGTCTCAAACCTGTGAAACATCACATTTTTTTTCTATAAGAACATGCCTCAAATATTTGCTCATAGACGGTGTGTGCGAGGAATGATAGCTAGATGGAAGGGGTGAAAGGAGAAGAAAGAGTGAAGTGGGGTAAAAACTCAAATAGACCTCTGGATGCGAGTATACATTTTGCCCAAGGGAATTGCTACTTAGAACGATTCCTCTAATGTATGCTTTGATTGAAACATATTTTGAATCCATCGTGGCAATGATGTGGAAAAGAGTATTTATGATGAGTTTTGGAGAAAACTATCCATGAGAAAATATCAGAGTGTAATTGCACAGAATAAAAACATAATCATCGGCATGTTTCAAATCTGCAAAGTGCCAAGAGACACAGATTTTAACTCTGGTGACAACTTGACTAAGATCAATGGAGATCAATGTCTGAGATACTGTCTATGAGCAAACATTCAAGACATGTTCTCATAGAAAAAATGTGACATTCAATGGATTTCAAACCTGTTGCATTCCAATAGAAACAGATTTTGATTCTGTTATGACAACCACTTGGCCAAACACAACTTTGATTGGCTTGCAAGAAAACTGACCATCAGCATATTTCAAGGTGTGATTTCATATAAAACAAATGTCACAACTGGCAGGTTTCAAACCTGCATGGTCCAAGAGAAACAGATTTTGACTCTGGTGATCACTTGACAATGACATCTTTAGCAGGTTTTAAACCTACGCAGACAGATTTAGATTCTGTTGTATTAACTGCTTGGCTAAGACCAGTTAGATGCACCTCCAATGGACCCATTCACAAGTGAATTCTCAAGGCATATTTATCTGCATTCTGTCAGTTCTTTTAATAATATGGTCGCCACGATTGATTTTTTTATTCTACTCTTATTGCAAAAGACATCAGACTTCTTCTGGGCCTCTACTTTAAGAATAAACCTATTTATCCAGCAATTGCTCCAAAAATGTGCTGATGGCAGATCACCATGGTGGGCTGATGATGTAATATTAGAACTGACAAAATGCAGATAAATGTATCTTGAGGATTCACTTCTGAATGAATTCATTGGGAGCACATCCAACTGGTCTTAGCTGAGCAGTTAATACGACAGAATCTAAATCTGTTTGTGTGGGTTCAAAACCTGCTAAAAATAAAATTGCAAGTGATCATCAGAGTCAAAATCTGTTTCTCTTGGGCTGTGCAGGTTTGAAACCTGCCCAATGATAACATTTTTATTTTATGAAATCAGACCTTGACATTGACTCATGTGTACTTTCATGTTGTAGCTCATCATAGACTAAACTCTAGGTTAGCCTCGTGCCTCAGCTATCAGCTGGCAAAAAAAATATTCTGCTGTAGAGACTCATATCTTTGTAGGCTCATAGGATCCATATTTACAACTCACTTTCAGGCTCAGTTTATACACCATTATCCTCCTAATAGATTTTGACTCTGTTTCAATGTCTACTTGGCTAAGACCAGTGAGATGGAGCTCTCAGGAAAGTACGCATGAGTCAATGTCAAGGCGTGATTTCATAGAATAAAAATGTCATCATTGGCGGGTTTGAAACTCACAAAGTCCAAGAGAAACAGATTTTGACTCTGATGACAACTTGACCAAGAACCAATGAAGATCAGTGTCTGAGATACCGTCTACGAGCAAGTATTCAAGGAATGTTCTAATAGAAAAAAACATGCCACATTCAACAGGTTTCAAACCTGTTGCATTCCAATGGAAACAGATTTTGATTCTGTTATGACAACCACTTGGCTAAACACAACTTTGACGAGCTTTTAAGCAAACCGCCCATGAGCATGTGTCAAGGTGCATTTTCATAGAAAATGAAAATTATCATTGGCAGGTTTTAAACCCACACGGTCCAGGACAAACAGATTTTGACTCTGATAATCACTTGGCAACTTGATCTTTAGTAGGTTTTGAACCCACGCAGACAGATTTATATTCTGTTGCATCAACTGCTTGGCTAAGACCAGTGAGATTCGCTTCCAATGAACTCATTCAGAAGTGAATCCTCAAGGATTTTTTCGGCAATTGCTTTTCCAACATCGTTAAGATAAAATATATTTTCCATTGGATTGCTACAAGTGTTTGAACCAATTCCTGGCATTGATTCAATGCATGTAGCAATGTTATCTGAGACTCACCTGCTCAATCCAATGTTTATCCACTAAACCCGACGCTAATCTGCTAATCCAACACTAATCCAACAAAACCTGATGCTAGTCTGACGAACCCGATGTTTCCTGCACATTGGATCCGATATTTTCCCACACACTTGTCCTCCCTATGTCCTGTCCTGTTGTATCTATCCCCACTAGGTGCACAGTCACTTGTTTTCACATCACTAACATCATAGAACGCATTATTACATGTCTGCAGTACATCGTATCTTATTACATAGGACATTGGACCTGAAAATCAGTGCTACTACTTTCGCCTATAGCACTCCGAAATTCTACATCGACACTATATATTTTGCATACCTCCTACCTATTTACTTACCTTTCTACCTCTGAGTAGGAGGAGGTCATCCAATATTTAGTTGAATTCCACAATATTATCCTTTCCTTATCTGAAATACTCTGAAATGTCTGACTTTCACTATCCCTGACATTCACTACATTCCTGACGTTAACCCAACGCTAACCCAATGCTAACCCAATGCTAACCCAACACAACCCGACGAAACCTGCTAACCTGAAACCCGAAAAACATCAGACCCAACATTTTGACATCGGACTCATAATTATACCTTTGGACTTTGTCTCCTGCACTTCAGACTATCTTCATTTTCATATAACTGATTATTCTAATACCATACAGCAAACCCCTTGGGTCAAACGCACTTGTCTTGCAAGTATAGCAGACTAGGCTGTGCACGACCACAACACATTTTTATATTGCTAGCTACTTACTTCATGTAGTGTCCAGCAATTGTTGTATCTCTACAGTGGGAAAGATGCGGCTGCAAAGCAGCCAATGTGGGAGGGGTTTGTTAGCCCATTGAAATCACCATGGCTTTGAAGGATGAATTTAAATCATTTATGGTACTGGTAATTGAGATAGCATCTCAAAAAGCTCATCTCTCAAATAATATATGTATCTGCAGACTTTTGCAATGCCACTGACCTTAATGCATTTGAAGTTCATAAACTTCCATCAATCTCCCTCTGTGACTGATGATGACATGTCATTTTCCTTCCTCCCACTGCCACCAACATTTGATCATGCCAATTTGGACCACTGGGCAGAACTCTTGGGCAACGTTCAATTATGGCTTGTGAAATCCATGGATCTGACAATGCCTGAATGAACTTGGGGTCAAAAAGCATTCTGGTATAGCAGCTCACTGTTGGACAATGCACGAACACTGGAGAAGGATATGGCACAAGTCACCTTGTCACAATCACATTCACAGGATAGACCCAGAAATCCTAAATTGTTTATTCATCAAACTGATGACAGCATTTCCCAAGTGCCTGACAGGTGTTAACTTTGCACTTCACTCCCAGCATGCCCCTCTCAATCAGCATCTTCACCGGATCAGCAAACACCCCACACCATCCTGCCCACACTGCCCAGGAGTAAATGAGACAGTTGCCCACTATATTCTGGACTGCACACATTATCACAGAGAACGACACATCCTTGTCACAGCCCTAGGCCAGAAATCCTCCTCACTCCCATACCTACTGTCAAATGCAGAGGCAACCCCTCATTTTACCTGCTTTCTGAATGCAACAGGATGACTGAAGAAAACATTTGGTGAACTCCCGCTCCCTTGCAAGCCTCCAGACTGACATAGCCTCTCCCCTCCCCTCCCCTCCCCCCCTCTGTAGAAAACACCCAAGCACAGACAGACACAACAGATATCACCCAATGCACCTTCTTCATCATGCCATCCACTCTACATCACCATTCTGTATCACCACACTGTATCACAATGTATCAACATCCACTCGCCTACATGGAATCCCCATCAAGCGGCATACAAGTATAAATGTCAGATGGCCTGCACTGCACACATACAGGACCATCTGTACTATACTTAAACAAACCCCCTGATTCCTGTACCTGCTCACCATTGGTGACTGAGTATGCATATATAAATGACAAATGTTAGCATCCCATCCTCGCGCATTGGTACAACAGTCTTATCTAAATGGCTGGCGGGAATGGCAGACTGGTGGAGGCACACCTCACACCAGGGCATTCACACACCTGGTGTGTGCGAGGAATGATAGCTAGATGAGAAAGGGTGAAATGGGGAGAAAGAGGGAAGTGGGGTAAAAACTCAAATAGACCTCTGGACACGAGTATAGATTCGGCCCGAGGGGATTGCTACTGAGAATGATTCCTCTAAGTAAAAGTGTGAGGGGAAACGTAGAAACTAATAAGGGTGACTGAGACTAAAAGGAAACATGAAAGCTGAAGCTGACGCGATGCGAGCGTGAGCGAGCCGCTGAAAATGCAATGCGATATACACGTAGACGAAGCGCCAATTGTTACAGGCATCCATAACACCTACACCAGCCCCCGCTCTACTAGACTCCCAATGCGGCGGCACGCCGCCAGCACTTAGAAAGACAGCGGTCTGGACTACTGTGACACCGCCCCTGGCCTAGACGGCCTTGTACCTGATCCATGGAGGCTGTACGCCTCATGGTCACCCTAGATCAGTGCATGTATCCCTCATGCCGCTTCATGAAGATCTGGAGCGCCTCCAGGCGCCTCATGTATATGCGCAGTCGCACTTGGCACTGCATGCTTGATCAGAGGTTAAGCCTCATGTATCTTATCTGTGCTCATGACCGCCCTCATGGACTCTTATCTTTGATAGACATAGATCCACAGATATACTATAGATACAGACTGAGCTTGAACACTTATATGTAGACATATAAGTAGACAGATTATTGTACTGAGATCTTTACTTTAATCTACTTGGTCATTCCTAGAGTTAGCCTTGTCTAATCCACTTGGTTTTCCCTGAAACCCTGCACTTCTAAGTCGCTCCCCGCGCCTTAGCCGTATCCGCTAGCCCTGTATCTCGACGAGCGCCGTCTTACTGAGATAACCGGAGGAACCCTTGATGTTCTGTCAAGTCGCCGAACACCCTCAACGTTGGTGGGCTCACTTGAGCCGACACTGAGAAGACCTATCCAAGTTCACACACACCGACCAACGGTCAGCATAACACCAATAAGATGCAATGCAATGCAAGCGCGAGTAGCCCCGATGTGATAAAACACGAAAGCGCACGGTTTAGCCGAAGGTGAGTTGCGAAGAGGTACTGAAGGCGCGAGGATGGAGCTGAGCGATGACAAGCACCGAGAGCATTGGATTTTATAGATACATGAACACAAGACAATTGCTGCCGATAGAAGTGCATGCACGAGAGAGTACCGAAGATTTTAGACTTTTAGTCAAGGCTTATAGCTTTGTGTGTAAACGGGTGATGAATTCTGATGGGAGAGAGAAGTTACATGAAATTTCTAAGTATCCGATATATGTATGTGCGCATAAGCGATATTCGGAACTGAGTAGGTAGCGAGATGTATGTAAATAGGATCCATGACACATTTAATGAAAATATAAATGGAATAGCTTGGGAATTGTTGTTAGTCTAGTGTGAATCAAGTAATATACGCACCAATGAACCAGCAGAGGATATGGATAGGATGGACGGAGGACGTGCAACGGATCCGAAGAGAAGCTGACACTAGCCGAAGCATGCACAAGAGCCGCGGCCGTCAGCCGACAATGGAAGACATGCGCGCTATACCAAGGGTAGCGTGTACTGCAATTAGAACCAGAGGGACAACACAAAAAGGCCTATACGAGGCCGCAAAGACCATAGGTCTTACACCGATACTACAAAAAAGGGACACTGGGGGTGTTACAGTAACATGGCATGAGTCCCCTGCCACCAGAACAGCCCTCTGCCACTGCACGGCTATAGACGATACCGGAGTCTCACCAGCTCCATGATGACAGATGATGATAGATGATGATAGAAGATAAGCGGTCTGGACCGCATATGACAACACATGACAACATAGGTCTAGAAGACCTATTTATGTTATCAAGATAGAAGGCAAGCCTCGTGTTGCCTCATGTACTGATAGAAGGATGCCTCATGGATCCTATCTACGATAGAAGCCCGCCTCATGGACGCTATCTTTGACTCATGTAGATAAGCAGATTAGAACCCAGCTTTAGGCTGAGCTTAGATACGAAGAGTAGCCTTATATAAGGTCGAAGATTAAAGTAGACATTCCTTACTTTAATCTTACTTGGTTATCCCTTGAACTCCTTGTCCCGCTAAAGGCTCGACATCGACTCGTACCTTCAGTGACGCCTCTCACTGTCTGTAACCTCTGCTATAATCTCAGCGTAACCCCTCGTTAACCACCATGAGCTACGTTCGAGTATGCAACCTTTGCTTGTCTGTAAAGGCCGACGACTCTCAGCACTCGGTACCACTGTCGTGGTTGTCGCTGTTTAGATCATCCAAGTCGCACACGACCGTGTGTCGTAACAGGGGGTCCCTATAGAATAGACTAGATTGTATTGTCCCACATAGAGTAATACTCTGCAAAGGACAGAAATGGAATCAAAAAAAAAGCATTCTGGTATGCATTCACTGCTACCCATCCTGACTTCCCAAGTGGGAAGTGGTCTTTCTGGGATCCCAGCATTCCCCTCAAGGGCCAATTTATTGAGGAGTGGGTGGTATCAGTACAACCATCAGAGATGCTGAAGAAGAGCTTACCATTGTCTCCACACACAATGATACTCTGGACTACATTTGGTCCAAATTTTCAAGACACATAGCGCTTTTCTATCCCTATCCTTTAGTTGCTACTTTGTGATTTTTCCTCATTCAATATTTCAGAACACTTGGTGTGATATATAGGATACCATATATTGTATTATGGCTACATAATGTGTTTAAATAGATGTGTATATTCAAAGACAAGCTGGACTTCATGATCATGTTTCCTCATAATTTGCAATGTGAGGCATGATACTGCTAGTGGTAGACCACATCTATAACACCCTATACTTGTCATATGAAAATTATATATCTTGCATCCCATGCTGTACAAGTAAGGCTGCTGTTATGGATTCTATACTTGCATTGTATATATTGTACACCTTTTGTATATTAATCCTATATCTTGTTTCATTCACTATGCATTTATTGGTGTTGTTGCCTTGCCATTACTTTACTCCCAACCCAGAAACATACTAATTTCATATGCTGATTTACTGTATTTCCAAGGTCGGGTGAATGTCCTGAACTAGATATTTTATGTTCACTTGATTTGGGATGATTGTCAAATAAATTTATTATTTATCCCAGATGTACCACTTATACATCAGGATCTGGCTTTATTGTACACATTTGAACTATTTTTCATCAAATATTCAATGTGCGAATTTGATGATTGGCTGTGTAGCTATGGTTACTGATTTTTACAAGTTTGTTTTGATGATGTTTACAGATAGACATCACACACTGACCTTGAGCCTTGTTCCAGATGCACTGCAGACTCAGATCATATCTTAATGCTGGTATCTTCATGAACTGGACTGGCTTCTTAGTGGACACTGACAGTACTGCGGCCATGTCCTGCTCTCTTGAAGTGCGTGATATTTCCTTTCAAGCTCCTTGATGCACTCTGGATCCCACTCATGTAATACAGCAATAGCAGCATGTCAATGCTCTCATTCAACTGTGTCCATGCTCATTGCACTCATTGTGTTTGTTGTGAGACCTCTCATACATACTCTCTTCCTGGCTCATAAGTTTTTTATTTTTTTCTATTGACAACTATCATAGAGCTATGCCCTCTCACACCTCTTTCACACCCTCTCTGCACTCACCAGCACCTCACTCAAAACTCTGTGTCCAATGCTGGCGCACTGCCACTCATTTGTGCTTACTTGCACTAGTCCGCACCTCCTTCATGTGAGTGTGTTGCTACTTGTCCTCATTTGTGTCATTCTGAGCATATCACAGGATGGATGAGGACTAAATCTCCTTAGTATTACCTCTCAAAAAAAAAAATTTCTCGTTTATTGTCCTGTGGGGCGGGGCACTATGATGGACATTACATATGCTATAGTACTTGCTATGTATATCTATCATGTTTGTGGTCAGACTTATGCAATGGTCCAGGCAGTTGCAAGGACAGTAGTGCCGTCTTAAGGTGTTGATGTGTTGGTATAATTGGTATGTAGCTTATTCATATGCTGTCAAGGGTCTCCATCTCTGTTTGTACTCTTCAGCACAATAGCAAGAGTAGTCCGTGTACCCATCAATGTATGTCTCACCATTTCTGCGGAAGCGGTGCACTGTGCATTTGGGATAGCGGTTAAGCTTGGTGCCAGCAGCCAGCCTTGTGTGGCATTCCTCACATGCTGGATGATTCTGAATTCCTGAGCATCTGCTTTTCTTCATCTTGAGTTCCTGGTTAACTGCAGGGTTTTGCACCTGTGAGATCGCCTCCAGGTTGGGAGGGCGATTAATGGGAGTCGGTGAGAGGTTCTTTTCTGGGGCTGTGGGGCTGGGCCCTGAGTTGGCAGTTGCAATGGCTGGGTTCAAGTCTGGGGTTTGGTCTAGTGGTATCTTCTTCACCTCCGCATCATTGACATTGACTTCTGACTTCTTTCTATTTTCAACTTGAACTTTCAACTTCTCTGTGTCCTTGCATCTACTCTCCCTGTTAGCACCTTTCGGGGCCGTGGCAGTCTTCATTTCATGGAAGAAGGCAGTGCAAGTGGCTCTGCCATTGAGGAGATTAATGAGGAATTGGAATAGGGCTTCTTTTGCAGAAGCAGACTTGAATTTTGCTGTGTGTTTTGAGGCAAGTCGAAGGATGCATTTTACTATGGAGCAGTAAAACTCGGGCTTGAGTTCAATCCAATCAATTAGTCCATCAGGACTTTTCGTAGCTGTTACAAGTAACATCGGTCACATGGCCCCCCTATCATTTTCCCCTCATCCTCACCCTCACCATCTACCGGCTCATCCTCCTTTACCGACTTTCTGTTGACCGGATCCTCGGGACCGTTCCCGTCCCTCGCATTGTCCGCCTCTATGCACATGCACGCACGTTCCTCCCCTGATTTGACCACCAATGTGGTCCCGCACCTATGACTCGGTCTGACTCGTGCCACCAATGTGGCTTTCCCTTTCTGTTCCTTCTGACTGCGGATTCCCCCACATTGTATTCTTACCGTTGGTCCGTTCCAATGTTTCTCGGTCTCATTCCACATTCGACCATCCATCACTAATCCGGCTCTGTTGCCAACGCACCTATACCATTCTCGTTTCCCCTTTACCTTTACCTACTGTGCGGTAGCCTTGCCCTTAACCCTCTCCACTTAGTATAAGTAGTCGGTCAACCCTGTACTAGATTCTCTAACTTGAATCTACTCAATCTTCCCTGGAACATACTTCTCTCTGAACGCCCCTCTGGCTTCAGTCTCTAGTATCTTTTCTTAGTTGCTCATTGTGACTAAGTCTACCTTGATCAACCTCATCGTTCAGACAAGACTGTCCTTACCTTGAGCGACTTCAAAGACATCTGTCTTAGAAGTCACGTGACACACGCGTACTGTGATCGCTGCCAACTCGTCGTCGCCAGTCTCACTTGCTATACCGGATCCTTCCGGTTATGTCACGAACGTTAGCAGACGACGCCCCTCTTAGGGCTCCGCATAACAGATCTATTTGAGTGTGTAACAGTAGCTATAACTGTTACAGGCATCTGTAACACCTACTGGATGTTACAGGGATCTGTAACACCTACTAGAGCCCCAGCTCTCCCTACGCCTGCCCCCGCTCTGCTAGATTCCCCGCGCGGCGGTGCGCCGCCTGCGCCTAGAAAGACAGTGGTCTGGACCGCTATGACCCCGCCTGGCGCTATGACCCCGCCCCTGGCACTATGACCCGCCCCTGGCCTAGACGGCCTTGTACCTGTTCCATGGAGGCTGTACGCCTCATGGACACCCTAGATCAGCGCATGTATACCACATGTCACTTCATGAAGATCCGGAGCGCGCTTGGCGCTTCCTGTACCTATGCGCAGCTGCCCTTGGCGCAGCATGCTTGATCAGAGGTTAAGCCTCATGTATCTTATCTGAACCTCATGTCTTGTTATCATAGATTTACGATATACTATTGATTACAGACTGAGCTAGAATACTTGTAGTACTTCCCTATAAGTAGACACAGATTTATTGTACTTAGACTTTACTTTAATCTACTAGGTTCATCCCCAGAACTTGCTCATCTAAGCTTACCAGCTTCCTTGTGTGAGACCGCACTTCTAAGTCGCCCCCATACGACTTCACACGTATCCGCTAGCCCTGCATCTCGACGAGCGCCGTCTTACCGAGATCGCCGGAGGAATCCTTGACGTTCCGTCAAGGCTAGAACCACCCTCAGCTTCAGTAGACTCACTCGAGTCGTCGCTGAGAAGACCTATCCTAGTTCGCACACGCCGACCGACGGTCCGCATAACAATAACGGTGTTCACCGCCAAGGAGTCGACATCTACAAAGAGGTTGGCCTCTATTATCTCCCTGAGGGAGTGGGTGGTGGTGGTCTCATTAGGACCCAGTATTTCATCAGATGATAGTGCAGGATTGTTAATCATGCAAATGGAAGGGGTTCACCTGCTTGAAAAAGTGTGGGAAAAATACAACCAGATGGCGGTCAAAGAGAAAGATGCTCTCTCGAAATTGTTATATACTTGCTCTTGACTATTTACATTCTTTCTAATGAAAACCAATTTCCTTCTTGTAGTATATGAGTCAGTTCTAGTAAGCAATAATGAATCTGAAAGCGACAAAATCTCGACAACATTAGCACACAATCTGCAAAAATATTGTTTAATTTTGAAAAAGTTAAAGAGGGGGGGGGGGGTAAAAGAGTCTTAATAATCTGCTAAACACTATATTTAGGAAGAATTTTTGGTAACTATTGAAGTTAGATCTAAACTTAGCTAGGTTTGCACGGGAGGTTTTCCCTGATGAATGGAAATAAGTCCTTGGCACTGTTGCAGACAGTGAGCAAGCACGAGAAACAGTGATGCCACACAACAACCTTCATACTACTTCACTTGAAGGTCTCGATGGGCCTGTCGTCCCTAGATTTTGGCTTAGACTTTATCCTAGGCCGGCCATTTCAGAGATCAATCCAGTGACCTTTTCGGATTTCCAACACGCTCCGCCAGTGTTGGGACCAAATGTCTTGCTAGGTTGTGTCTCTATAAAAACCGGTATCCGAGTCCCTTATCTTTCCAGGAGTTCTAGAGTGACATCAGATGACGGCGGTCAGCCTTGAGTCGGAAGTGTTAGCCAACTCAAATCAGTGGTTGCAGCCACCCACGCCATGAGTCTCCTGCACTCGAAATAATGCTCAGCAGGTTGAACCACATCGTCATGTTCACGCTATTATTACACGCATACGAGGAAAGTACAATGTATGCAATACAGACCTAGAAATCTATCGCTATGCCTCCGACAGCCACGCACTGGAAACCTCCTATGCGGCGATCGAACAGAAGATGTTTTTCAATGATGCTTCATCCATGCGAGGCTTGAAGATCAGGTCGAAAGGTTTCTGGTGTGATACTATGCCAGGCGTAAAGGCGGTGTCGTCGATGGGATCGCCAGGGTCTTCTGCGAGTGTGAAGGACCAGAGGATAAGAGCGACAGCAATGTACACTGATCTGAAAGTGGCAGGTGTATTGAGACAAAGTACCTATCAAGCCTCGTTGTCAACTCACCGGTTAGCAACATGCAACCCTGGGCATGCACTACAATATGTTCAACGGAAACTCAGTAATATAAAGAACCGATACTTACCGTCTTCCAAAACCAAAAGTGAACAGCTTCATATTCTCTTTGATTTCTCCGTCTGCACCGATCCATCGTTGTGGATCGAATACTTCGGGATCGTGGTAGACAGAGGGGTCACGTGCGATGCTCCTGAACCGAAATAAGAATTTGTAAGATGAATCAGACGTGCACCAACCAATGATTTCCGAAGACAGTAGCACCAGCAGGAATGCACATGCCGTTCTGTAATGATGATGAATTCATATTTAATCTGTGATTGTGTGGAGCATACCCAGATTATATCTTTCGTTGCGCGGTGGGGTAAGCCTGCCAGTGGAACACCGATCAACCAAATGGCCTTGGATGCACATGGTTGGCTCACCTATCGGATTGACGGGCCTCCATCGAAGAGCTTCCAGAATGAAGGCTTGAACCTGAACAAGCTGCGACCAGTCTTCGAACGTAGGAACTACGGCACAAGGTCAGTCGGTTTCAAACTAGGGTGGTTTAGCTTTCATACTAGTCTCTCGGTCAATGATGGCTTCTAGCTCCTCATGCACACGAGCTTGTGCGTGTGGGAAACGCGCAGCAGCCATTAAAACTGTTGTAATCGCAACAGCAGTCTAAGATTCCGTAAGTTAGTTTCGCCTGATCTGAGTCTATCAGTTTCTTGGCTTACCGTATCCGAACCTGCTCCGATGAGGGACCCAGAGAGGTATGCTATCTCCGTCTCGGAGAGCTGGTTCTCCTCCACGTGTAGAAGGAGATCCTTTGCAACTGAATGAGGGGCGATGTAGCTGCCCTGTCGTTCATGATGAGGTCGATGCAACGACTACACCATGGAAGAAGAGTCCGTACCATTTGACTTTTAACCTCATTTAGCTGGCCGAATAACATGTTGTATTCTTGCCGGCTCCACTCTTTCAAATTTCGCCCATAACCAGGGACATATTTGAGGATGGGGTACTTGTCAACGAGGTATGCGCCTGGAACCATCGCGCTCTGGATTCTTGGGATCATCTTTTGCAGCTGTAGTAAATACGGGTCATTCAACAAAGTAGGGGTTGTTTTCCCATATACGACACGCAAAATTACAGATGCTGCAAAACTATGCGCGAATGTCAGCAGCTGAAGCGAGTATACTATGGGGACGGACGTACCGCTTGATATGCTGCTGGTGCAATTTCGGTTCGTGCAGTATGTCCAGAATAATCTCACGCGCATGCGCGACCTGTACCGGCTCGTAAGACTGAGCAGACCTCACTTGGAGGTGCGCATGTGAAGATCTGCGTGGTCGAGCCGGTGAGACAGTCTTTTTTGAAATCAGTTAATGTGTTGCCTACTTGCGAAATTTGCGGAGCCTCTCGCCAGAGCCAATTTGGACGAATCGCATTCCTCTTCCAAGGATGTCACCGCCAGCGACCGAACGAGGCCGGTCTGCGAGGAATGCGCCTTGCTTCTCCATGAGGTCAACTGCTTCCTGTCAAATGTAAATACCCAAATAGTGATGTCCTACAGAACGCAATCATACCTGGTGACGTCCGATGATGACTAGTACATTTTTTCCATCGTTGAGAGATATGACTGGTCCATATTCTTCTATCCACTGAGCAATCTTCCTGGGAGAACTATTGCCGTGAGTCGATATACATGGTTCATCGCATGACCACGACATACTAGTGCCCGGTAGGAGACTCTGACGGACCAGGGGGTAAGGGTAACACACGGGAGCGAAATGTGCGAGAGCGGTAGGAGTAGACAATGACGCCTAGTAGACCGAGGATGGCTGCCCCAATCTGCCAGTTCCACAGGGAGAACATATCAAGATGGGCAAGAATGCTGAGACCTAAAGTGTCACCTTCTCCACCTGGCTTTTGTAGGGTAGGATTCCTAGCCAGGAGAGTTTACATAGGATTAGTATGAGTTTATCAGGTATGTTACGTACTATGTACATGAACCGAGTTTCGACAACGGCCCATCGGGGAATTTCATCACCCTATCTCTCACGAGACGGTGTTCCACATGGTCGTGAACCAAGTCATGCACTCTACATTCGGTAACTGAACACTCGTGGAGTGTGCTAGTGGGTAGTGTAGTATCAGTTTTTGCAAATTGGACTTTCTGTCAGGACCTTTACATATTAGGTCATCGATTGAATTCTGTACGTGATATAACCACCAAAAAGGATGTAACGAGGATGGAATAGCTGAAGGATACTCAGTGGCAGTAATCAGATTGTATTCACTAACACAGGACAAAATAAACTGGTCAAGGTTTGTGTGCTGTTCTGAGTAAGACACGACCAGCCAATCCACTTGCCGGGGGACTGCCACCCAGTACATGGCACGTTTAAAAATAAGTAAATGCTGATGACTATCGCCTGCCAATCAGCATCAGTCATATGCCATTATTAGATCAGGTACCTCTGGGGTCACGGTCTGTCTGAGTGCCTCTGCTGTCCATCTTCGTCCTAGTACCCCCTCTGCTCGATATCGGTATGTTTGCCTGTAATCATTGTACTTCGGCGGCTCTGCTCCATCTGCGCTGTCTGCTCCTGTGTTCATCTTTAAAGTCAGCAGACTACAGAACGCGATATTGTCAGAGATATCATGCGGCTTCTTAGGATGAGCGTCGTGTTCGCTGATATGGTGAGGAAAATCGACACTTCAGGATCTCATAAGCTCTGGTAGGCGTCGTCAAGGGCTCAGACCTTCATGCTGCCACTTGAGCACTAAGCTGATTGAAGGAAAGTGTCTTACTTCATATGGCCCGGGCCACGCTTTGCATCTCTGCAATCCAGGAAATCCCCGTAGTGGCGAGCCCATAAACGCTTACTCGAGTAACTCGGGCCGCTAAGAGGCACCGAACTATAATGCATGTTTGAACTACTAGAGTATCGCCGGTCGCCGGTCAGCAGAGTCTTTCCGGACTAGAGGCATATCGGCGACTCCTAGCCACCTGTGTCAAGATTAGGAGATACGATTAACGGACTTGGTAGTATGCAGCAGCCAAATACAAATGCTTAGTAGTTCCGTATTGCAGTATCTTTGACGCACCCCTGGTTGCATCGACCTCATCATTTGATGCATTGAGTGCCGCCGTGATAGGGAGACCTGTGGAATATTTGGTCCGCTCTTCGAGATTTCGAGGACATGCACCCACAAGCGGAAAAAAAAACAAGGCGTGCTTCCTGATGTTGTTCGTATCATAGACAGTTGGGAACACACGGTTTTCCCTTGACAGTCAGTGCTAGTGAATCACCACAGGACACTTCTTTTCAAAATAGGGAAGTGCTGAGCGCTGAGCATCGCCTGCCAATCAGCGTGAATCCAGATGCAGTCTTGCGCCGTTGATAGATCAGGAACTCCTGGAGCCACGGTGTGTCTGGTCCGAATGAAATGGTGCAAGTACAAAGCACATTGTTTATCATATGTAATCAAGTTTTCGCAGTAACCATAAAAGTCATATTAGTCATGACTCATATAGGCCTGAAGGCCTTCAAGCTCCAGGGGCAACACCCAAGCACCACCGCTAAGTACTAGACGATATGGAGTAGCCTACTCCATGCATTATACCTCGTTCGCGTTAGATATTGGTGTATTTACATAGTCCAGGCCGCTTCAGGTAGTACTAGTGTAACCACGGCGAACAGACAATCCGAATATTAATGTTGGTGATCACTACTAATGCACTAGCAAAATGCATTGATCATATCCACTTATAAACGCCACGATGAAACGTGAGACCAGAAGCCTGAGGCAACTTCACTCATCCACCATCCGCTTGTATGCCTTTTCAATCGATTATTTTTGCTCACACAACACTACTAACCTGCCGTGATTCGATCCATTCATTGGGCATCTTGTACCAGTGCTCTTACGATATCTGTAACTGATAAACGTACAACTTGAACGGCGATCACATCCTGACACTCAAACTCCACAATTTTCAACTTTAGCTCGTCTGCAACAGCGCAATCTGGTCGAGGAATCTATCAAACATGATAATTTAAGCGCGATGGAGCCAGATTATCCCCACTCGATCATGATACCCCCTATTATTAGGTAGACCAACCCGAAACGTGTAGGAAGGCAGTACAACTAAGTAGTCGTTAGGATCAGCGCTCAGCCTCCGCGATTCAAAAAATTCGGAGCGTTACGTCCCGCGGTCCCGGTTGGCAAGTTCCAAACATCGACCTTCCCAGGGCTGGAGTCGTGTTCCGTAACCTCCTGAACGTCATGAAACACTCTGAAATTTGCGTTATTTGTTCTGAAGAATGAGATTCATATGTACCGAAATTTAGAGGAGAGGTAGACGTGCATCACGTTTCTATTTTATCAATGGTGTATTGCTCTAAAACAATTCCGACCGATAGTGTGGGCCAAACTTTAGTGAGGAAAGTAAACCTGAAGTTATTGAGAAAAATATACACACTTAAAAGTCCAAACCGCGGTGAGCAAGGAAGGCGCACAGGACTACACATGTAAGTTGACAGTCGTGATTCGCACTGTGAAATCAAGGTCAATAGACAAGCTGGTAATGCTTGTAGAAAAGTCATTGTGGCATACGTTGTTGCACCAGCTGCCTGCTTCCTCCTTGTACGCCACCACAGTACCACCCTACGCATAGATGTGTTGGTGTGAGGGTGAGTTATGCACAAAATAGCATGTGGATGGTAGGCAAAGACATTGAGGTATCGAAACTGACGAACTCCAGTCTGAGCAAGTGGTACCCAGAACGTCGGCCAACCTTAGCTATCAGTGGAGTCGAACGCCTTCAAGGGTCCATGGACAAGCTGAGAACATGTCGATCATATTGAAGATGGCTTTTCGGTTGTTGGTCGCTGAGGCAGTATTTTGAACCACTTCTGAAACGTCTGAGGCCGCTATTACACCTGAAAGAGAGATAGGAGCGTTTTTCAACGCCAGAACTATCGATCTAATTCGAAAATGAAACTGGACGCTAGTGGTAAAGGATCCTGCGAAGCTAGTATCATTATCGCATACAGAGCATGCGAGAGATGCACAGACCTGGCTTGTCTCAGTGTATGGGAGATTATGTACACCGAAACTTGCAGCTGCAAAATATCAGGCTTTGTAGAGACGCTGAACTTGAGTTCGGCGCAAGGAGGAGAGAACACGATATGCCGTGAGGAAAGAGTTGTGGTGATACAGGTGTCGGTTTGAGTGACACTAGTCGAGACGACGTAACGAGTGCGAGTGCGAGTGATGTTTGTAAGGACGAGGTGAGGGAGGAAGTTAGTGCACATGATGTTAGTGAAGACAATAACTGGAGTGTCACGTCTGCGAGATTCAGTGTGCGAAGGTGAAAGGGAGCACGACTGTGATCGTCAGAAATAGCCGGTAGATGTAAAGGCGGTAATCCCACATCACCTTGACTTGAATTGACTAGTTGCTCTCCTTTGCTCTGCCAGGTTCTGCTTCAATCACTCCTAGCACTTCTTTCGAAGAGGAACATCAACGTCTTCAATTCGTTGGGTAGGTTTGAAAGTATAATTGAGGACGAGGTATCTAGTTGCCAACTTGTCACAAAATGGAGGAAGAGGGTGCGAGTGGCACGCTAGCAGGTGGAAACTGTTAAGGTCGGCATATCGTGAACGAACGAACAATACTATCAACCAAGCTTTACGATACTTTGTCGACTGCCATCAGTCCGCATCGATGGGTATGCATTACCACACGTCAATTCAACCTCATGTCGACCATCAATGCATCTATCGAATACTCACTTTCATTTGCATCTCGAACGAGCACTGGCACGATTTGCGGCATTTGCCACCACCAGCGCCAGCGGCTGTGCAAGCCACACGATAAGACAGTCTGACAGATACTGCCAATATGTCCATCATTCTCTAAAAACGGACGTCGCTAACGCGGTGCATCGCAACAAAGCGCACGAGGAACCAAGCTCTGTATCAGTACCTGAGCACAAAGAAGATGGACAAGACGCTAGTTTTGTCACTCACAGAGGTTGACACTTCGCCGCCGCATATATTCGTTCAAGCAGTGACATCAATGTGTCTGCTGCGGTTTTAATATTGTGCCCGGTTCAGCGCGGGCCGTGTTCCATATGATCATGATGACCATATGACCGACCACCGCCACTGGGAGGGCATCCCAGACCGAGTTTTCATCACCGAGGAGGCTATCATGATTGCCACAGTGATGTTGTATCATTCGAAGTCGACGACTCTGCTAGCGCTCATCCATCGGCGCGGGCATTACAGGACTCTCCGGCGGTTGCGACGCGAGCGGGTCCGTTTTCAAATGTTCCGTTCATGGTTAAATCAATGAACGTTCTCAATCTCTTTTTCTTTCTATTTCATTTCATTTGGACCCCAGTGACACCTATGATTAAACCCAGTAACCCCATAAGTCAAGTGTAACTAAATGGTTGCGTGCTAATCCTCTTTCGAGTCAGCCCTAATAGCAGGGATAATATTATCGGGCAGACGAACCCGAAGGACGATGGTCGGCGTGCCACTAATATTGTATCAGTGGCTCAGCGCTCAGATATGTAATTTTGCATTGGCACTAGCTCTGATCCGCCCGTCCGACTCCGAATTTACACGAGGTCGATACTTTTGCGGATACATCAGGCCACCGCGGAAACTGAGTGGAAAACAACGCCCTGCGGTTTCATATTTAAGGGTCATACTACGTATTTAAATAAGTATCTAGAAGATATGAGATATAAGATAGGCTAAGTACGTCTTCCAAATCATTCGACAGCACAGCTTTCGCAAGTATTGTACAGTAGATACAACAGCATCCTGAGATATATCACCAAGACCCGGATATGCATATTTATGAGATACAAAGATGTAGTTGGGAACCTTAAGGCCGGGATCCCATTGGGGCGTTCATGGTGTGCGAACTTGGTGGAGAAATTAATGGTGGAGACGTACTTTTGGGAGAGATCCACAAAGTCAACGAGACAACAATTGGAACGTCCCATAAAACCATCATCTGACAAGCATGCTGGTGCGAGCACTGTAGAACAGGGTGTCCGTTGTCGTGGTGCTATCCTCGCTCGGGGACTCCTTGTGGCTCCTTCGGGTGAAATCGTGATCAATATCACCCCCCCGGGAAGCATCAGTATCGCAGCTCTGGCGCATCCACGAAGCTTCCGAGTGAAGCGAAGAGACAGGTCTTGTGGTCTCAGTTTGAGGTTCGTACATGCTGCTGCTGAGTCCAAACCACCCGCAAACATCCCAACCAGAACCTCGCTTCCCACACCCTCCATCAAGATCAAGGCCACCACCGTGAGGACCGAGGCTCACGGGAGAATCCGACCGAGCAAAAGGCGTAAAGAGGGAGGGTAGAGATGCTGCTGGAAGGTTATCCCCAGGCTCAGGTGTGGTACTCGGCGTAGGAAGCTGTGCAGTAACAGCACATGGTTTTTCTGCGCCGTCCTTAACCTCCAAACTCTGGTTCACCACACATTCCAAAACCTTTGCGAGTTTCTGGCGATCTGCACCGAGGGATAGGGTCCAGTCATCCCATTGTGCTACTTGTAGAGCTTTATCGGCTTCATGAAGGGCACCGTCCTCTGAAGGAGGCGTTGGCACACATATGCCACTCCCTGGTACATCGATGCAGAAAGGCAGCGACAATGTCCAGTCTGCGCATGCAGGAGGGATAAGTGTAGCCTTCGGTATGGCTCCACTTCGCAGTAAGGGAGCAGATCTTCTCCGCTCCCGCGGAACTGTTAGAAACGGTACTGTGGAGACAGCACTCGACTTCCTCCTTGTTTTCTTTGATGGGCTTGCAGGTTCAGAGTTTGCCTCAGCAATCTGCACGCGTTTTTGAGGTGAATTGGAACAGCTGAGTGTCCCTTTTGAACGTCGAGTGCTTGGTACCAGTATGCTCTTCATGAGTCGTACTTGAGCTTCCAAATCATCAGCAGCCTCTAATATCCCAACACTCGCACGCTTGTCCAGGATAGGGGAAGTGGCATTGGACATGCTATTATTGGTGGGGGAACACGGAGAAAGTTCTCTCTTTCCCCCTACTTTCGAAGGGGAGGAAGGCGGACTTGGTAGACTCGAGGGAAGAGGAACCACGATGCGTCCTGTAGCACCCCAGCTTAAACGAGAAGGAAGTCGCAGGCTTCCAGGAGAAGGAGGGATCACAACTGTGCCCGAAGGCGAGTCAGTACGCACAGGAGTACGAGCACGTTTTGAGGAAGTCGAGTTGGTCGTTGGAAGAGGAACTGGGGCGTTGGGGGGCGTGATAACATCCGAATTTCGTGCCGTTAAAGCGGGTAGTGGAGGAAGAGGGCTACTAGGTGGAGGTCCCGGCAATGGCGGTGTCAGCATGGAACGGGAGCCAGCCCGTGCACGAGACCAGGGAAAAGACGAAGTCGTTGAGGTAGACGATCTAGGTGCGCTAGATGAGGCCGAAGGAACGTAGGATGAAAGCTGGGATGATGTAGGTATGGATGAAGTAGGAGATGGGAGGGAGCACGCAGAGATGGAACCTTCAGTATCAGAGGGTACATGGGGTGATGCTCCGACCGCTGGTTGAAGGCAGAGGGGTGCAATCTCTTGAGGAAGAACCAGTGTCAATGCTGAGGGCCGTCGTCTTGTTTTGGCCTGGACAGTACTATCACTACTTCTATGTGATGAAATGGTGAATCCAGTCGCTCGAGGTGTGACATTATCATCGATAGATTCAATGACATTGCATTCGGTTACTGGGGTACTCGACCCCATTTCCGTGGCATCCGTACTTATCGTTGCTCCTTTGCATGTATTACTCGGTGTTGATTTATTACCAAACAGGAGCTGCAGGGGTGAACGCGGTGTGGGTGGAAAGTGTATCGGAGAAAGCCGAGAATGTGTTGGTGAGGGGGATCTCCTTGTACTGACCGTCTCCATGCATTCTGCGAGACGCTTGGAGAAACGCTCAGACGTAGGTATCACTGAACCAAGACTAGATGTCGAAGACATGCTAGTCAGTGCTCTCGAAGGAGATAAAACGGCAGAAGTGATACTGCATCCAGATGACGAGCGAGAACGATTTAATGGGACACTTGGGATGTCTTCCACCTGCGTAACATGAATATGAGTGTTAGAGTACAGAGTCATATACGCACTGTATGATCCTCATCTCTGCGAGACCTATGGGGCGATAAGCGTGATAAACGCCAGGTAAATGCCATTTTGCGGGGGCTCGGTGTGACAGGCTCGTCTAGGTGTTTTAGTATGGGCGAACGTGGAACGAGAGGTAGATGTGATGCTGAACGGGAGAACAAGCGGTGGAACGTTGAGGTTTTTTGTTTTTCCGGGGTCGAAGGGAGTGGATCGTGAAGGAGAGTGTCGGAAACGTTAACGTTTTCAAGTCTTTCTATGTCAAGAGACTCGCTGAGAATATGATTTAACTCATTTATGGATAGAGTTGGCGGCCTGCGGGTACAGAACATTCTAATCGAAGGAGTGACTGAGTGAGTGTTTGAAAGAGTTGGACAGACAATTAAAATAATAAAGACGCGAGTCGACGGCGGACAGAGTCAAAGCATTGATTCCTCGCAGAACGTGAAGTCAGGGTTGTAGGAGCCTTACCCGTTCTAGAAATAATGTAATATACAATACGTACTGCTACTAGTAGTAACTTCGTAATTCGAGATGAACCTTCTCGTCGGAAATATCGCTTAACTTGATGGGCGTCTACTATGATACTTAAGCGGGGAACTACAGCAGTAGCTGCACTGGAGTATTTTGAATAGATGGTCGAATACAGGGTGAGCGACGCGTAATACAAAGAAGCAAACCACGAAAATTGTCGATGGGCTGGCTGAGTTGATCGGCGCGAATAGTCGTCAACCTAAAACACGAGGCAGATTACCTTCCAAAGTACTAATCGGCTTCACGTGCATTACCTCAGAGGTCGAGACCTCCAGCACCGCTCAGTATAAGGTTAAGCACACTTAGACCTACAACCTCCAATCTACGCCCTCCCACGTCACGCGCTAGGCCCAACGTCAGCGCTGTCGCACCAGACCTCCCGCCCGCCCATCAGGAAAACATGGGAGTGCTTATTTAGCTTTATTCTACTTATCTAACCCGTAACCCGGTTCAAATTTGGTCACTCCAACTAAGGAAGACAATACGCAAGATAAGGAGATATGTTTTTTTACGAAAGTTCGTACAACTTTAATGACGTGGACGCTGTTCGAAATGATATTTGATGGCGGCGTTGTCGGCTGGATGAGTTTGTCGGAGGGCATTGGCGGAGAACGACGGTGGACATAGGCACTAGAAGCGCGCCTTCACTCACCGGATAAGGATGGGGGCAGCGAAAGTGATGGAACGAGTGGAGTTGCGGTGCGAGGGCGCATATGCATGTTCTGAAGAGTAAAAAGATATGTAATGAACAACCGAATTCGTAGGTTAAGGTTTAGGTGGCGACTATTTTGTAGACGACATGTCATTACCGTTCTCAATGTTTGCGGTAACGAGCACCACGGTCAACCTGCCCTGTTTGTGGTCTAGTCACGTTGCCGCCGCTGTTGGGTAAGTCAGAAGAAAATTTCAGCTGATGAGGTTTTCGAGGTCTTGTCATAAAGTTCACATTGAGTTCTTAGTACTTACTTTGTTTCTGTCACCGTCAACATTAATATTTAGGAGCCGAAGCACTCCAGAAGAACATTTATTTACCATTTGATTGATCCCAGCACCTCAGCCTATTGGCCAGCCTCACACTCGGAACCACCTTCTGGACCCTCGGGCGGTACCGGGTAGCTATGATCATTATAGACGACTCCCAGTTTTCTAGTCTCAGAATCTGATATTTCAGCCTAATTTCACTTTACCAGTCTTAAGCTAAGCACAGCTGCCAGAATACTGATTACATGGATTCTAGCACTAAGCGCTAAGCAAGGAAAGGCACCCTTTGGAAATTTTCACGGTACAGCGTGCGTACCAAACTTTTCTCGTCATCGACGCTCGTGACTCGGAGTTTACGTCGAACTCATGTGTTATAGTCGCGGAAATTGAATGATTGAATGATCTTCAAACTTGAAGAATTTTCTGTCAGACGTCATTTGCGATCTAGCAGGACCCGAACTGGCATTTCAAAAGACTTTAACGCTAACTTGAGTTATACGTCTTCCAATTTTCCGATCTGACGAGTTAATTTCACTTGTATTTTGACAGATTGTATTAGGGCATTTGTTTGTCGACTCTCTTGGCCTTGATTCCATTCGAGGACAATGGTGTCTTGAGTGTTACGATTGTTTAAAAGTCGTACAATGCGGCTTATTTGGGTCACAGCTTTGATGGTGTCTTGCTAGCCTCTCAATTTAATGCCACGTGTCAGGAGCGTTTGGACACTTCTAGACTACCGTATGCCCGGGCTTAAACATAGTCTTCACTAGTGAGTGTACAGACGGCCAAAGCCTTGATTACACTACTGAATGATCTTCTCTTCCTATAGACGCCCGTCACGCACCCTCGCGGCAGGCGTATTTTTTTAACGGTAATTTTTACACCGAGCTTAGTGATGCAGAACTATTATTAGCCTTGGAGCCTTCGTAACAATGTGTCCGAACTTCGGAGGCCCTAGCCATTACATAACGAACAAAGCTACAAGCATTTTTGGATGTGACCGTCCCGATCGCTTACTACTTGTCAAACCAAATTTACATCATTGTTATTTCCAAATGGCAAGCATATATATTTATGTGGCCCTTGGTCCTTGTACATGTCTCGAATACTTATATTTATCTTACAACGATCCAGGATTCAACTTTAACCCGACTCTGCACTAAATATGCAGTCGATGGCGAATCGAATGAATGATTGTTCCTCCATGTGCCTACTAAGCTGGTACCTTATGACTGGGACCAAAATATCAGGTTACTCGAAGTCGTCGGTGCAGTCTGCTCAAGCGAGCTGCCTAGCCCGACACGAATAATAATTAATGTGGACGCAATACCCTGATGACACGTGTATATTTAGCTGAACCACGAACCAGAATGTACGAGGACTCACATATATCTGTGTCCCAGCATAACTTAATATCGCCTCGGCAGGATTTCGAATGGCCACGAGAACGACATAGATGAGTTGCGTGACCGTATACAGAGCACCGCTTTCGATGATGAGCATCATCGGGCGTCCGCCAGTCGTGATTCTTAATATCACCGGCTTTCCATGCTCGTCGATGGTGGGAATGCGAGATATGTTCCAGAGGCGACCGGCGATGAGCCCGGTGACCATGATATTTGTACAAAGAGGCAAAACATATCCGGCAATAGTCAAGGGTACGATATCAGTCGGAGGAACTGGTGATGTCGGGTCAATTGATAATACAAGGGATGGGATGGGCAAAATGCACCCTGGCACATGGAAGGTGCAGGTAAGCGGTTTCGTCTAAAGAGAAGACTGATGATGATTTACCAAATCCCCCAAGAGCAGTGAGCAGAGGGAGAATAATCACATAGAAATTCTTTCCCCAGACAAACCAGCATCGATAGAGTAGGAGTAAGTCTCCAATTAAATTAGCAACAGAACTCAGTAAATTGGCTCCCATTAATGCAGGAGTTTCGTTTCCAAAATCTGAGAACGGTGCATGTTCCTGTGCCAGTGTGAGCCTTCATTACATCATAAACTGTATATTCCTCACGAGTGCAATGTAGAAATGGGTGAATACCAATGCAAAATGAGCCGTCGATGTCATAAAGAGGAGGCAGTTCGCAACCCATATTACTCGATTGGATACTCGATATCGTGTGATGAGAATTACGATAGAGATAATAAATAAAGCGCAGTAGACTCCTGCATGGTGATGTAAGTGATCACTGATCCGAGAATTGACAGCAGCGAATCGCGTACCGTACAAAAACGCCTCGCATACCGTACCTACAGCTGCAGAGACATTTACTGAGATGCTCATAACAAGTTCGGGGGGAGAAGAGGGTTGGAGCACAAGACATCCTGCTGCAATTGAAATAGAACCATATCTAGCAAAAACCTTTGAAGCACTGACGTGATTTAGCTAATGGGCATAATAGGGCTCCGTGAGTCGGTCAAATGGTAACTTTTGAAGTCGTTGTTGACGCAGGTTACTAGCCTTCGGTCGGGTCTTGGTCCTGGATAGTGTTGTTGGCAGAACTCGGGAGTGTTGCCAACCGGTCTGGCAAAACTGGTTGTGCCTCAGTGCCTGGTCCACGGCAGAACTCACGCGAAGGGTGGGTGGAAGAACCTGGCAGAACTCCAGGGTAGCTGATCATGAGACTCACGAAGATGTAATTTAGGTCTGATGACACACTTTGAATTCGACAAAATATAAAAACCGACGTCCCTAAAGTAAAAAGGAGGACGCCTCCCCGCATCACTGTTCCAATCAATTCCAAAGCTTTATCCACTCGTCTTTGCCCTGACGATCGTATGGCATGCAGGAGCACGATCTCGGCATCACACAAACCGTGCGACAACATTTGAAACATAGCGAGATTCGTGCGAACCTCAGGCCTTCGAGTCTTCGACAACACCGTAAAAGCCGCAGAGGCTGGAAAGTCCGCCGTCGACATGCGCACATGCGCACTCAGGAAGAAGTCGGTATTGCTGTCGAGATGATTACACAGCTTCTTTCGCATGAATATCTCCGCTCTTGACCGAGTCTCGTGATGCAGAATCCCGATGACCTTCTTGCTGGTCCAGACAGTATCTCGCCTGATGCTGCTGCTGGAGTTACAGCTCTCGAAGAGTTGAAGAGGACCGAAGAAGTTCAGAGCATCAACGAAGTTGAAGGGCTCGAGGGAAATGCGGTGAGTTGCCGATAGGGTTAAATTCCAGAAGGTATTCTAGATGAGGTTGATGTGGTTGATTACAATGGTGAGGATGTCGATGACAGATGGGATGATGTATATCATGGCCTAGAGGTTTGCTAGTTCTGCCATTAATGTGCTAACCGGCCTACGCGACACTAGTCTTGAGGGTGCTATGCTAAGCGACTTGATTACGTACATAGCCAAGGCTTCGAAGCTTCCGAATCAGTTTCAAGTTTATACATGTTCTAGCTAAATAGGCCAGATTCCATTTTACCCGCTCACCAACGTTGTTTAGCTTTAGAGCGAAACCAACAACTGGCTTCCTGTCTTCCCTTCTTGTTATTTCATATCGATGGACTAGAATCTCAAAAAATTACTTAGCCGCTTTTTTATTGTTGCAGTAACACCAAACAGTTAGAGGCCCTCATGCTACTACTAGCAACTTTTGTTAGTCATCATCATAACTCGGCGAGTACTGGTACAACGATCGCCGACCGCCGACCGTACCACCATGCATGGAAACCATCGACATACATATACCAGATGCTGCGAAACAGCAGTGGGTTGCCGTGTCCACACGCAACATGACGTCGAAGGCCACACAAGAACGACTTACTTTTATCTTGCACGAGGGCTTCGTTGCTTGGCAATGATTCTGAAGGTCACCTACAATTGGTAATAGTAGTGTAGTATAGTACTTCCATGATATGTGCAGCCGGTCGCAGATCAGTGCCCGCGTGGTAGGATTCTAAGGTCTCGTCACTACATTAGTACCTGCCCGGGTCCGCCCCGCACAAGCTCCACAAGTCAGGTTGACGTACAAGTTAAAAAAGCAACTAGCACTATGGAGCGGGTGTCGCCCCAATAAACAAAAGCGGCTAAGTGAATTTTTTGAGATTCTGGTCTATCGATATGAAAATAGTGATCAAGGATTCGAAAGCGGACCCGATGACCACTGTTCCACGCCCAATTGTGCAGCTAATGGAGAACTAAAGGAGTGATCATTTCCCCACGTGCCAACTGAGCGCATCCCCGTATCTTGTCGTTGGGAACGAAACTCTACTTGAGTTATCGTCGGCATAGTAATCTGTTCAGACGAAATGCCAAGCCCAACACGAATTATGATCAAGGTGGACGCGATACCCTCATACGCATGTGTCGATTGAGCTTGACCACAAACTAGAAAGCACAATGACTTACATATATCTGTGTCCCAGCCAGACTTAATATCGCCTCGGCAGGATTTCGAGTGGCCACGAGAACGACAAAGATGAATTGTGTGACCATATACAGAGCACCGCTTTCGATGATTAGCATCATCGAGCGCCCGCCAGCTGCGATTTTCAAGGTCACTGGCTTTCCATGCTCATCGACGATGGGAATGCGAGATATGTACCAAAGGCGACCAGCGATGAGCCCAGTGACCATGACATTTGTGCAAAGAGGTAAAGTATATGCGGCAATAGCGAAGGGTACGATCTCAGTTGGAGGAACTGGTGATGTCGGGTCGATTGATAATAGAAGAGATGGTATGGGTAGGATACACCCTGGCACAATGGGGGTGAAGGTGAGCGTTTTTGACCAAAGAGAAGATTGATGATGATTTACCAAATCCCCCAAGAGCGGTGAGCAGAGGGAGAACAATCATATAGAAATTCTTCCCCCAGACAAGCCAGCATCGATAGAGTAGAAGCAAGTCTCCAATGACATCGACCACAGAAATCATCAAATTTGCTCCCATTAATGCATAAGTTTCGTTTCCGAAAACTGAGAACGGAGCGTTTTCCTGTAGCAATATGAGTCTTCATCTCATCATAAATCTCCTGCGTATTCCTCACGAGTGCGATATACAAGTGATTGAACATCAACGCAAAATGAGCCGTCGATGTTGTAAATAGGAGGCAGTTTGCAATCCAAATCACTCGGTTAGACACTCGACGGTGTCTGATGAGGATTACGACAGAGATGATGAATAGCACGCAGTAGACTCCTGCGCAATGATGTCAGCGATGGACCTGAATCACTCAGAAAGAACATCACGCACCATACAAAAGCGCCTCGCATACGAGACCTACAACTTGAGCTACGTTTATTGAAACAGCCATCAGACAGCTGCAGCAAATGGGGAAGATACAAGAAATTTTCTACTTTCACTTGCAGACTTACAAAAGTACGCGTTTCAATTGTCGAATCTGGTGGAAGCAGCCCGTGCTTTGATGAATCATGATCCCATCAGCTCGGTAGTCACCGTAACAATTTGAAGGAGCTAGGGATGGTCCATGCGTGGCCTGGATAATTGGTTCCTCCCGATTCTTGCCACAGGACTTTGGCCCTTTCTAGACCTTTTTGGTGGAGTAGTCTAAATGGGT
Organism: Suillus discolor; assembly: GCF_016758755.1. Taxonomy (NCBI): domain Eukaryota; kingdom Fungi; phylum Basidiomycota; class Agaricomycetes; order Boletales; family Suillaceae; genus Suillus; species Suillus discolor. The sequence goes on from NW_024541296.1 coordinate 191,921, forward strand.
TCGCAGAGTAACACGAGCACATCGCAGCAAGCTTAAGTATGTATAGTGCTTACCGACAATTTAGTTGAATAACCAATACCTGCCACGTCGTTTCAGACTTGTAATTGTTTATGGATATGACTTTGGGGCTCATAAAATATCAGTAAACGATGAAAGACCTGTATTGGTGCCGCTGTCGTGTTATGCGAGTATGTACCAGCTGCCAGTGATGTGCACACCGGTACCTTCACTTTTAAATTTAAAGGTCGAGTTGAAGGTGAAAGCTGCTGGAAGGTGGATAGAACTTAGGTGAGGGTACCTGTGAGTTTGAGCCATTGTCGACACCATACGTCGGTGATTCTACTGAGAATCCCAACATCGTAATAGTTGGTTGATATTTGATGGATTCGATGTGTTGGGACCCAGATTCTCAGCCAACTTTGAGCCGTCAGGATTCTTGGAAAACACGCAGTACAGCAGTGTCAGATCCTGTGTTTGCCAGCTCGTAATATCGCGAATTGGGTCTTCCAATATATCGATGCGATGTCGTATGTTGTTGAATGCAGTATATCGGTTCGGTTACGATTATGTAAGAATACAAATAAACAAATAGCCCTAAATATCGAGAACGTAGGTGTGTGAAGACGAGATTACTGGGCTCGTAAAGTTGACATGGGTATCACCGGGGTATCAAGCGAAGATTCGATAAAAAAAATTAGAATCGATGTACGGTTTGAAGGTTGAGAAACAGTTGCATGCCCTGCCCCGTAGGAGCGTAGCTCAATCCCATCCATCTACGAACTTCTCCTAAACAGTCTATACGTCGTGGTCCTTGTCGTTGTTCCCAGCCATGTAACGTCGGACTCGCAGAAGCTCTCTCTTGTAAAGCCCGCACAATTGCATCGCCACCGTCTGGGTATACACATCCGATGTACTCCATCTCAGTTAGAGTAAGAGGTGTCTGTAGCCAGTTGTAGATGGCATCGAGAACGTCTTGGACCTTGATAGCGCTCGTCCTTTGCACCCTGATGGGATCCCACATGTGCGCCGTGGGACAAGCTGGGATGGCAATGTCGATAATGCCAACCGGGATATCCGTGACTTCAGAGCTCAGAGCTTGTGCCAGATCCATGGAAATATGTGCGCCTGTTGTTAGCCTAGCTGTAATTGGGTTCTGGCGGATATCCCACTGAAGCATAGGCATGTCTGGCTGGAAAGGATTTGTTGCGAGGCAGGGTACAATCTTCGGGCGTTCATCGACTATCTGGGGCCATGGTACAGCAAACAGTGTGGCAGGAGTCCACTGAACTGTCGCGGGTAAATAGCTCAGTCCATTCATGTGTGGAGACCAGGTTAGATTGCCAGCTGGGTAAGACCACACATTGTGATCAGGTTGTCTGGCTGGCAGCGCAGGCATGATAACCCTGCTTGCGTCGGCCCAGGCAGGCACCCGATACGGATACCGTGGCAGAAAGCCATTTCGCCATGGAGGGACTGATCCTAGATCATGCAAATTCATCCCGTTACAATGATGTACAGAAATCAGATAACAACTTACCAGGGGTGGTGTGAATGTCATGACTCACACTTCGACTTCTTTGCCTTGTGCGGCAGAAGGAAGAATTGCGTAACCAACCACACAAGCCGCCACTGCGACTGGAACAGTTGTCGAACGTGTTATCGCAATGCATGATGGAAGAATTCAAGTTGTTGAAGGCTGAAATGTCTACAGGAGAAGCTTTTGTACTGTTGAGCACCTTAAGGGCGGGCACAGGTGTCAGCCCCATACTGCGCCAAGGAAGGTCCCATATGACCCAAGAATCGATGCGATGCCTCAGTGGGTGCCTATCTCAACACAAAAGCATCGCATACGAATTCCTGCAGAAATACAAGGCTACTTCAGCAGACACAAATACGTCGCTAAGAGAAATATTACACGGTTGATAGCAGAACAAGACGAGGTTCACAAATCCGGGCAATCGCGAACCCGTAACCTGCTGGCAGCCTGGCACAATAGCTTGACTGCACACAAACGTACACATGCGCCTACAAGGGCAGTGCGCGAAGCAAGGCTGTGGTACGACATCTCACCACATATGCACGCAAAAGCGCATTTCAGGAGTAATAAAGGAAACGGAGACCGCCAAAATTACCATAAATCTATTTCAATATTCCAAATCGGAATACGCCGACATGCTTGAGAGGTCATATACCCGAAACGAACACATCTGAGCAGGTGCCAGTGAGTGTACATAGACAGGTATCGAAACCCACCGTCGCAGAGTCGGCAGGTACCACATGTTACCGGTGTCACCCCTTCACTGATACGCCGAGCGGGGCTCGACATCAGAGAACGACTCGAAGCGTTCAACCTTACAGTATTACTAGTTTCAGAACATCAAGATAAATGTTAATAAATATTGGACCAGTATACAGGAGAGCGTGCCTAACAGTGCCACCTTGCTACCAGCTGTACCTAGGCCTGAACTCCAGTATTACTACTTCGCACAATGTGAGCGTCATGATCAGAACTCGAAAGTACTGAGCTATCAGATCGTTGGCGACTCGCGAGTGGAACCCACGCCTGGCACCTATAAACATCACATGAGCTCTAGTAAGAATAGAAAACAACTGCCAGTCGTCAAGTCACCGATTGAGATCATCTTCTCTCACAATTCACTAGCGTTGACAGATCTAGGCGCTCGGTCGGTTCCGAGTACGCTGAGATCTGAAACCTGCTGACCTTCCATAACAGAAGTAACATCCAATCAGAGCGCAACAGCCACCCTCCACGCGCGCGTCGCGACGTTTGTATGATGTGGCTTAAAAAAAGCTCAATAATGGTTTGAAGAGATACGTGAACTAGAACATATCGAAACGTAAAACGAATTACTCCTCAGGCTTGAGCAAAAGCATGGATAATGGAAAGGGGGCGTATGATAGTGTCTATGACCATCCAAGCCGAACTACATACACAGACCGAAACGATAGCCGAGGATAGCGAGGGGGCGTGTTCGAAATCACTCTGAATTACGGTCACGGACACCCTCAGCTGTCACCGTATCGGTGTGTGCTACAGCACGCGAGCCGGCCAAGTTTGACACGACAGGCTTCAACACAACGCCGTAAATCGTTTGTGCGCCCTAAAAGAAGACATCAATCGTCTGCATCTTGAAACGCATTCTATCTCGCGACTTACACGGAAAGTCGGGAGCTGCAGCCAGAGAATAAACACCGTCTTGAATGCAAAGTACCACGGAAAGTAGTAGAGAACCATTCTGAGTGCAATGCTCTCGAGGAAGTTGAAGAAACCAAAGACAACCCAATACGTGAGCCACTGAACGTCATCCTGATGCCCGGGGCTCTCCAGCGCCTTGAAGGAGAGGTAGGACGGAAGGCCCCATCCAACGAGGTTAGAGACAGGCGCGGCGAGAGGGTTGACAAAGTGGAAAAGAGTGAGGAGAAGAACAGTGCAGCTGACAAAATATGTCTTTGGAATCTGAGTTCGCTGCTCAAATGTGTTCAACACTGGATACTTCGTGAGCTGTTGAGGGGCTTATGTTAGTTGAACGAATTTAGCCAAGAATCTGTCACTAACTTCCTTGTCGAGCTGTTGGATGTAAAAATTCGCCTTATTCTGCGCCTGGATGAAAGCAGGGTGCTGCTGAACCTTTTGTGTCGCGGACATCTGCAGAGTAGGGACAATAAACGGGTTTCTTGTCAAAAGACAGAAATAAGGATATCTAAATTAACACGACTGACCTCAAGGGGGCGTGGAATATGTACTGAGGAAACTGATTAGGTAGCAGTCAAGACGGTGGTAAGAAAGAAAGAGAGTTGGGGCGGATACGTCGTTGATATGGGTTTGATGACATGTGTTTGGCGGCCACAATACGTCAGCTTGCCTCAAGTTTCCGTGGCCCAGAATCATATATTGGTGCATCCACCAGCAATCTCCGCAGCAGCGCTTGCTCTCCGTTTCAGATTCTTTCACAACTCGTGCTTAACGTCTGCTGCAGTCATGGACAATTACGAGGCAATTCAGGTATGTCCTTGATATCCATCGTATAGTCTGAATCAGATTCGGACACGTCTCAACCACGCTGAGCAGGCCCTACATAATTCACTGCCTCCATTCTCACCTTATGTGCCCGCGTCACTTCTGCCGTCCATAGCTCTAATCCTCTTGGCATCAACGTTCACTCTTGCATTCTACTTTTCAACGTAAGTCGCCGCTCTAAACTTCTGTAATACGTGTTCCTATACCCATGTCCACAGCCTTCCAAAAGACACGTTTCCACTACGCGAGACCGCGGTGGCATCATTAGCAAGTGTCCTCGGTGGTTTCGGAGTTGTCGCCCTGTTCTGTAGTGCTGGAGTGAACGTGTAGGCATGTTCGTGTCCTAGTAGTTCCAATCGACCGTTGGATACCCCCGCCCAAAACATTTACACTAATTGTTGACACGCCAGCCGTGTTTGCAAGAGACACACTGAACAACAATGAATGAGACGGGGATGATGAATGAGGAGGGTGACGTACTGTGTATAAAATTGTTGAACCTTCATCGGCACTGCGCATCTGCAATCGTGGTCAGCTCAATTTTTAGCACAGACGGTATTAACAGTCTTCCTTGCCTGTTTCTCTTCGTAATAAGCTTCCAGATGTCCGCAAGCCGGGCATTTTTCTGACACCTGTTGATGGGGTAAGGAAACGTTAATGTCTCCAATACATTGATGCTGGTCACCTTTGGTAGAACTTTGCCCTGATGAACCTTCGTTTGGGTTTTGCGCTTCTGTCTCAGCGCGGAAGGGAATGCATCAGGATGTGACCGAGTGGTGATCTCAATATTCTCATAAGCTGCGGTAGATCAAGATGATGATCTGTGTGGCTCAAAAGTACACACATGATGCTGGCTCCTCATAGCTGCATTGTTCGCAGATGACCGTTTTCTCGTCATCTCTTGGAGGACTGAGGAGAGTGCCACAATGAGGGCAAAAGATGAGGGAGCCTAGAAGTTGGTCACTTTTTCTGTCTCGGATCTGAGTTCAGTCCATCATCTCACCAATTTTATGTGCAAGAGTCGGCATAAGATCGCGATTCATAGTTTGATGGACTTTTACTAAAAAGCTGTAAATGATATGGAAGGCTAACTTACTATCGGTTTGGACAAAGCATGGCACGGCATCGCATCGCGTCGGGTGCAATAACGACTTTCACCAACCAGTTTTAGAACAAGACCTTTTTGTTAGCGCCCACACCGACGACGGTCCCAACATTCATATTCATTTCTACGCCCACACTGTATCGATGCAAGTTGCCGGACCTTAACGATTGCTTTGTTTTTACTGTCGATGTTCGACGTAACTATCACTGAAGAAAGGCCGGCTAGTTAATGATCATCGATGATCTGACGGCACGTTTCAACTTGTGGCTTGCTTTGACCCGTCTCCCATCTCAGATATCACCGAAGATGACAATAAAGGGACATCAAACGAGTGGCACTTCTTTGTTCTTCTACGCCGAGTCCAAGCTAATCTGACGTATGAGCCCCTGGACTATATATATGAACGCCTTTTTTCATCCATGAAATCTCGGACCCTCTTCGTAATCCTCACTTTCCCTGTTTTTCATCCTGCACGCAGGCGTGCTACTGGACTGCTTTACAATTTTTGTACCTTCTTTTCACGTTCACCGACACGTCAAACGCTCATCATTTTCACTTCTACCATCACGCGCCATTCATTGTGTTCTGATCTTCTATTGAAATAACGCCATCTTATATGATGTCTTCCCATACCGCTCTCTCTGACGCAGCTCTCTCCGACCTCGCTTGCAGGCTACGGTACGCCAACGCGCGTTACGGCCAGATCGCTTGTCAACTGCGTTGCCGCATAACAATCACGCGCACGCATCACGCACAGCGACGTGCCTTCTGGTCTGGCTTGCGCATTGATATAGCAAAGGCTAAAGGTTGTCCTTCGACTGCGATTTCAGTCAGGCCCCTGCCTGTCCTTGATACGACTCCCAGTCCATCGCCGCTGATGCTTTCACCATTTGCACTTGTTGCCAATGTCCGCAACGAACTTGGCTTGGAGATTCCAGACATCGTCGTGTCTCCCCCTGATGCCTACGACCAACCCTGCAAGCGTCTCGTCATTCGGATTCCACCGCTTGCTGGCCTTCATGACAATATGCACCACCATGAGCACTGTGACATATCTGCTCCGGGCGCGCCACTCCTCCGGACCAAGGAATTACCGGAGTGTGAGATGGATGAAATGTTCTCTTCACGTTCATGTAGGCTCTCGACAGATACTTGTATGTTTCATGACTAAATGATCATCTTCAGCTTCTTCCGCTTCTTCCACCCCCCTCTTAACACCCGTGAGTCCTCTAAACTATATGTCCCTTTAGCACACTAACTTCTTGCACTAGATTGACATTGTTCACTCTGGTCTTCGTATCAAAATTCCAGTCAGGAAGCGTAAACTCGGAGAGACTGACGATGAAGATTCCTGTCCAGATAGTTCAGACATTCAGTTTCCCAAGGTTTGCTCCTCCATGATTCGATGATGCAAACGCTGAGGCCTTGTTTCTAGAAGCACATGAGGAAGCGCTGGGCCTGTTCACAGACAACTAACGACCGACTATATTGGTCTCCTCCTCGGTCACAAATTGCCTCGCTTTGAGCTTGCAAGGACGATATTCACCTCACGGTTTTATGCGGTTTCTGCGAATACATACAATACCCAGCTTGTCAGTACATTTAATGTTTCTCTTTGTTGCGGACGTTGTCACACGAGACTTCCATGTAATTTTCAGTGGCGGCCTTGTGAAGGACTCTATAGTTAATGTCTGCCTAATGGTGTATCCCAACTGTTTGTGTCATCTTATCAGAACAAACCTTCTTTAGTTTCACGTATCCCAAACCTGTGACTGCATCGAAATGTGAGGGAAAGTTAGTTACGATAGTACTGTGGAGATTAGTAGCACATCGGTGCCACGGACTTCGATCGAAACAGCAAACTTGAACACTTTATCGAAGTTGACGGTAAAGTGGTACCACTACTACGAAGCGCTGTTTGCCTGCCTAATGCAGCCCGGACTGCCTTCTAGCCTTTGTTCTCGTCTTACATTAATCCATTCGGTTAACGCTACGTGAACTTCGAGGCAACGGTCATTAAAGATATTCTCGCAAGGGTGCTTGGATAGGAAGCTGTTTCCACCTTTCTCGCTTACTACCACAACGCGGCTGCGGCAACAAGTCTAATGAGTTCCGAAACTACTGATCCAACCTCTCAATCGAACTATCGTCAGATCAGCACAAAACACTTTTCTCTCGACTGGTCGATTGATTTCCATGAGAAAGTGATCAAAGGCTCTATCACACACGAGCTTACCGTGCACACAAGCGATTTAAAGGAGGTCATGTGTGTTTCAAATTACCTATCCATGTTGGGCAGGGAGTACTTATGTATATAGTTTCGATACATCGGATGTCGTGATCAAGCGCGTGTACGTCGAGGGCGAGTCTTGCCATGCTCAGGTGCGCAGATATACCTCTTCGATCAGTGCGGGCTCAAAGTGCTATGACGGGTGGGCTTGCAGTATTCCCTGGGAGAGAAACATGAAGTCATGGGCTCTGCGCTGTATATTCCACTTCCTGCAGGTCTGCAGCCAGGATCTTCGGTGAAAGTGACGATCGAGTACAATACAACGGAGCCAGGATGCAAGGCATTGCAGTGGCTTGACAAAGCGTCAGTAGCCATTGAACGACTTCTTGTTTCGTGTTCCCACTAAAACTGCTGCGATATTTTAAAAGACAAACTCATGGCAAGACCCATCCTTATTTGTTCAGTCAGTGCCAACCGATTTATGCAAGAGGTCTTTTGCCATGTCAAGGCAAGTTTCAGATTTTGATGCATAATATGCCATAGCAGCTTAAACAGTGTACGACACACTCAGACACTCCATCAGTGAAAGCCGTCAGTCATTGTTGGTCTGGTGCAGTTGTGATTTGCAACTGAGATCTTCAACAGACATATGAAGCGAGGATCACGTCTGTCCTTCCTGCACTCATGTCTGCTATTCGAGTGTCTCCGCCTGCGGAAGGACCGGTGCACGATGGGAAGATTGTTGGGCAGGATGAAGTCACCTACGTCTACAACCAGGTGTGTGGTGCTCAACAGGATCATTCAGGTTTACCTTGACTTCCTTGATACCCAGCCGGTGCCCATACCATCTTACTTGATTGCAATTGCGTCAGGAAATCTCTGCTACCGCGCATTCGAGAAGCTCGAAGGAAAGGACTGGACGAGCGGAGTATGGGCCGAGCCGGACATCATCAATGACGCTTGGTGGGAATTCAAGGAAGACACGACAAGGTTCTTTTTAGAGCATTAGAATTGATGAGATATTTGACAACTCTTTGCATAGGTTTTTGGCTGCAGAGGAGGAACTCGTTGGTATGTCGTATAAATTTGGCGTGTATGACCTCCTGGTGTTGCCTCCGGCATTCCCTTATGGTGGCATGGTGCGTTCTTTTAAATCCCTCGGGTCAGATTCTGATAGACATCCAGGAAAATGCGTGTTTGACGTTTGTCACGCCAAGTTAGTGCATACGACTTATCATGTTGCGTTTTTGACCAGAGGTTAGCTTTGTTGACGGGCGACAGGACATTAGTGGATGTCGTCGTACACGAGATCACGCACTCCTACTTCGGGAATGGTATAACGTCAGAACATCCTCCTTCCTCTCCTACTTCTTTTTGACTGGCATTCTCGCACAGACACGCAGACGCTTCACACTTTTGGCTCAACGAAGGTTGGACGACGTACATCGAGCGCCTCCTCCAGCAGATACTGCATTCCCCTGCTCACCGCGGATTCTCTTTCCTAACTGGTTCGAAGCAGCTTTATGATGACCTCAAACTCTATGAGCAGCGCAATAAGAAATATCAGAAATTGCAAATTGAATTCGAGAAAGGCGAGAACCCCGACGACGCCTATAGCTCGGTGCCATACGACAAAGGCGCCAATTTCCTCCTCCACATCGGTCGGTGCAGATCTTGTCCAAATGACCTACAAGATGCTGACAGTGTTTTGGCGCTTTCAGAACGGACGTTGGGTGGTTTGGATGTGTTCCTTCCATACGCGAAAGATTATGTCAAGACGTTCATGGGTAAAAGCATTACCACAGAGATGTGGAAGGAGCATCTTTTTGACTACTACACACGGTTTGGTGGGGACGACGAGCTTGAGGCGCTCAAAAGCATTGATTGGGATGCAAGTGTTTGAGTTATTCTCCTTCGGATCACTCGACTGACGATTGTCAACATAGGCTTGGCTTTTTGGAACGGGCGTGACCCTTCCTGTGCCCATGGAATATGACATGACCCTCGCGCAACAATCCTACAAGCTCGCTGAGAGGTGGAGCAAAACTAAAGATACATCTGAGTTCAGTGCCACCGATATCAGTGGGATGGACGCCAACCAGATCGGTGAGAACGGATATTGCTCATAGTTATTGCTGCTGACTGTGTTTTATAAGGCGCTTTCCTTGAACGACTACAATCCTTCGACCCGTTGCCAATAGCGCATATCGATGACCTTGGTGACCTCTACGGGCTGGTTAGTTCACCCAATGCAGAACTCCGTTTGAGGTTCTACCAAGTAGCTTTGCTTGATCCCCAATCTACCAAGTCGGAGCAATATGCTACAGCGGCTTTGGGCTGGATTGTTGGCGAAGAGGATGGGATGGTCAAGGGTCGAATGAAGTTCTGTCGGCCAATATTTAGGGCGGCGTTTTCTGTTAACAAGGCGATGGCACAGGACAAGTATGAAGAACACAAGAGTTCATTCCACCCCATCGCACGTGGTCTTATTGAGCAGGTGAGAGATAGATAGGTTCTTCACTAATGAAACTAATACCGCCACAGGATATCGAGTTAACCAAAGGATCACGGGACTAGTGTATAACAAACAATTTATTTATCAAACTGTATCAATGCAAAATCAATGTTACTTGAAGTCACCCCATAGATCCCCGAATACATCGTCCTTCTTGGGCGCAGGGTGCGCCTGAGAAGTGCCGAGAAGGTTGTTGGAGTTACTGGGTGCGGAGACAGACGATCCCCAGATGTCATTTGTATTGAATGAGTTCACTTGAGACTGGGGCTGTTGCGCCGTAGGAGTTACAGAACTCCCCCATAGTGTGTTTTGGGAGGGTGGAACGGGAGTAGCGTTCCAGCCAGAAGAAGCGCCCCACAAACCAGTGCCACCGGTCCCCATCATGCTTGTAGGCTGAGGTTGTGTCTGAGGAGCGCTTCCATCCCATGCTAATTGTGACTGAGAGGGTGGCGCAAAAGTGCCAAAAGTAGCGGAACTAGCACCTGTCGACAGGTTGGAATGACTGGGGACGGCAGCAGGAGCAGAGGAAAAGAGGGACATGATGTCTGATTTCATATCTTTAGATGACGGCGGTGGGGCCGCCTTTTGAGCGGGTGCATGGAAGTCTAGTGAGAATAGGTCATCTTGAGATGGAGGGGTGGACTGCGCGAACGTTGGCTGAGGTGCAGCAGATGTTGGGGAGGTAATGATAGTGACTTCAGAGTTGATCGCTCTACCGGCGATTGCGGAGGAGAGTAATTGACGGGATTGAGGCTGACGTGTTGTGATGTGGGTTTGGAGTGTTGGAGATGCTGATCTTGCACCAGAGATACTGGTATTTGGTATATGAGTTGGGCGTGAGGATTGCGTAGCCGTGGGGGGTGGCTGCTCAGCAGCTTGTGAAGTATATCCATTCGAGGTTTCAGTCTCAAGAACCGACGGATCGGACGGCGGGGGTCCATCAAGTGCCCATCTTCGAGATTCGTATTTTGAACGAATGAATGAATCCATTTTACTATGGTAAATAGTGAGCTTATATTTTGACTGAAGGGCTAAAATCACGTACTGCTCTGGGGGGACATGACCAGACTTTAGATGGGATTCCCAGTACAAGTTGGCACGACGATTCCCCCATTTCTGAATCGACTGCAAAGTAAACGACGTTGAGCAGGTCGTAAGACTAACATATGAGTGATATAGCATTACCTCCATCTGTTCCGGTGTCCAGATATCAAGATCGACGGACTTGACGCGGCTAATATGCGTTCCCATGCCACGATGGATGCCTGAACAGCGAATGCACAGAAAGACACCTCTGGAAAGTATGGTCAGGCTAAAGCAGAAGCGGTAATGCGAAACGCACAAATTCCATGATGCCCAACGAGGGTCTGGTTCGAGAGCAATTTAAGCTTGGAGATGGACAATGGGGACAAGACTAACCGTTCCGCTTGCAGTCTGCACAAACCTTATTGTCCGACTGCTTGACTAAATCTTTGAGAATTTTAGCGTTTCGCTCAGTCGTGGCTTTATCTTGCCTGGACATGATGGTCGACGAGAAGACGAAGTGGTTAGAAACAGGATGAATTCAGAATAGACTTTCGGAGGAGAATCAGCCTCATTCCTAAAACGTGTCAGGGTCCGCTTCCTATTATTACGCACTACCAACGTTTTTGCCTACCACATCCATCGTCAAAAGGCAGACAGCATATTGTCTGCATTCAATAAGGCTAAACTAACGACCATCACGATGTCAGCTACAGCTCGCGCAGAGGCCCGTCGCAAAGCTATCCTCGGCAGAGGAACTGACCGTCTGTCGAAATTGACGACGACTGCTCGTGGAGAAGATGCTCCCGCATATTTGAATGCTGGTGGGTGTTTTGACTTGGCGTACCGCAGACAATATCAATATTTTGTGTCGTAGGTATTCCTCCCAGAGCTACAGCTGCTAGTTTTGTGGGTGAGACGCCGAGCATGCCTTCCCCGCCATATATGACACCCCCGCTGCGCTCTTTTGGAGATGCAGGCGTTAGTGGAGCAGGACCCGACCCATCCGTTTGGTCAGAAGAGCATCAAAGGCAATTCCTTCAAGCTCTCATGAGTGGCGCAGCCAATTCTCCGCAATTTCCTCAGCCTCAGATCTCAGCTGCGGCTTCCAATGGAACAACTACACCTCCTTCAGGTGACCCTTTCGTTAATATCATGAATTCGTTGCAACAAATGGACCCCTCTCGTGGTGGTGCTACCGGAAAAGTACCTGTTCCTCCTGCACCTGCAAAGCCTCTCTCGACCGTGCAGAAGTTCACGCCATTGCTGCACATTCTGTGCACATGGCTTATTCTTGCCTTTTTTGTTCTTTTCAAAGAACCTCAAATATTAGTCGAGCGCAGCGGTGGTTTTTCGGAAAGTGTATGGAAACGTTGGGCGGAGCTTGCCTGGAGAAGCTCTAGCATCGAAGGCTGGGGAGTGCAGTTTGTGGTCAGTGTTCCGCACTTGACTTGACATCTCGTCGCTGATCGACGTATAGCCGTTCATGTGGGCTTTTATGACTGTGCAAGTTGTGCTTCACTCAATACGTATATCCACGGGCAATGTGAGTTTCTTCAGGTTGCGAATAAATGTTGTGCTGATTATATTTGTATAGAACCAAGTGCAGCCCCCAGTTTTGTTGGCGCTAGCTCTGCCTCATTTGCCCCCTCCATTCCCATCTATCATCACGAATGGCTTGCGCTATATCCGGATGGGAGGCGCCATCCTTGATGATCTGTCGGCGGTTGTATTTGGAATCGGGATGGTTGTGTTGATCGCTGGATGGTTCTCTGGATGATTGGTTCATGTAAATTCCGTCAGTACGATGAGTTTAGGATTATTTTTGGTAACACATGCATGCATCTAATAACTGAAGTGAGAAAGTACCATGAAGCTAGGGTAATATGGCAGCAGCTCCAGTCTTTGGACGCTCAGGTGATGACAACATATTTTCCACCATGGCTTCCAGATTCTCTGGGTTACGCGTGCTCAATTTCGGTGTCCGTTTCTTGGCAGCAGCTAAGCGTTCCTTCTCCTCGCCTGGAAGAATAGGCAGACCAGCAGCTTGAGCAGCAGCCTTGTGCTCTTTCCATACATTACCACCAGCAAGATCCATTAGTTCCTTGGTAATGGATGTGGACCATTTATTTGAAATGTCGATGGTGGTCTTGGCTCCGTCCTCTGTACATTTGATAGGAACAGTGGTAAAGGGGGAACAAAGAAGTATGTCAGAACGTGAAGCAGGTTTAACAGAAGAAATCGAGGTACCGAACTCGACGACCATCTCAGGTGTCCAATTGTCTTGTAGAGATTTTGGAACTTTGTTGACCTCCACGTTAAGTTGTGGATTGGCATAGCGTATGCGTCCGAGCTCCTCCTTCACAAAATGCCTAGGTCTGTCTTAGGTACGCGTGTATCAGAGTTGTCTATGAAATAGCTTACCGTGCTCCGAAATGATCGTTTTTTGCAGCCAACTTCAAGCTTATCCCCCGCAGACCGGTCAAGGATAACCTTGGTTCCTCATTCAGTTCCTTCAGTATGACAGACAGGCGAGAAGGCCCTGGAATGAACCGAGGCATTCTGAATGAAGTTGAGAGTGAATTTTAATTTGTAGCCGGTTATAGGTTGTTTGCTCCTGTTGAATTCTAATGCCTCAGCTTTCCTTTCTCGGGTGGACCCATTTCCCTTGGTCGTTCATCACTCTAATCGCGGTGCTACATCATCCAATATGGCTGAAGAGGAGACTTTGGTATCGCGTCGGTCGAAGAGAAGTACTGCAGGGAATAGGTTTGTACGATAATTTTGTTCTTGCCCTGACTGAAAATGATTAGGATGGAGGCGGCCCTCGCTGAGCTTGCCATCGAGGAAGTCAACGAAGCTGAAGAAGACGTTGACTTCGTCAATGACAAAGGTGAATACGATGCGCTTAATACTGATGGAATGTGTCTTATGCTGTTTTTAGATGAGGAGGATGTTTTGAATCAGATTTCGCAAGCACGGACGACGAGGCAGCTGCTGAAGATATTGATACCGGAGAAAAAACTGTCGAGGATGAGGAAAGGAGAGCGAGGAGGGTGTGTATTGATTACAGTTTGTCTATCAATATTCTCATATTTATCTAGAGCGCGCGCGCAAGGGTGGAGAAAGCTACCGCCGCTGCTCATGCTCGCCACAGGGTCACCTTCAATCCCCAAACGGAGACTTCAGAGAAGAGACCTAACAAGGATGCTCAGAAGCTCAAAAGGCGTGTATCTCTTGGTGTCGCGGTTAATGCAGAGACAGGAGAAGTTATTGAGGGTGGTACAAGGCAACGGCAGAGTCAAAGATCACACACAATCATGAATACGTCGGCAACCGTCAACAGAATGAAGGATGCAGAAGAGAAGCGGGTAAGTCCTCATCCAACTTCATACTCGACACACTTCACTGTCCCTCCTGCAGGCCACTATTCCGAAGAAGGCAAGAGTAGTCACGAAAGCACCAACACAGGATGAACTTATCGCGCGGGCCCTCGACACGGAGGAGGGGAATATTATTGAGCACCGGGATTATCTCAAACTTGAGGAAGAGAAACGCGCCCGTGCTCGTGTAGTTCGAACCGCCTTTGAAGGTCCGGTGTTGCGATGGATCAGCCGGAAAGAACAAATGAAAGTTGAAGTCACACCTCCAGCACCTGCCCCATATCCATCGCAGTACGGTTTTGTCTACAATCCACATCAAGGGACTTCCTTCTCTGGGACACAAACTCACCAGTCTCCCTTTCGTGCATACGTTCCAACGCCGCCAAGCCAGGCGCTGGAAGGTTCGCCTACGGCATCACAAAGCTTGGCTGCCACATCGCAACCGCAGTCATCAACACCATCTGTGAACACACCATCTCAACCTTCATATTATTATTACCCCGTGCAACCCCCACCAGCACAAGAAAGAATTGTCGAGGTTTGCAAGAACTACATCGTGCATGAGCTATCGCAAGATCCATCTGCGGCCAAACCACCATGGAAAGATACCATGTCAGCTATGTTTGGCGACGAGGTCAAATGGGACGAAGTCCGTATGTTTACAGGGAAACAACGCCCATTAAGTGAGTTTTTCTTCGTTTGGTGTTCTGTATTACCTACCTCTCATTGTAGGTCGGCCTGTTCGAGCTTGTCCGATCACTGGGACACCTGCGAAATATTTAGACCCACGAACAAATGTGCCCTTTGCGAACGTTGCTGCATTCAAGACTCTGACTAGAATTTTGTCTCACGACTATGTCTGGAGCGAGGCATTAGGGTGCTATGTTACTCGCCACGAACAGCCTAACCATGATGTTGATGAGCCTATGAAGGGCACCACGACAAAACGCAGAAGAGTGGACGATCAAGATGGGCAAACCAATGAGGGTTAACTGTCCATATCGTTGCATTCGACATGATTCAAGCCCTTCGACGAGAACTCATCGTTGACGACTCGTCTATGATCTCAACGGCTGCGTACCAGGGGTTTATCTGCGGCACGCTCAGTTAGCTGCAGCAACATGGGATTCCGTACTTCCTCGATGAGGATTCACAGGAATTGCTGGGAAGGTCGCTTGCTTTTGAGTATGGTTCCTGCCGCTCTGAGGTAGTGTTCTGGTACAAGTGGGTACTGCATATACATATCACTGTAACCCTGTTACCCCTCATAAGAAATACATCGCCAGGACCATTTTGAAGCCTTGGTGGCTGTGGACGTGCGCATGATAAAGCTACCGTCTGACCTGCACAAAAAATGAGTCTGAACGTACCTCCCAAGCTCACCTATGCACAAATAACATGACTCTCGAGGTCTGTAGCATGTATGTATATCATGTCGTGCTTTTTTCAGGCAGGTGAAAACAAGGTAGGCCGTACGTTTGAGGATGAGGGAAACTACCAACACGTGACATATAACTATATGGGGAATATGACCCCCGTTAATTCTGCAAATTGTCGATAGTTTCGCCTGAACGCTTCCTGGTATGTCAAGCATTCTATCCCGCAACATGGAATGCAGGGACGTCATTCCACCATACTAATTGCAAATCTAGAGCTGTCGAAGGCAACCCGGGAGTACGTCCAATAACTCCGGAGTTGAACCACGTTCCGGAGTTGGAGCCTACCGTCACAAGAGCAGTAAGCTCCTATTAGGACCCACTCCAGATTCTGAAAGAAAATGAATAGATCTCTTCATCTCTCCGAATCCTTCGTCATCAGTTGTGGCACAGTTACCCTCGATATCGATCAATCTAAGGTCCTCGTCATCTACTTGAGAAAAACAGGCGAATATTGCCTTCCAAAGGGGAGAAAAGATGTGGGGGAACAGCTCGAAGCAACAGCCGTTCGCGAGACGTACGAAGAAACAGGATACATCATTGAGCTACTACCCCTTCAGTTGACCACCCTTGCTACCCTCCACGGGAATGATGATGTCCGATCTGCGATACCTGGAGGGACAACGGAACCCGTCGCTGTGACGCAAAGGACGACTCAGGGTCTGCTGAAGATCATCTTTTGGTATGCGGCACGAGGTGATTCTTGTGCCATACGCCAGATGAATACGACAGAACAAGACGACGAGGATTTTGATGCCATCTGGTGTCCCATGGATGAAGTAGTTCGGTTGTTGACATTCCATGATGACAAAACGATCACTGCAAAGGTCATCGAGGCAGCTCGTAGTGGGAGAAGTGGATCTAAGATACATTGTGCAGTATCTATATAATCTACTAATTCTGACGGAAGGCGCGCCTTCGGCGCGATCCGTGCCAGGAGCGAGCATGTGAATGATGCCCGCTGGAGGCAGTCGAGAGCATCAAAGGTACCTAGTGGCAGTTAGTCCGCAGTGAGTGCTGCAGCGACAATGCACTGACAAAGCGAAGCAGCCGGTCCATTGACCGATTTTCCAAACAACGCGTCATCTATTTTATTTCCAATGCTTGTTTCTGTTTATACTTAGAGTATCTCTCGATCGAAACACATATTAACATTCGCCCAATGAGGGGAGGGATGGTGGCATGCCGACAGTTTACACATTTTCAGGTGGCTGAAATACATCCCCGAGTACTCTTGCCAGCTCTGTGAGCTGTGCCGCTGGCACAAGCATCAACCGTCCAGCTGTGTCTAATCCAAATGACTCTGCATTGCGTGGCTGGGCGTTTGAATACGGAAAAATCAGATGATGAGAGGCAAACTAGGACACCAGGTGAGACCAATCTCAAAGCACGTCAATGGAGGGGTGCACCTTTCGAATTTCCTCGTCCTCTGGGTGGAATGGATATACTCCATCCGGGCTTCTGTCGTTCGTTTCCTCATTCGAGTTTTGAGATTTCTGTCTTTTTGACGCTTTCCCTGGTTGTTGTCGCGCGATAGTCATTGCATCCTCCTCTTCCGGAGTAAGCTTGTATACACGTGATACGAAAATCAGGTGTGTGAAATTGAAGGGTTCGTTCTGAGAGGAATGACGACAAGGCTTATGGTTCATATAAAAGCTCATAAGAATGAACGACTCACCTTTTCGACTGCATCCTTGAGCTCATTCACGAGCATACGGTACATGGGAGGTATCACCGGCACAGGCATGTTGATCAACCTTTCGCATAGAACGAGACCCACTTGACATTGAGGATCACGCAGTACCGTCGATAGTGATTCGTAGAAGGCATTGCCTCCCTTCGATTTTGCCAGAATGTACTCTACGAGCGACTTTATAGACACGTTGTCCTGACAGCAATCCTTGCTTGAAAAAAATGCCAGACAAAAAACAAACGATACTCACGTTGTGCACACCGATATTTAAAACGCTCAAGAATGCATATGGGCTGCTTTCCTCTCCATCAGTCTTGATCGTGGTCCCTATATCAGGCTGTGAAAGCACCAGGTCCGCAAGAGCGTGCGTGCTGAGACCCTCAGCGTCTACACCAAAGAGCTGATCGAGAAGACGCTTGATGGCATGGTAGTCGATCGTTGCATTGAAGCCAAAAAAATCGAAATCTACATCGATGAACGTCGGAGTCTACTAAGAGCTGGTCACTATACATTATCACGGGAAGCCTCATGGAATCATACGTCTTCCGAGTCGCTGTCGGAATCTTCGTGGTTAACTTGATTTTTGCGTTTTGACATGGAGTGGACCAATACTTAGGTGTGCCAAGTCACGAAACAAAGTTTGTTGTGTTACGTAAGTCACTTCGATTGCAAAATCGTTTATCGTTCAAATCGCTATACGAGCAAGTGTCCCCACGATAGTGAAAAAAATATTATATACAAAACCACGGTGCTTCAAGTCAACAGTACCAGAAGCGGTCGTCATAAGTACACCCTAACTAAAAACGACAACAACAGCAAGTTAAGAACACTGTAAGCATACTCGCGAGTCGCGAATGATCCAACCAAAGTCAACGTTCAGCCTGGCATTAAGATAAGTAAGTGCCGCGTCTGTCGCTATGTACAAACGAACCACAATCAGTGATCAGTGAACACGCAGCCGCTACCGCGTGATGCCCATCTTTAAGAATGCCCCCACTACCTCGACTTCATCCCATTGTCCTGGGTTCTCCGCCGTTTTCTTCGCGTGGATGTATGTAAGGGTATTGCGGAAGTGTCGAGTAATCACTTCGGGCGTCGCGACGCCTTCTATTCTTTGTGAGGGGTGGAGATATGAGGAGGATGACGATGGAGATGTGATCGTATCGATGGAGGAGGCGATGAGTTCAACAAGTGAAACTATAAATTTAGGTGCGATCTAATCCAAGCGTGAATATGTTATTGTTGCTGTTGAAACGGCGAGTACTCACTGCAGGAGCGCCCCGGTCGAAATAATATAAATATTGATCAAGCGTGTCGCAGTAAAGCTGGACGGTAACTATCTCTTCCGTGGCAGAATTTGCTATGCGTAGTGATTTCTGAAGGCATTCCAGTACACGCTTACTGTCCTGATGTGGGTACTAGACACCGTCTATCAGCCATCGCATCTCAGTAAGGATCGAAGGCTACGAACCGCTTTAACACCTTCACCATCCTCTCTAGGGGGGAAAGCAGCCTTCTCAGACTCCTTCACAACAGGCCTATCAGCCTCGCCCTCTTCTAATACAGGCTCTTGCCACCACAGATGGCTAGCGGCATGTACCGCCGTCGCCTGATGCTGTTTTTTCAACAACCTTGCACCGTGCAACGCAGCCTTCGTTATCAACGTATCGTACCCATCGATATTAAACACTCTTGCGCCTTGAAGGGTGCCAATGATAAGGGTGATAGCAGCGAGCTGCGCCCTGCTTTCCGAAATACTGTCTTCGTATACCGAGAAAGCTTGCACGTAGAAATCGTAGGCAAGGTCTTCGAACCCAGAGCCGCATTCCGATGCGATCTGTGCTGCGAGGAGGAATAACCTCAGTGCGAATGCTGGAGCATCGACCTGGGTGGCGAGAATGGAGGTACACTGTCGAACGAATTTGAGTATCGTGTTGACCTTGTCTTGCCAACCCTCCTCCTGCGAATGGTAAGCAGCAGAATACAATAACATCAAGACGACATACCAGATGTTCACAGTTCTTATACCGCCTACATAATTTGATGCTGGAAGTGATGAGTGCGGGGAAGGTATAGCGCATCCGTTCGCCACCAGCTTCAAGATGTTTTCGAGCCACTTGTAATAGCTGCACAACACGTCAGCTCAGGAGATACCCCCGCAAAGAATATTCGCACATCGAATTGGATATCCAACGAATCCGCGCGGAACAGATGCACCATCCGTGCAACCCAACCCTGTTCCTCCGCTAGATCCTCCCTCTCCGTGTGATAAGGTCCCTGTCTTCTGACTTCCTTGGCACCAGCAATGTTCTGCGGTGTAGCGGAATCGGTCTGGTCCTTGATAAGAACATGACAAAGTTCCAAGACCCCATCAACATCTTCCGGCGCCTCGATGATCGTTTCGTTCTTGAGCACGCTCGAAATTACAGAGTGAGCGATTGACCGTCTTGTCGAGAAAAGTTGCTGGGAGAGCAGGGGGACATATTGGGGAATTGCGAGGAGTGTGAGGACAGATTGGTAGGAATTTATAGGTGCTACAAGGAGAGCAGCGAGGTTTGCAGCTGTCTGCGGTGCGTGGAGGTCAGGGCTGGAGAGCTTGATTAGTGTGAGTTGTCATAAAGGCGCGCGTAACATGCCTTTCTGAGAACTCCTTGATTTTGTCACGCGCAAAGCCAAGGATCTGGTCCACGTATTCTAGCCTGTCCGGATAACAGCTTAGCGATAGGTTGGTGAGGGACACAAGCAGTGCGGTGATATCCTGTATCGACAAGTCTGGCCGTGCCTTACGGACCGAGTGAGAATCGCGTGTGGTGGTATAGATTGAAACTCACTTTGATAAGCTCTACTACTTGCTTCCAAAACACCTCGAACAACCGGACGTTCTCTGGAACACCCCTGAATTTCCGAACGGGCGATCCATCATGTCCCTGCTTCTCCTCCACCAAAACGCCATTGGTAGTCGTAGTCGTAGCCGCAGCCGCAGCCGCCCCTGCACCAACCTCCAACTCAGCCATGCTTTTCTCCGTATCAGCAACAGCACTATCCCAAGCATCCTCCGCCGAGGGCGGTGCACCAGCCGCAGCACCATTCTCCCTTACCCGAGCCTTCTGAACTTTCACCTTATCCGCAAGTCTCCGAGCAGCAGCTTCTTCCTGACGTTTCGTCTCCTCGGGGTCTTCGTTCTCAGCCTCGCGAGCAGCATATGCAGCCAGCCGGTCGATAAGCGCAATCACAATCAGCTTGATGTTCACCTTTGGATGAAGTTGGGCTGTTGCTGATAGGAATGGGCCAAGGGTATGTAAATGGAATTCGTCCGTGAATACCTATTGATGGGAAGTCAGTGAGGTCATCCTTAATGCCCCGCAATCAACCCCATCACTCGTACCTGAATCACAACCTCCATCAGATACTCCTGCGCAATCACATCTTTACAATTAACAACTTGTTCCAAGATAGCGGGGAGGATGCTGTGCTGGTACATTTCGAGGTCTACGCCGTCAAGTTGGGAGAGTCGGACGAGGTTGGTACCGACCAGGATACGGAGGTCGCGGCGCTCCATCTCGCGTTTTTCGCGGTCGCGGGAGTGGCCTTGGTGTTGGAGACGTACCCAGAGTTTGTTCATCTCGATGAAGTTGGTTAGGACGAAGGAGATGGAGTCTTGGAGGTTTCCTGTAGGTCTGGGGGACGTTAGTGTTGGTTTTGTTGTTGGGGTGGTATGGGGACGTACCCTGGATCGACGCCGATAGGGAGATGGTCCCGAGTCTGTCCGCTTAGGTAGTGCCTTAAGAAGAGGCCTCGTATGGGGTGTAACACGCCACGAGACATTTCCATCATATCCTTCATGATCTCCTTTACCGGTGCATCTGGGATAGACATATACACAGCGCCGACTGTGATCATGAGATATAACCTCGGTACGATGTTCCCAGCATATTGAACGAGTTCGTAGAGGTCTGCGAGGTGGTGTCGTGATTGGGTGTGTGCATCGTAGAGATAGTTGGAGAGGTGTCTTAGGGCGTCAAATACTGCCATGTCTGCACGAAAATTCATGATTAGGGAAGGGAGAAGAGGAGGAAAGACGCACAGAGTTCGTAATATTGCTTTGGGGATAAGGATGACGTCCGGAGTTCTGCTAGCATCAAGCTAGCGCTTTTCAGCGCGTCCATTATGTCGTCGTTATCCTGAACCAATGTGATGTTAGTGAATTATGACGTGCAAGCATTGAAGTGAAATTATGTATATGCTGCGCAGAAACCCACCAAATGTCGCTTCATCTGACCGACTTGTATTTTGACGGTGCTGAGGGACTCACTGAGGAGCTTGCCTTCCTCTATTACTGGGATCACTGTTGTCGTCGTCGCCATTGCACCGTTTGACGAGATATGTTAGACTGACTGCCAGCGACAACGGTTCCGACCTGTGTACCCGACGAGTGGATGTCCACTTCTGAAGATGACATAAGCCATGACGAGTCCTTGATCGCGAGCAATATTAATATACTTATATTCCTCCTCGTGGCTCATTCATACAGAACGTGGTGAATCAATCTTATACAAAACAGCCTCGATCAACGCATCCAGATCCGTATCACCTGCCCCACTCTCCTCCTTCCCAATTCTCTCCACAATCTCAGCTCCACCTATCCACGCCGGCATCTGAATCTCCTCCTCTTTATACTTTTTCCAATACGCCGTAAAAAGCTTCATTTCAGGCCTCCACTTCCTCCCCTTCCTATGCGCGCTCAAACTAACCAACATCGCGGCGTACGAAAGGCGATACAACACCTTAAGCTCCTCATCGCTCGCACCAAGACGCGCGAGTTGATTATTCAATGCGTGATCCTGATGTTCCATGCGTAAGCTAAGCCAGTCTTCGATGAGACTATGGCTTGAATCGGCCAGCAGGAGCGCAAGTTCTGTCGCTGCATCTACGAATACAGACCCTAGGCCTCCATAGGCCGCGTTCATCTCCTCGCGGTAGTACGTGCGCAGGACTTTGCTCGGACGTGGCCATTGGACGCATTTTTCTTCGAATTTGCCGGGGTTGAGACCGAGAATGAAGCTGTACGGCTCGAGGCCTTTGTTGCGCCCTAGAATACCGTGCGCGAGGCAGACGGGTTGCCCGTCGTGCCCTGAGGATGTGAGGGGGGAAGATCGGAGGAGGCGTTGGGGGACTGCGAGGATGCCGCGGCTGACGCGGGGAGAGAACCCAATGTGGGTGCCCCAGAGGAGGGAAGCGGATTTATTGGAATGGATGGGGGCATAGAGACCTGTCTTGTCGTCTGGAATGAGGGATGTCTCTGATTTCTCATCTGGTTGCTTTTCGGATTGTCCTATTACGGTATCCATGAGACGCTTCCTGGCCTTGAGGATGTCTGTGGGGTCATCGGCGATGAGATTTGATCGGAAGATCGGAAGATGGATGTCGACGGGGTGTGGTTTCATTACTGAGACCTCTTTGCTAAGGATCGGCCATGGATCATGGCCTCCAATGAGGGGGACTAGAGTCGCATCAATTCCTGTGCGGCTCGGGCCAGTCCATGCTGCCCATCGATTAGAGCAATAGTGTCGATTACGCCATGCAGGCCATGCATAGCGAAATACGGCGAGAGAGGATGCGCTGGCTAGCAATATGATTCCGAGTGAATCGTTGTTATTGCCTACAGGAACATTGAATATACGAGATGACAGTTGTGACAGGCGCTTACCGGCAAGGAAAGATAGGACCATACAGCCAAAGGAAGCGACGAGAGCGATGGCTATGGCTGACCACCAGAGATGTTCCCTCCTGCCCAAACTGAATCTGATTGTCCATAAACCTTCTGTCTCGCAAATTTCGACGAGAGTTGTGATAGCGCCTTGAAGTAGAGATACAGCTACAGCAATGACAGTTGCAGCCCAGAAGATCTGTGTGCGTTGTGCATCCGTGAGTTTGCTCATAAGGAACGCACCGCTGGTGTTGGTGGACGAGTGGGTAGTGGGGGTGGGGATAGAAGAGGAGGTTGGTGATTCGGAAGCCAGGATTTGACCATGTGGATGTGGTAAAGCAGCTGCGTACGTAATTGCAACATTGATAAGAGCGAGGCTGGTTATCATTGTGGGGGCCGGGTGAGTTGAAGGATGTCTGGAGCGAGAGTTTTATGGTTGTCTGGTGTAGTTTGAGTCAGGGATACGAGCACTCTGTGCAGGCCAGATTGTTGAATTGAATATAAAGGCTTGGGATGGTGTAAATAACGAGAGCGCCGCCTCCTTTGCCACACATATGCCCTGGTCATCACGTTGTCACTGTTATCTTTGTAGAATGCCAAGTATTAGACAGACAGACGAAGCGTTGAACGCTACCAGTTTGGATGGTTAAAGGACATGATGGGCATCAACATGATGGCTTCAGGGAAAGATGTGCGTATCTGATAATAATGCGATGAGGAATGAATCACTGCGGAAACTAGATTTTAGCTCCCCCGTAATCTGTGGTACAGACGTAAGACGTATTCCGGACTCACGTTGACCAGAACGCATCAGCGCCGCCTCCTTTGCCACACGCGCACAGGTCATCCCGTTGCGTTGCCACCGTTGTCTTTGGATGAATCACTACAGAAGCCAGATTTCAGCTCCAGCGTGATCTGGTGCAAACGTAAGATGTATTCCTTCGTGGACGAAATTCGAGCATCAGGGAGCGGATGCCAAAGGTTAAAAAGTAAATTGTCCCACCGAATGCAACTGACTTACGTCTTCATCAACGGTATAACCAGGTCGCGCATTTCTCAGTGGCCTTGAATGTTCTAGATGGGCTCTTTTGACCTTGATGACTAACGTAGCTGTGTGGGTCAAGGGAAAGGTGCTGTGAAACTTGCGGCTGCGTAGTAGTACCTGCTCTTTTTATCGAAACTGCGGCTGCGAGTTGAAATGATGGCAGGTGTCAAGTGTACTTTGCATTATACGTCGACAAGGTTACATGGGTAGAATTGATCACTCACGCTGGCAGATTCGAGTAAGCGCTGCCAATGGGTGGGAGCGGGGTAGCAACAGAGAACCAATTTTGAATTTCTGCACGAATTTGACCTATTAGCGTCCGTTTACCCTGAGTCAACGTGTGAGGAGCATAAACATATAGGCAGGGTCTATAAGGAGATGGCGAAGGCGGCGATGGGTAGCACGTGGGTAAACTGAAATTACACCGGTAGACCTACTCCCTCAGTGAATTGTTTTGTTTTATTTGGTTTTTGTCCAGTTGTTGGTCGTCGCGGTATTCGTTGTCCGTCGTGTCGAACTCATCCTTAAGGAAGGGGGGGGAGTACTGTTTTTTTTGTTCCTTAATCTTTGTGAGTTTTGTTTTTTATCTTAATCTTTTACAACTTAACCATCATCATCAAAAGAAATCTGTCCTTGCAGTTTGCCCATGGCCGTTCTCGCACCACAAGATTGGCACCCACCTCGCGATCATACAACAATGGATTCACGTCCTCAACCAAACGAGCAACAGTCTAACATACCCATCCAACCTTATCCATACCCAGTTCAACAGCCTCATGGCACTTGGACTCCAAGTCCAAATGCTCAACCCTTTTACCCTTCTTACTACCAACAACAACAACAGCAACAACAACAGCAACAGCAACAGCAACAACAACCTCATCAAAATCCTTATTTCGATCCTCAGGCAAATGCTCAACTTGCTCAGTGGGCATATCAGCAGATGATGTATTCTCAACAACAACAACATCCTCGTCCTGATTACTTTAACCCAACCCAATTATTCTCCCCTTTTCCAAGTGGAACTCCCCCTCCTCATGCTCATCATCAGAGTTACCCCCCTCCTCAAGTACAACGTTCAGTATCATCAGATGCAGCTCAATATAATGGCTTTCATCCATATCGCCGTCCAAATAATACCCGTCCTCAAGAACATCAGGAATGGCGTGCCCAACCTCCTTATGCACGCGGTGAAGCTTCCGCTTCTACAACTTCTGTTAATTCTTCTTCCTCTCACGGCGGAGCACCACGCCAACGGACAACAAGCCAGGGTCAAGTTCCATCTCGTCCAAGGATCCCAACAACAACAACAGCAACAGAAAATCCACGTCAACGTACAGGAAGCAATTCATCATCCACTAACAACCGTCCACACAACCGCACCCCATCTACCTCCTCTACAAACTCATCATCAACTCCACGCCCTTCCCTATCTAATCCTCCATCTAGGTCTTCCACGTCAACAGCTACAACTCCCCAATCCGCTTCTTCTTCCCATGCTCGTCCAGTCCGGCCCTCCCCGCTAAGTCAAGGCACATACACTGCTGCGGAAAAGCGCATGTCACGTGATGACTCCGATCTCGCAGCTATCCTCGAAGGTACTTCCATCGGTGCAAAAACAGGTGGCATCAAAGGCAGACTCCGTCGTGCACTCAGTCTCAATGCCGCTCAAGCCTTGCAAGAAGAGGAAGAACAACCCTCTGCCGGTGCAAGCACAACAAAAACCACTCCAACAACCCTCCCTGACCCTGACGCCGCCAGCACCGCCACAGTTCAGACCAAGAAAAAAGGTCGTGCAGCATCCTTGTTCAACTCCCGCCTCAACGCGAGCACAGACAACATCTCTCTTTCATCTACGATGTCCTCTGCTTCCGTCGTCATCCGTAAGATCGGCTCAATTGGAAAGCTCGCGAGGCGGAACAGCCTGGCAGGAATAACTTCCCTGTTCAAAGACAAGAACAAGTCTTCTGAAGGCACTGATGATAACGGCAAGAAGAAAAAGAAAAAAGAAAAGGACGCAAAAGGCGATCTCGTAGCTCCTGCTCTTTCCCACGCTGTTGCTGAGCTCGATCGTGGCGATTGGAGCAGTCCAGAGATGAGTGGATTGAGTCCTGCTGCTAAACTTGCCCGCCAGCATACACTCAAGAGTAATGCCGAGGCTGCTGCTGCAGCAAAGGTACGCGTCGAGCCCGTCCAGCCTCAGCCGAATGGGATCCATGTTCCTGCTGCGTGGGAGAAGAATACTGCTACAAGGACCGGCGAATCGAGTGCCAGGGTCAATGAGGATGGGACGAGGGTCTTGGTCGAGGAGGAGGATGAGAGTGATGATGGACATGCCTATCCTGCTGCACAGAATTTTATATCGGAAGGCTGGGATGACGATGAAGTCTGGGATGAGGATGGGGAGGAGGACCTTACTATTCGTGTAGCGGGCGAAGACGAGGAGGTCGTCGCTTGGGCGACCAATATCAGGCGTAGCGTCGAGCGTCAAAGAACGCCTGCAAAGGGCATCCTTAAAGGTGCGTATCGGGCAGATCGGGCATTATTTACCCTGATCTTGTTCTAGGTGCTGATAATTACTCGCAAGAGGTGTATAATGGTGAGACCGTGGTGAACCCTGCTATTCGCATACGCTCGAATTCATATAATTCGCATCCGGCGCAATCATCCGAGCTGGGTCCACTCGCTCGCATACCCTCTCCCGATCCAGACCATATCGATGGCCTGCACCGACACGCCTCGCATTCAAGCAACGCACCCGCAGGAGGTACGCCTCTCCCCAATAAATCATACCTATCTAACAATCCAGTAGAGAAAGAAAGGAGCATATTTACCCTCTCCAACTCATCCGCCCCAGCCCTATCAACGATCCCTACGACCCCACCAACGCTGACCCACCGCTCAGCGACGACGCCTGCCAAAAGGCTCGTGTTTGCAAATAATCTGTCAGTTTATGATACGTTTTCGTCGGCTGTTTATGATCGTCGCAGCGAGCCTGCGACGTGGAGTCGATTGACGCCTGCGTTGGCGCAGCGCATTAAAGAGGAGCTCAATTCGTACAAGATGGAGGAGATGGAAGTGCATGCTTGTAGTCGGATGCAGTACGTTCTTCATCTTTTTGAGTGGTTGTGTACTGATCAATCACTGCAGTACCCAATTTTTTATCTGAGCGGTTTGTTGCTGGTACCGGTGCTTGCTCGGTTCGATTTTTGGCTCGCTTTTATCTTTTATCTTCTCTTTTTCTTCCTGTCCGATGCCTCGCCTACGTTTTTTTTCCTTGCACAACCACTTCTATCCCCCTGATCTAAAAACTCGGCATGAAGAGCATTCGCATTTTTACAAGCGGCTGGGCTGCACAGTACAGTACCTCATTAAAGCTGTCGGATCACACCGTGACATCCCTCATCACCCCCACGTGTTACAACCCATTTCTCCACGTCCCCATTTCACTTCAATTCACTTGTCTCTCTCTCATATACCCTCACGTGTAATACTATACGCGCGCGCGGGCGTTGCCAACCATCACACCACAACCAAACCCACTCTTTTGCAAATAGCTCTAGCTCTGCTACGTACGTACATTTGATATTTCTCTTTTTTGGACGCTTTTTTGCGTTGAGTCGGGAGTTGATTTGAGAGCGATGTGACTTTCTTTCATTTCTTTTTTTTCATATATATACATGTCGCCATGCCATCGCCCCAATTGCAAGATAAGTAAAGAAGGTTTAAGTACATATGCTGACTTTCATGTTTAACATACATACATAGATACATACCGCATTGCAGGCTCATTCGATTTTCAATGAATATGTTTCGCTTGAGAGGGACGCAATAATAGGCATATCTAGCTTTGTATAGTAAAATGTGCTTAATCTACATGGAGTGCTTGACAGAAAAGAAACGTGCTAGATAATAACGCCAACGCATGGGACGGACACCAGACATGGAACAATGGTCTTACTCCCAGGACGGTGACGTGCTGTACGAGTGACTGCGGCCGTTCTGTGCTGGACTTGAAGGCGACCATTGGGGTGACGTCGGGCTATAGGCGGGAGAAGCAGGGGCTAAAGAGAGGTT
This sequence comes from Suillus discolor, assembly GCF_016758755.1. Taxonomy (NCBI): domain Eukaryota; kingdom Fungi; phylum Basidiomycota; class Agaricomycetes; order Boletales; family Suillaceae; genus Suillus; species Suillus discolor. The sequence continues at coordinate 220,174 of NW_024541296.1, forward strand.
AGCGACGGTTAGGTTAGCAGCCGGATGAAGAATCTTACAATATGCAGGTGCTGCGTGATAGAATTTGGGATTAGAGGGTGCAGAAATACGTTAGGGTGAGAGTACTCACAAGCTGGCGAGTATGTAGGGGATGTGGGAGCTAGAAAGTGTGAGTTAGCTGTCTTCCACATGAATTGGGCGACTTACAGTATTTTGGAGACGAGGGGGATACTGGTGAAGTGGGAGAATACTTTGGTGAGGAAGGGGACATTTGGGCAGGTGCTGGAGTAGGATTTAGTATGTAGTCAGTCAATGAAAAAATGAACACTTACAAGCTGTGAGTGTGAATAGAGCGGGTGCAATTGATCATGAGTACATTTCATACATGAATAACATCCGTACTTACTTGGTGAGTCTGAGAAAATAAGACATCAGTCAAAAGTTGAGATACAAGAAAAATCAACTTACAACGCGGAGAAGCAGGGCTGAAGGAGGGACTGGTGGGAGAGTAACGCGGTGACGTGGGGGAGAATGATGGAGATTGTGGACTGTAGCGCGGCGATGTGGGAGAGAATGACGGAGAAGTAGGAGAATAGCGTGGGCTCGTCGGTGAATATCCTGGAGACGTGAGATTGAGTGCGGGAGATGTCGGCGAATACGTCGGTGATGTTGGTCCTCTGCCGCGGTCGTAGAAGGGAGAAGTAGCATACGGAGATGTGCCAAAAGGTGATGTAGCGCCGCCAAACGGTGATTGTGGGACATACGGTGATGTCGGCGAGTATGTATTGGGAGAACTGGGGCTGTACCCAGGCCCTGCAGGTGACATGCCTCCGGCGCCAAGAGGACTTTGCCCATATCCAAGGAAAGAGAAGTTTGCGGGATCCTCGCCGCCGTTGACAGCGAGAGGAGAAAATGCGGCTGATTCTCCTTTGAAATTGCCTTCTGACCATGCAGGGGAATTTGTATCATATGGCGTCATTGCCACTTGTCCTGGTGTCATACCACCATCTGCCTGTGCTGCTAGCATATTTTGGACTGGCAGACGATGATCAACAATAGCGTCCTTCAACATGTCAATGTCGAGAGCCACATCAAAGGCACCAGTACCCATTGGCGCTAGCTGGCCGAACATGACATTCTCGGCGATGCCATGACAGTCGTCCTTCTCGCCGACCGCAGCTGCTTCCATGAGAATCTCCACCGTCTCCTCGAATGAACATCGCATGAGTGCTCCGGTGTCAGCACGATTGATCCCGTGACGGGTGATTGCCATCAAAGAACCTCGGTGCGTCATGAGATCGCAAAGGAGAGCAAGATGGCGGTAGTTGACGTAGGAGCCGTCAAATTCGATGACCCCGCGCAACTCCTTCATAATAGCAGCGCGGGCTGCTTCAATGCCCAGCACGTTGAAAACTTCAACGCAGCTGTTCGAATACGTACGTGTAAAGTCGACGCTATCGATGCACATGACAGTCTTGAGATTGATACCGTCCGTCTCCAGCACCCACTCCTTCTTTGTCTTGATGGCGCCTGTCTTGTCGGTATATACTTTGTCGTGCTGCTGCAAAAAGACTTTTTGGATGCCAGGAACCCCGCGCAAGCTCACAGAATTCAACATAGTGTTTTCAAGCTGGCGCAAGAAGATGTCTTCTTCTACAGTTCCTAGACCGTCGTCATCTTTGTCACCACCGCCGAGCACACGGCAACGGATAATGAGCTTCTCCGAGTTATCTTCGCTCCAAATGACGAAGAGATCAGTTTTGAAACTCTCCGCGATCCGACCGGCAACATAAGCCATGGTGAGCTTGCGATCAATCATTTTAGCACGATCGAGCTCGAGACGAAGGAGCCATGGCGACTGCAGATGCAGCTTGGACTCAATCTCCTCGTCGGGAATGGCAAAGAATGACTCCACGAAGACGGAGTCCTCCTCGATGATGGTGGAGCTTGGGTCTGGGTCATACCAGATCTCCACGGCTGCCGTCACGGTACGCAATGAGGTATATGCGAGCTCTTGCTCCACGTTCTTGGCAAGCAGACTCTCTTCAGCAACGTCAGGTTCGAGGTAGACAGTGAGGGAAGGTGTTTTGATTTTGGTAGCAACGTTGATAATCTCCTTCAGACGCGGGACACCGAGTGTCACATTCTTACTGGAGACACCGGCATAATGGAACGTATTGAGCGTCATCTGCGTAGCTGGTTCACCGATCGACTGAGCAGCAAGTGTGCCGCACATCTCTCCTGGGTTCACTAACGACTGGTTGAACTTGGCTTCCACTTCACCAATGACCCAGTCAAATGCCTCCCTGGTAAGATGGAACTGTTCGAGTACGCGGCGAGTAGCCATGGTGGCACGGACGTGCATGCGGAATGTGAGCGATGAGTTGGCTTGGACTTCTCTTGTCAGCGGATCGTCACCAACCACGACAGCCAAGCGATTGTTCAGCTGCTGAACAGCCTCAACGATGTAGGCCGGCTCCAGATCACTCGGCTTCCGCTTGTCAATGTGGAAGATTTGCGTGGCGTTCTGAATAATGCGATGAAGGTTGACAGGCAGATAATGAGGATTCAGGCCGTCAGCCTGAGGAAATATGAATTCTCGTAGAAGACGGCGGTCGTTTAGAAGCTCGTTGTATTCTTCATCCAACTTCATCTGTAGCTCCAGAGAGCTGTCATCCACACCGATCTGCAGGGTATTTGGCAGGAATCCACTCTTGCCGTCCGTGACATCAACGCGATAGTTGTGCTCAAAGGCTTCATTGTCAAGACCAAAAGTCTCGATCTTTTGGCGTTCGATGAATGCGCCATCCATACCGTCTTCGCCATATACGAACTGAATGAGATCTCCAAGCGAGTTGCGAACTGTGCCATCATAGTGAACCATGACGTCCTCCAATGCCTTGACGAGACGACGCTGGATGTAGCCGGTCTCTGCCGTCTTGACAGCCGTATCAATAAGACCTTCTCTTCCAGCCATGGCATGGAAGAAAAACTCCTGCGGCGTCAACCCTCGCAGATAAGAATTCTCGACGAAGCCACGTGCCTCCGGGCTGAAGTCGTCCTTGGTGAAATGAGGAAGAGTACGATGACGGAACCCGAATGGGATACGACGACCTTCAACACTCTGCTGCCCGACACAAACAGACATTTGCGAGATGTTAATGTATGAACCCTTGGAACCAGCTGTGACCATCTGCTTCACGTTGTTGTCGTCCTTCAGGTTCTTCTGCGCGTACTGACCGGAGTCATCACGAGCGCGATTGAGTTCGCGCTCTACCTTGCTCTCGAACGACTCCCGGATAGTCATACCGGGTAGCGCCTTCAGCCGGTCGTGATATGCGTCATCGATGATTTCTGCAACCAACTGCTTCTTCTCGCTAATACGCTGCGTTATGAAACCCATGACCTTGGGACCAGCAACAGTGTCACCGATGCCGATACTGAATCCATTGTGGAATAGCCAGAAATTCACGACCATCTGGATGCCCGTGAAGAGGTCACGAGTAGCCTCCGGGCCCTTTTCGCGGAAGACGACGTGCACCAAACCTCCTTGAGAAGCGCCCACAGTCTTCTTCTCGACAACACCAAAAATGATTTCACCATTCTCAATTAACATACCGTCGTCGAAGATGGGGTTCGAAGACTTGGGATCTGGGGCCCGATGAATATTGATACCGCGAGGGATCACCATGCTAAGAATCTGCTTCCCGGACCACATGGGTTTAGGCTTGATGATAGCGGGTATTGGTACATTGCCATCCCAGCCAGGGACCCACAACAAGATGTTCTGAACCTGGTTCCAGTCCAGGAACGTATCTCGCAACGTAAACTTGCGGATCCCACAAAGCGTGTCTTGCACAATGCCCATGACGGGTTTATTGGCTTGTGGCGAGATGATCTATGTACCAGTTAGATATAACAGCCATGAACGAGGGAAGATGTCATTACCTGACGGGGAACCCACGCTATTTGTGACAGTTCGGCACGTGTTTCTTCGCTCTGTGGAATGCTGGGAAACGTGAACATTGTATCGTATAGGAGACAAAGGTGACTCACTGCATGTTCATTTCATCGCCGTCGAAATCGGCGTTATATGGAGGCGTCACGGATAGATTCAGTCGGAAGGCTGTATCCATTAATTTCTTGCAAAAGCATCAAAGAATGCTGTACTCACTAGAGTATGGCATCAGCCTCACTCGATGGCTCATCATACTCATCTTGTGCAAACTTGGTTGCCGGTTGAACAACACGAAGCTGAAACGTGTATCAGCATAAAAATCAGCGCGCATCCTTTGCTCCTTGAACTCACTCTCCATCTTTTAGATGCCGCTCGACGATCCACCCATATTGCAGGAATGCGTCTGCACGCTTGTTATAGCGCAGATCAATACGTTCGCCAGTATCTCTCACGACATAGCGTGCACCGGGGTATGTTGTCGGGCCGTTGCGCACCAGTTCTTGAAGGTATGCGATATTATATGGCGTCACTATAATGACATTGTAAGTCGAAACACCCTAAGCTATGACGAACGCACCTCGCTCGGGATAGGTCAAATTCATGGCGATGCTCCGAGGAACACCTACTTCGTCCAGCTCCAGGTTAGGATCGCCTGTAATGACCGTACGTGCAGAGAAGTCTACACGCTTGCCCATCAGGTTACCACGCAAACGCCCCTCTTTGCCCTTTAGCCGTGCACGGATAGCCTTCACTGGACGTCCAGATTTCTGCAACGCTTGAGGAATACCGGCAATATCGTTGTCCATATAGGTGGCAACGTGGAACTACAATTAGATAGTCAATACCCGCACTTAGATTTGTCTCCGCAAAACTTGCCTGGAGTAGATGTTCATGCTCGCTAATGACGTGCGCGGGCGCGCCTTCCTGCTCACACCGCCGTACATGTGCGGACGCCTTGATGATCTCACCAAGCTTGTAGGTCAAGTCATCTTCGCTCCGCATAGCCCCGCCGTCAACTGCTATACTTGGACGGACAGGAGGAGGCGGGACAGGCATAACCGTGAGAATCATCCACTCAGGACGAGCGTACTCATCCGAAAGACCTATGAGATGAAGGTCGGAGTCCGACATCTTCTTGAACGTCGTGTAAACCTCAGATGGAGTGATCAGCCGCTTGTCAGGCTGCATCGATTTCACATCCTGAAAACCAGTCAGTAACAGCATTCAGTGATGCTGCCATATACCGACCTCATCCTCATCTTTGGGTCTTTTGTATTGGACGAAAAGCTTCAAGCCTTCTTTCCTAATGGCCGGTTGTATATGACCACATCCACCATGACCTTTCTTGGGCTCATCCGCATCTCCCTCAGCACCATCTTCCTTTGGCTCGTCAGTCTCACAGGTCATCTTGGTCTTGCAGTGCGCCCATACAACGGCCATGCGTGCCTTGGGATCGCGAATATGGCGGATCTTGTCGGCGAAATTGGGATCGGACTAAAGCACGACAATGGCATTGAACGAACAGATTAGGAAGCACATGAAATGTAAACGTCAGCATCAACTTCGACGGAAATAGAAACATTATCTAAGGGATTGCAATGCATCACAAGGAGGCAGCCGACATGATTGGGCATATATGTCGGCCATTGGTGAACCCTCTTCCCGCGTCACAGGGAGGGCTACCAAAGCCGAGTCCAGTAAGGTGCCTTAAGCACTGGCTGGACTACGATTTTCGCACTCCTCGTTCAGCGCCCCATTTCACCGCGCACCTCGTGTCCAACCATCACTGGGCGTTTGCAATGGTCCACGCGGCGATCAAGCGATCGAAAACGCGCGCAGACCACGCCGCAGTGGGTCAAACGCCTCGTTTGTTCGAGGTACTGCCGCGGTGCGGGTTTGGGGTTCTCCAATGGATTATGGAGAGAGCCCCCAGAAAATTGGGTGGTGGGGTGCGAAACGAGTAGAGGAACGAAATTCAACTCACGATGTCGGCTTTTAGCTTTCCACAGTTTACGCAGATACATTCCAGGATCTTCTTTACTTTAATGATGAAACCTGAAAACCGATGAATGCCGCACGCTAAGACAAAGAAAGCTTCGTCAACACACCTGGGTGAAAGACCGGCCTCGCCAACTCGATATGGCCAAAATGACCAGGACATTCTGACATTCCCTCTCCACATGTCTGGCACTTGAAATTGCGGTCGATGGTTCCCATGCGAGGATCCATTAGACCACCCATCTTAGGTTTGTGCGTTGTCTCGTCCATAACCTCTGGATGCTCCACTTTCGCCACCGAGTATGCTTTCTGCATGATGAATATGCATTAATTAGCACAGTAAGGTAGAGAATGGGTTGTGACGCACAATTTCCTCTGGTGATAAGATACCAAACTGGACCTCCTTCACTTTGCGAATGGGAGCGGCCGAATACGCGAACTGATGGCCCAACATGGTTGCAACAAAAGGAATAAGGAGAATAAAAACGCGTAAAAATCAGCAGTGCAATGACGAGGTCGGAAAATGGTGCCGAAAGAAGTCCAAGACGTGAATTAACGCGAATGCGATGTCGTCAATGCGATTGTGGGGGTAGTGGTGGAGTTTTGACCACTTTTTGCGGGTTCAAAGGAACCACGAGTGCCTGGTGAAAAGGAACAAAAAAAAAGATGGAAATTGTTCACAAAAACGGGTCAAGCGGAACTCAGCAAACCGCGCAACTGGCGGAAGCGTTAATGAATTCGTCTGAATCTGCAAGATAGCAGAAAAGAGTCGACAACAGGTCCTTCGAAGACGGCAAGATGGCTGTTGAGAACAACCTGTGGATGGGTCTCACGTTCCAACTCCGCTCCAATTCACCTGCGTCCGGCCCCGAGTCACACAGTCACTCTTTTGGTCACGCACCATATAAACTACACCAGTGTGCTACCCAAAATATTCTGTAGAAGTCATGAAAAATTGTGCAGAACTTTATTGATCCTCTCTAGTAACCCTTCTGTAATTTTTCTGCAGCATATTACCCTTCACAGCGTCACTGAGAAATAATATGATCCGAATATTTGCTGATCGGAGTGTGAAAAGCACGGTTGATTTGTCATCGTGTCACTCAAGGCTTGCTGTGCGCAGTTGACGCGGGTTCGCTACACCACTTAATAATCATAGTCACTTACACGGTGCTCATTCTACATGGCATCGATCAGCAGCTGGTTATGGGGAACTTCACAGCTTGACGACGCTGTCGGTGAGCATGCTCCCCAATATCAGTCTACTTTCACTCATTATTATCTTTTAGACAAGGCTACCTCGGAGCTCATCCCGAATGGCTCAGAGGATGTTGCTCTCAATCTCGAGATATGTGACCAGATACGCTCCAAGTCAGCGCCCGCAAAGGACGCCATGCGTGCGCTCAAGCGCCGTCTTAATCATAAGAATCCCAATGTCCAGCTCCTCGCACTCGGTGTAAGCTATATCATTCCAGTCTCAGCGATATCCTTTGATGCCGGTCCGACAGTTGACAGACATCTGTGTTAAGAATGGCGGTGATCATTTCTTGACCGAGGTGGCCTCAAGGGAGTTCATGGATAATCTGGTCTCCATCCTCAAAATGCCTGGTCTAAATCATTCTGTCAGAGATGATATCTTGAAGTATATACAGAACTGGTCCTTGGCTTTTGAAGGCAAGCCCAGTCTTAGTTATGTCAATCAAGTCTATAAGACCCTCAAGAGTGAAGGTATTCACTCAGTCGATCTGTCATCACTATGTTTCACACTTGCTGTACAGGACATCATTTCCCTCCAAAGGACTTTGCTCTGGCGAATTCTGCTATGGTCGATACGTCAACCGCTCCAGAATGGATAGATTCGGAGTTGTGTCTGCGATGTCGCACTCCGTTTACATTTACCAATCGGAAGCATCACTGCCGGAATTGTGGACAAGTTTTCGACCAGCAATGTTCATCTAAATCAATACCTTTACCTCACTTCGGCATCACTCAAGCTGTTAGGGTCTGTGATGCGTGTTACAATAAGCTGCAGAAAAAGGCTGAGAAAAGGTACATATGTTCTCATATGCATAAGCCCTTCTGATATGCTGTCTCCTGACAGTGACAAAGGACACCGCCATTCTGCAAGTATGTATAGCCCGCGTCACAGCAGTGCGCGCGACCTCGCAGACGCCGAGCTTCAACGCGCCATTGAGCTCTCCCTCGAGGAAGTCGGTGCTGTTCATGGACGCAGACCGGGTTATGTCCCCGCCCAACCCTCCGCGCACAATTGGCACATTTCCGAACCTCCTCTCGTGGACAGAATGACGCACCCTGATCGTAAAGTTACTGGTGCGGATGAGGACGATCCTGATCTCCGTGCAGCCATCGAAGCAAGTCTTCGCGAGGCTAACGCCCCAAAACCAAGTGCGCCTGTGGAGCTGACAAGCACAGATCCATACAGCAACGTGCACGTCACGTCTCAATCGTATCCGCCCACCGTCACGCCTGCCCCACAAGTGCCGAAGCTTGCGGGTTATGATCTCGAGCCCTTGGAAACCGACGCCATTCTTACATTCAGCCAGACAGTGGAGCAACTGCAAGCCCAAGGGGGACGCGACATGTCGCGGTATCCTGCTGTCAACGAACTATACGACAAGGCAAACGGACTCCGGCCCAAGCTAGCAATGAGCCTGGATGATACCGACCGCAAAGAACGTGGGTTAGTTTACTTGGAAATATTTAACTCTACTGATACTTGCACGCAGAACTGCTATCAGAGATGCACGAAAAGCTTTCGCAAGCCGTCAAACTCTACGATAAGCTACTAACGGATCAGGTCTCACATCCCACGTGGCGGCGTTCTCCCCAACAGGTGCACCCTACGACTGTACCAGTGCGGCAATCCGCACAAACTCATAGTCAATGGGCGCCAACCCACCTTCATGCATCCTCCGTATCTTCCCCAGTTTTTGCGCCACCACGGACCGACTCTGCCCAATACGCCCCACAGCTTCTTATTTCCCGACCCCCATTATCTACTGTCCCCGAGTCAGAGCCTCAGTATGCTCATTATGCGGCAGGACCATCACAACCATATACTTCAGAAGTTCCCGGGTCATCGCAGCACCTCACGGCCCCACTCGCCTCGCCACCTCCACCTCCTCAACAGCAGCTGCCTCAATTCACTAGTCCGCCGTTATCTATATCCTACCTCCCCCAGCAATCCCCCACTTCTCCCACCATTCCGGTCAACCCACCCGTGTCAATACCCCAATTCGCCAACACTGCTGCACCGTCTCAACCACCACCAGCGCCCGCACTTCAACCCATGACTCCACCTCTCGCTCCACAAACGCCGGCCCTCACACGGCACCACAGCGTCTCAGCACGCACCACAATGTCCCCGCCGCCTGCCCCCCTCGCTCGCTCCAGTACCGTATCGCGGGCGTCCCGCCTTCAGTACCAGCAGCCCTTACAACCACAGCTCCCGCAGTTCCCCTCCGCACCAACGGCAGTGCCACAGTCGTTTGACTTGTACGCGCCGTCTGCGCCTACGACTATTCCGGAGCGACGAGAGGAGCTGTTGATTGATCTGTAGTGATTTTTATTGTTGCGGTGTACGAGTGGGTTACAGTAGGATCACGCACTAACGGACTGATAGATTAATGTGAATGCACGTAGTAGATGGGTGATCCTTGAATATGTTTGCATGTAATAATCATGTTGTGGTGATCATCTGCATACCAAAACTTCGAATAACTTAATCTTTGTCCTCTGATCAGAGGTTCCACTCGCACGGCGTGCGTACGTCGGGATCCCAACCGAACGTAATTTCTGACGAAAGCACCATTGAGTATATCATGTAATAAGTAAATGGAATAAGTATCGGAAAATATGTACATCAAGATCTATTGGTCTCAGAACCAAACTTTTGGGTACCTGTGCCCCAGTACGCCCAGAGGGAACAATGTACAATAAAAATGAGTTTGCATTCAAGTAAACTACACAGTACTGTGATACTTAAGATACAGCCAAGAAAACTACGCAACATGCACATGATTATAGTACCCACTATAGAGGAGACTCTTAACATATGTAGGTATTAAGGACTGAAAACACGCTTCTTGCCACTTAGTACAACATCAGGCTTGAAAGTCCGCTTGGCCATCTTGACTCTGTCTTCCGTGACACTGAACAACTCAGGGAGCCAAGTCTTGACCTCAGTGAGATCCTCCCCTAGAAGCATCAGCGCAACGGCCTTGGAACTTAGCCACGCATGCACCATGCCCTCACCGGAGTAGCCAGCCGCAATCCACTCACCAGGAGCAGCAGTGAGAACTGACTTCAGCTTCCTCGTGCTTGAATTTAGAGCAGAGGGTGCAGACGAAGCAGTAGGTGCCTTCCTGCCAGCCACATTAACGGGCACATTTCCAACCCACGGCATCCCATCGGCCGACTGGCTCAAGAGACCGCTCCAGATTGCCTTTACTCTTCCCTCTGCCCACAAACCTACACCCACATCCTGTTCATCTGTGGGAGTGGTTGGTAAGGCCTCAGCACCCCAGCTCTCCGCTCCGAAATAGATTGGCATTGCACCACCTACATGCGCTGCGCTATGCACGCCATACATTGCATTAGCTGCGCTATCCATGCTTGACTCGAAACCTGCACCGAACATGAGTTCGTGCTCGCCTTCTGGGAGTTGCGTCAAGTAGTCGAAGCCCTTACGTGGGCTGTCAAAGAACACGAAGCTCCGCCCGCCATGCAGCGTGCTTGCATGGAGGTTACGACCAGGCCGCTGTGCGGTCATGGTTTCTCGAATGGGAAGGATAACACCCTTGAGAGCGGGTAGGAGCGCAGGTGCGTACGCATTCGTGAGATGCACGATGTGTGGGGTCGTAATCACCCCGCGCGCTGTAGTGAGTCTATAGAATGGGCAACTTGATGTGGGCTCATCAATCGATGTACAAGGTGTGTGGGTGTGAATCTCAAATCTAAGTCGAATTTGAGACCGTCATGAATGATTGCGGGCCACAATGATGTTAAAGACTTACTCTTTGGGGTAGTCTGTAAGAAGGCGGCTTAAAATCGATGTCACAAGGCGATATGGATGTATAGCACCAGCTCGTGTGGCAATACATCCCACCGCAAGTGGCGAAAGGTGAAATCTCTACCATGCTATCAGTCAGAGGTCACAATGCTATCCCCCAACGCACCTCTTGAGCGTCTAAACCCTCATAGCAGGTATACGAACCTGCATATTCGCCCATATCACGCTGATACACTTGCAGCTTCCGCTGCGCCTCTTTAAACGTAGGCTTATCGAAGTACACATCGACACCCTCGACGGCACGACATTGTGTATACTCTGTGATACTCTCCTCTGCGGTAATGGCCAAAATCTCGTCCAAGTGCGCTTTCCGGAAACGCACCATCTTCTTTGCCATATTCTCGCCCACTCTTGTCTTCAGGTCTTCGTAGTCATGGTATGTAGCGGGAAAGATGTGGCCACCATTTCTAAGCAAGACATAAATATCGCATCAATGTTCTAAGCGAAATGGGCGCTCATTGCTCACCTGCCGGTGGCCCCTGAGCACACATCTTGGGCTTCAAGCATGACGACATGAAGACAGTCTCCGCACTCAAGCAGAGTTCGCGCAAAAGAGGCGCCAGATATACCAGATCCAATGATAACTATCGTCAATTATTCACCTGACGACCTCTAGATAGGTACATAGGGTACTCACCCACGTCTGCATGGGATGGCAAATTCTTCTGTGACTGAGGTTTTCCTATTGGGGTTGCAGGAATCGTCCAAAAAGAAGTTGTTGGCTCCGCTACAGGTAGACCATCTGAAACGTAATTCCCCGTATTCTTCTCAGCAGACGAACTGCTAGAGAAGACTGGGAAAGGCTGTTTAGAACGGGAGACACAGTTACCCATGAAATACTGATGTGCCACTAGGTAATAGAGGGAATTGAAAGCGAGAAACTACGGAAGAGCGAAGAAAGGCGCACATGCTCACGATAACGCGGGGCTAACTAAATGAGAAAGTGCCACAGCCCATGTACACGACTTGTTCGGACACGTTACGAAACGTGAGGAAATCAGGGCCCTTATCTTATCACCCATGCGCACAAGCACCTCAACTAGAGCCTAGAGGCAGTTTTGTCACATCGTGTGCGGCACAACTGCCATCGCAAATTTGCAAACCTATCTTGAGAATATCCAGGGGAAACGTGAGTCCTAAAGCCAGATACGCCATGTTTCAAGGTATAGCAGAAGTGAGGGAGCTCTCAGCTCAATCTCAGCTGGGTGCTGCATTGTCTCGTTCAACCTATTACTCCCACACTTCCTAGTCAGTAAAGGTCGTAGCAACGAAAATCATAAAAGGAAATTATGGCTGTGATGTCCCCCGAACCCAGAGTTTAGCATCTTTGTCGTACGTATTTTACAGGAGCCCTTTTTACAGCGTGCTCCATGAAAAACAGTGTCCTGGTAAACTCATGAGCACGGTACCGGTTTTAGTTGTGACGACACGCATTTCTCGCTTGCCCAACCCGATAGTATATTGCTCGGCTGTCTATTCTAGGTACACTAGTACTAATCGGACTTTGGGCTGAATTTTGACCGGCATAATTAACACTGATGGCGAATACTGTCAAAATTCCCCAGGTACAGGTACCTGGAGTACACAAACACAAACAAGAGATGGTATAAATTCCTCAAACAATTTCTTGGTAACCTTCACCGCAGCTTTTTAGACAGTGCCCGTTCTGCCATTATTCAGGAGGAACGAGGCGATTCGGTAATGCGAAGAGTACTTCGGATAGGATTATGAACGCACGCATCTTATCTGTATGGTGTAGTGGGTGTCAGACCTCTCCAACATGTCTTCGTTTAGTATTTGCATGTATGCGAATTCCGGACACCTACCATGCGTGCCATCTTAGATTTAGAGAAAAGACTCATGTCATGGTTACATCTGTCGATCAGAACTTCGTCTCCTTCTCTTACTCGCCTGCTGGTGGGTGAATTTGCGTCCTCAATGTGACAATGTTTCATAATGATACTACTGATTTACATTGACGAGATGTGAAATTTTGAAAGTTGGTATTCACCATGAAAGTCGACAAATTCAAATTTGCGGCACTTCATGATCATTTGATCAATACTAGTGTTAACTTCAAATCTATCAATTTTAGAAGCTCGTAAGAACATGACTGTGGTCTAACACAGCGAGAGCATCTGCAGGAAAATGGACCTTTGGATAGTGTCTGGGGGTGTTCTCTTCGTTTTGTCTCTTCAAGCTTCAACAGGTAAGGGCTTGTTGATGTTTCCTTTGTATCGTTAAGTCAAGAATCTTCCTTGTTCTTTTGATCAGCGATCGTCAAAGAGTGTCTTTTAGAGTCTTCATGAAATCCCTCTGCAGTCGTGCCAGATATGCGACCAGTTCTTCCTCCGGAAGCGAAGAGTGATCTAACGCCTGGTTCAACTGCGTATGAAGCTGAGAAAATATGAAACATTCAGGACTAGCAGTGTTCAGGAAGCTAATTGATGATACCTTCAAAAGCGCACGCCTGCGAATGGTCAAGACGTTTATGTGACTTTCCTCCTCGCACCGTATGTTTTTTTCAGTAATGATTTCAGACACTCGTTTCGCTTCAGTGAGCACGTCGTCGGGGAGGTCAGCCAATTTGGCTAGTTCTAGTCCTGATCGGGGCTGGTCCAGATGTCTTCTCTATCTGGCTGTTGTCTGCGACTCACCATAATGACCTGTGTTTTCTGGAACTCCATCAAGGATCCTATAATGGTGTCATCAGCTGGGCACCGTGCATTATAATGATATGGAGTTGACTTGTATTGAAATATCAGGCCGATGTGAGAGGCCGATGGACGTGAACGCTGGATGACAATCTGTAAAGAAGGTATAATCGAGAGGAATTTGAAAGCACCTGAACAGATAGATGCAAACTGTACAAGTTCGTCATGCGTCACTGGTCAAAACAGGAACACCACTCACTTCACCACAGCAGGCTGTCGAGAAAGAGTGGTTGATAGCTCGTGAAAATGGCTGGCTATCGTGTTAACGCGCAAGTCAACCTAGTAGTCGCGTGCTCACGTAGCGAAGAGAACAAAACACTGAGGTTCTCGTAAGAGTAAAAACAAAACACAAGCGATGTGCTTACTTTGATTCTGATGAGTTCCTCTGCAATAGCATGTGCTATACCAAGACCCTCGATAGGAGATGTTCCTCGACCCAATTCGTCAACGAGTACCAGTGTTCTTGGGGTCGCAATGCCTAGGAGGAGTTCAGTATGAATGACAGACTCATCTACACACCAAGACCTAGGATCATAGCAGAAGATGTCATTTCATTTGCAAACGTGCTGAGGCTCTTCTCTATATCGTCATCATTGGAGAGCCGAGTAAGTAAGGCGTCGTGCAGGCTAGAGAGAATGAGTGCATCAAGATTCGATTAAATTCAACACCTATGACTCACCGAAAGCTTGCATACTCAGCAGGTACAAAACAACCGACCATTGCCATCACAGTAAGAAGGCCTGTTTGACGCAGATATGTGCTTTTGCCTTGTGGGAACGCTGAGAATGGTCAGTGGAACGGGTGCAGACGCACATCGTACCTGACATGCTGTTGAAGAGTATGGACGTCTGTACATCCAAATAATGAATCATTTATGAAACTCACTTTGGCCCATGAACAATGTGAAAGTGGGCAGCGTCGCTGCAATATATATCGTTTGAAATAACCATTCCAGCAGATTGAACGGTCTCAAGGACGGGATGACGACCACTCTTGATCGCCAATGTATCAGTAAACTCGGGACGCACTAAGAAAAAAGTCTGTTGGCATTCTTTGAGAGGAGCTTGCACCCTGTACCATAGCTTCGCACTAATGAAGGTTTCGTTAGAGTGAGGTAAACGCAATGCTTGGAATGACTGACTGATGGAGACATGAGCAAAAGACCACAGCAAGTCGATGGTTGCAACCTGAACTGGCGTTGAGAAACCTAAGCTTTAAATGGAAATGTCACTACCGCTTCTGAAGCAGAATAGAGGACTCCTGAAAACGCTATAATCTGCCCTACGACATCCCGGATAATCCTTTGCATCTTATTAATCTCGAATGACGATGGAGTCACAATGAAAACGTACTTGTCGCTTAAGACCAGCGTCTCCTCTAATGAGTCTTTCATCCGAGCGTTCATTTTTTTCTATCATCTGATGTTAGACTATATATTTCCCTTTCTGTTGAATCTCACCAGATCAATGCTTGAGAACAGCCAACGACCCCGTTGCGCAGACACATTAATGAATCCCTTTGGCAGCTCATCCTCAAGTTCATCCTTTTTGAGAGCAAACACAAAGCCACTTTCTTGGTAAACGAGAGTAAAGGGTAGGGAATGCCGTTCGCTTAGGGCGTGGTTGAGCTGGTATATGTCTGCAACATTTTCTTTGAAAGTTTCGCGAGCAACATCCAAGAGACGGTTGCGGTTCGCCTGCGACAATGAACCAACTGGTAGAAAGCGAGTAGTTGCTACTGTACCTTAACTGCGTATACTCTTGCGTTAATTGCGCCGATCCCTCCCTAGCATGAGGTTGTTTAGACAGCATCGACAAAAGCATACTTCAATTACCTTGACTGCCCCTGCGTCATCATTGAGGTTTTCCGCGATGTGCTCCTCGATCTTGGTCAACCGTTCGTCAGACAGTATCTATATTCATGTTGCAGTATGAGAAGCTGCAGATTCGAAACCGCAGTGCAGGGCTCACGTCATATATTATCAGTAGTAGCTGGGACTTGCATCCATTCAAAGCCCTCTGCAAAAATGGAAGGCTTCGAATAGCAGTGCGCAAGCTAAGTATTTGTGACACGCGAGAAAAAGCTCCTTTTGATGTTGTTGTTGGCCGTACTTCAGAAAACCCAAGCTATAGGCTTGGAGTTATGTTCAAGTCCAAACCATTATGTAAGGCTCACCGATGAGATGAGCTTGTCGAAGTCCATCTTGTTCAAGACTTTCAAGGCATCTTTGATCTCAGTAAATTTATCCTCGCTGTGAATCAGCTCTGTTGTAATGTAGAGGTTAGTACTTGCAGCAGAGATTTGCCAATATCGGACCTTCCACAGCGTCTAGGCGGGCATCCAAGGCACTTTGGGCTACAGGCGGGGTATGTGGAATCAACTTACTGGGCTTCTATAGCGCAAGCACTTACCTGTTAGAGGTGCCAATATATTCGCTCGCAAGAGCCGTGTGGCCATTGCAGTGTAGGTATGGTTAAGCACCCTGAAGCATGTCAAATCACGACCGATCGAAGAAATGATGCCAGATACCCAAAGAGAGAATGCGTGGATTTCTTGCGGGTCTGGTTGTTGATTAGCTCCAGATTTCTAACGGTTTCGGGGTCTATCATCATTGTTCCCTCGACAGGGATATAACGTATACGAAGAGAACATGCAGAAAAGCGGGTGTTGAGGCGAGTTTCTACAAATTTGAAAAGAGCACATGCGGCTGAGAGTGTATAGTACCTGCACGCTAGCAATTAGAAGAGTAAACGCGGAAATACGCGCATATTCTGACTTGTCTGTCACGGAGACCAGTGTGGCCGCACGCTCATCGTCTTCAACACAGAATTGAGCGATAAACTGATAGCCTAGACGATAGCTAAGCGCATATATGCGGGAGAAAATGTTGTCGGCTGACCAGCGCTATCATTCCAGTATTTTCTTGCTACCGGTTCGATGGGGACTTGAGGAAACTCCTCCCTGATGAACTGTACCGACAACGATGAAGCTCCCCGCGTGGCAGACGCAGAAGGAGTGAGGCTCGTGTTTGCAGAGGATAGGAACGTATCGGGAACTAGGATCATGCATGGCATGTGCACATGCATCTGATGTAGAGTCTTAACATACGTAGAGCAGTCCGAGAGCTAATCGGTATGTGTTAGTTGCCGTGAAATAGTAGGAGACGAGCCTTTACTTGAATGAGCATGACTCTACCTGTATCTTTGTCGAGAGCGGCCATACCCACTTCGTGCGCAATGCCTCGACTTTCGATGAGGGCGATAACAAAGCTGGCATCGTGCATGGTGGAAGCGGCGGTTTGGGGACGGGCCGTCCCAGGGCGTGACTGGGCAGTCCATGGTCGCCGGGATGCGCTTGTCTGCCGTGTATAAGGACGTGACTGCCCAGATTGAGGGCGCGTTGATGGAGTTTATTGACCGACCAAGGACTTACATTGCTCATGAGTGTAGATATGGTCGCTTGCTTGCTTGTGGAGGTAAATACTATTCGTGCACCACGCCGTAGACGGTAGTACTAGTGGTAATTAAGTCTGGTCTAGAACAAGGTTTGTGCTGACAAAGACTCGGAAGTCGGCGCCTCCCGAGTATGTTTTCCGACTAGTCACTACGAAAAGTTTCCCTTTGTTGTCATATGTAAACATGACACAAATCCATATTCGTTGACTCTATCAATGAACGTTCCGGGGCGCGCGATAATTTTGCTCCGGATATCTGGCATGACTCCGTTCGTACGATTAGCGTTCCTCGGGTTCCTGCAATGTTCGTACGTGTGTGTATGTTAATCGGACGGAGCTAGCCTCAGCTTTATTTCCGGATCAACCTCAAGCACGTCTCTTATTCGTCTACGACCATGAGCTTGATCACTCGCAGTGGTGCATTGCGTCTCTTTGTTCGCGCTCGAACTTTCTCCACTGTTCCACCTCCACGTCTCAGAAGAGTGGGACGCGTGCTAGTGCTTTCCAGTGCATTGACTACCTCCGTGCTGGGCTACGTATTCTACAATGATGCTTCAAATATCGAACCGGCGCCTTTTGACACACGCACACTGTCGGATCTGTTACGTGCATATATCGTGTACGGGACATGCAGCATCGCTCCTCTCGTTGATGCGGCGCCGACAATATTGGACACCTTGTCCAGTATTCCTGGAGTGAGTAAGATAGTCGAGAGTTTCGTGCGAGCTACTTTCTTCCATCAGGTGCATATAATCTATTTCTCGTTGTCTAATTCGAAGCCATAACCAGGTCGGCAGTTTGTCGGTGCAGACACGGCCAATGGTGCACTACCACTGCTTACGTCTCTCCGTGCAGAGAACAAAGGTGCTCTCTTTGCTTATGCCGTTGAAGTCGACCAGAAGGAGATGATGGATCAGACGAATGTGGAAGGGCAGCCCGTACACAAGCGTATCATAGAGGAGATTATAAGGAGTATCAACGCCTCCGCCGATTTCGAGGACGGAAGGGATGTATTTCAGGATGGACACATAGGAAGGCGGACTTGGGTTTCTGTGAAGCTTGTGAGTTGTCAGTATTGTACATTAGGAGGAGCACGATACTCATGGTTGCCCAGACTGCCATGCTTCCAAATGCCCAATCCTTAATCAACCTGTCAATACACCTCACGAATACTCGAGCACAGCTTGAACCGCCGGTACTTTTTCCAGGGACTCCTTCACCATCCGATCTTTCTATCTTGCATTCCCCTGCATCAACAAGAACACTAACGGAATCTGACATCCATGACCTGAAAGAGCTATACAGCGACCTTGTGCAGATTTGTACACGTGCTGAAGAACGTGGAGTAAGAGTGTTCATTGATGCAGAGTATAGGTGTGTCTGAAGTTTATCAGCTGCTTGTTAGATCTTACACACTTACTCATCTCTTCATATTATAGTTGGTACCAACCTGCCATCGATGCATTTGGACACGCATTGATGGAACGATTCAACAAGCTCCCCTCCAATGGCTTCCTGCGGACATGGTGGGACATCTCCTCTTGGACATCCTCTCCATCCGTGAGAAAATCTGTGGATGGCAGAGTGCGGCCTCTCGTATATGTGACCTATCAAACATATCTACGACGGTCAGTACTCAGATCTACGCAAATGCTCAAGTATGCTCACGCTCAAATTACAGCATGCCCGCGCACCTCACGCACTCCCTAGCGCTGGCCCGTGCCAGAGGATATGCACTTGGGGTGAAACTTGTCCGGGGAGCTTATCACCCATATGAGATTGCTGCCCATCATCTGGCTCGTTCAGCTGATTCTGCAATCGGGTCCCCGCGCTCGCTCTCCATTTCCCCCGACCCTGAACCCTCTGTTAAACCCTCGAAGGATGCGACGGACCAGTGCTATCATGATTGCGCAACCGTGTTGATCGATGCAATTTCCCAGGACGTCCACCGCTCTGGCCGATTCGGTGCACCAAGCATTGGTGTATTTTTTGCTACGCATAACTGGACCTCGTGCGAGTCCATCCTCGAGGAACTTGTCAAGAAGGGCCTGGGAGTCGTCGAGCGTGTTGGCGTCAATGAGGTGCAAGAGGACGTAGTGAGGATACCGCTTGAAGTTGGGGAGAGGATTGCATTTGGGCAGCTGTATGGCACGTTTACCTTTCTTTGCGTCTAATGTGGCAAGAACTCATTGTGTGATATGCAGGGATGTCAGATGCGCTGACGAATTACCTCGTCGGGCGGACGCGGTGTGAAAGGCCGTGTGTGATCAAGTATGTCCCGTTCGGCGCACTGGTGCAGGTGAGTTTCACTTGATTCCCTCCGATATTGGCCTTTCTGCATCAATACATGAAGTCTTTTTTACCTTGTTTGTGGTTTCAAGGATTATTCTGACCACGTTGTCATGTCTAGGTCATGCCCTACCTTTCACGTCGGGCGATTGAAAACAAGAGCGTTCTCGGAGCAGGAGGTGCCACAAGAGAGAGAAAGGGGGCTGCGGCTCTCATTTGGAAGAAGATGAAAGGATTGGTTGTGTCATAGATATCTGTGCCCGTCGCATTTTTATTGGGTGATTTTGATGCAACAAAGACGTAAGATTGTAAGTACTGGTATGTAGAAGTAACTACCCACATCACGGACTTGGAGACGTAACAGATATCCTAATTACAAGAACGGTTTGCGCTTTGCCTACGAGAGCATTGAAAAACAGATATAGCCTACACTGCCTGCATAGTGAAATCTTTCAGTGTCCAAGTAACTCCCTGAATTCCAGGCCCCATTGCTCATTCTTTCGCGATTCCTCCACAAAGGCATCGAACTTGGGCGCGCTACCCGCATTATCGATTTTGCTGAGGGCAGCGACAGCACGCATCGTGCTTCTCCGTAACTCCGCCGCGCGTTCGAGGTCCTGTTTCACCGTGTCTTTAGTGACAGCTGTGCCGCGCATCGTCGATTCAAGACAGGGCGTGAGTTCGTCGAGGCGCTGCGCAAGTGCAATGGACGTTGTCGGAGATGCTGACAGCCGCGCGAGGAGCATGTGCCCAATCACTTTAATCTCGTCTGACGGATCGCTGATGGCTGCAAGCAAGTGCGAGAGGAAGATCGATAGGTCGAGTTTGGCGAGGCAGGTATCGAGCTAGGAGTGCATGAGTGAGGGGAGGCCACGTGTATGGCAAATACTTACAAGGGTGTACAGTGTCTCCCATGCGGTCTTGCGTGCGTCGAGTCCGTCATCGACTTTGTGTGTCCAGGGCCCCATTTGGACCGTACGAATGAGATCGGGGTTGACTTTCATCTCCGCATAGAGGCTCGGCAGTAGAGTTGGAAGGTGATCACGTATGAGGTGGGGCTTCGTTCTTGCCGCAGAGTTGAGAGCGGACAACGCAAGACGGCGGACATTCTGAGGAATTTGTATCAGGAAATTCAAATTTATTAGAGCAACCGGCACACCAAATCTTTATCATGTATTAAATCCAAGAAGTCCATGATGAGCGATGCCAAAAGCTCGTCATATGATGGTGACGACTCCGCAAGCGTATGACGGATAGCAGATACGACAGTGGCGCGTGCTGCAGGGTTCTCGTCATGGATGCGAGAGTGAAGTTGTGGGAGATATCGTGTGGGATGTGTTGTAGTAAGTTTGCCCAGACAGGCAGCGGCAACATTGCGTGTACTGTCCTCCGCATCCTCCGAGTATTGAAAAAGGGGTGCCCAGAGCTGCTCTGCAACACCTTCGAGCTGTCCATGCGAGCAATGCGTGACGACCTAGACTGACTCTCAGAAAACAAATTGTCACAAAGACCAAATTTCAGACCTCCTTCAATGCATGCAACGACAGCAGCTTTTTATGCGGATCACTCTCCGCAATCCTGAGGATTTCAGGCAAGAATTGATGAAGATTTCCGATAGCAATATTTCCTAGGTACGTCAATCCATATACCTGGTTAATGTGTATAATTTACTTACCAGCAGCGAATGCGGCAGCAGCACGAATCTCCTCTTCTTCTGCGGCGAAATGTTCGATAGTACTACTAAACGTATCTTGTTGCCTCGACATATCACTGCGACAGGGTTATCGATGGAATAGTAATACTGAGAATCTGACATACATGAAACGGCCAAGTTCTCCAACAATTAACAGACTTAACACCACAACAGAAGTGGCGGACTTTGACTTTGAAGATTTCTAGAAGCAGCGCAATGTCAGAAATGCGCTAATTTACTGTACATGGGCTGACCTTCATATACTTGGAATAGACCGCGATTGTTCCTGCTGCCACCCCCTGAGCGCTCTGGACAACTTGGCCAATGCATTTAGCGACATTGGCTAAGTTGGCGTCTGACTTGTTGGCCTTTTCCGCTGATGTCGCCAAGCTAGGAACGACGTGGGTTGCAATTTGGCTATCAGCCTGCACCAACGAAGAGAAGAACATCAGAAGTGAATCGAGAGCAGCTCCTGAGACAAGAGGCGAATGTGCGATCTGATAGATATCACCAAGGAGCTCACGCTCAACTTCAGGGAAAGTCGCGATCGGAGATAGCTCGAGTAACACTGTAATGATGGTCAATGCATGAGACAGTAAGGAAATGTCTGTTGTCGATATGTATGGTTTGATCTGGGGGACCAAAGTGGGTGGCAGATCGGTGGGAACGCCAGATGAATATCTGGACAAAATGAGGTTGCTTCCAGATCTCCAAGAGATGAACTGACCTTTTTAAAAGAGTATCGAGGGCGATAAATATCTCTGGTTTTCCTCCCCTCTCACTTTTCTTTAGTAAACCCATGATCCATTCAACGCAACAGTTCACCCAGTCATCACTCATTTCCACGTCCCTCGCAACTTTCGTGACCACTCTAACAGCTCCTCCTGTATTACCGGTGGTCCGACATATGGCTTGCCATTCCTTGCCGCCTTTCGGTTTGATGATATCAGGAGCGCAAATCCATAGGTCTGCAATACAGTCCTCAGCGCATCCGCGGACCTCGGCGTCCGTGTCGTGAATGCTGAGACGCTGAAAAGCTTGGTCATACAAACGCTCTGCCCATTCGCCATTCTTTACGGGCCTCGTGGCATTGAGTAAAGCAGAAAAGACACGGAAGGCTTCTGAAGCAACTCGAGGGTGTTTCTCTCCAGCTGACTTCAAAAGAACAGGTGTCAGAGTAGGAAGTGACATAGAAAATGTCCCAGGAGCATGCGTCGCGAAATACAATGCGATGAAGGAGAGACATGTAAGGTGAAGGGCCGAAGTTGAAGTCGCTGGCGACTGAATCAGCACAGATTGAGAGATTGCGGCAATGGGTGTAATTTGGTTGGAAAGACAACCAGGAAGAACGCCAAGCAAAGCGTACAGGAGCTGGAAGCCTGCTTGAAGCGTCGGTGGTGGAGTCTTCGGGGACTTGAGTTGCTGGAGTAAGGCCTTGGATAATGAAGAAACCTGTGAGCGCAGAAGGGTATGCGGCGTTTCCTCGACATCCATTCTCTCTTCGCTGTCTCTTTTCCTCTTCCTAATAGCGGGATCGTTCTCTTGAGATTGTGGCAGGCCACCGTACATGTTAGTTTGGTTCAGTAGAACACCATAAGTTGCCCATACTTCGAGCCGAACAGTTTTCTCCCTGTCGCCAAACCTCGATATTAGCACAGGCGACACCTCTTTGTACAGTGAGGTCAGAAGCTCGGGGCGAGTAGTGATCACAGCAGCTAGAAGTTTGGTAGAAGCACGCCGGATCTTGTACGATGTGTCTTCATCGTCAGAGTACCTAAATGCGCATTGTGAGCAAAATAAGAAAATAAAACAAATCATGTCTCACTCATCAATATCGGCATCGTCGTCGTCGTCGTCATCATCTGCATCTGCCATCTCTTCGTCCTCGCCGTCATCCGGTCCAGCATAGTTCTGTGGACAGATGGGATCTAACCATACAAAGTTATGAATTCATAACTCACTGGGTCATATTTGATGAACTGGCTTCCTATCTGTACTATCGAGCTTAGGAACGGTGCCGCTTCTGTCGGAGACCTCAAGAGCAACGTCTCAAGAGCCTGATCGAACATGAGTGATTGGCATGACAGTGTTGATGTGGAAGAAATATTTGCGAACCTGAAGACAACCTTCACGAAGTTCATCATCGTCCCTCTGGACGGCTTTGATGACTCCAGGTATGATGTCATTGTACACTGATGTCAGCTGCTGCGGTGCCTGCCGTATGATAGCAGCAACCAGATGCACAGTTGTGCGCTGTTTTTCGAGGTTAGCGTTAGGTGCAAGGAATGGGAGAATGTGGTTCTGCAATAGATCGTTGACGAGTGCAGGAGGAGCTACAGGGACATATTGTGAGAGCGTCAGAATAGCACGTTTGCGTACAGCAGGACGAGAGTGTGAAAGAAGCGGAGCTATTGCAGGCAGAGGGTGCGGCGTCAGGGCTGGATCAGATACGTGAGCAGGGAAACGAGTGATAAGTATAGATAGCGTTGATAATGTCTCGATCAAAGTCTCCGGTGGGGTTTCCGTCTACAAGTGGCCATGTCAAGAGCAGGACCAATATTGAAAGAAACAACTTACATTCGAAACTTGCTGTAGAAGCTTTGGTGCGAGCTTTGCGCATGCTCTGGGAGTAATTTTGCCTTCCAATGGCAACTCAGAAGTAATCGTTTTCAATGCTGTATATTTGTTATTAGGATACGAGATGTGTCAACGATCTCGATGACCTACCCAAGCCAGAGATATCACGCAGTTCATCGTCCTTTCCTACTGAGAAGTTGATTAAGCTATCAACCACGAGTTCCATCTGCGTTTCGCGGATGATCTTGATCAATTGACCTAGGCTAAATGCACAGTACCGCATAAAAGTTATAAGTCCCAAGAATGAGACAGGGTAGATGTGGGCCGTACCACTTGACAGCCTGATTCTTGACTTCCGAAATCCTATCTTCTACTAAGGAAAGAACCTGTTTGAGGACCTTTGTCTCGGTAGGCTCGTCTCCGATGAAGCTGGCTGGATCTTGTTTGATTTCGCTCATCAGATCGTTCAGACCCATAAATCTATCGAGTACTTCAGAAAACATGAAGAAGTATGGTTGGGAAAGCTCACGCACCGAAAGTCCTGGTCCGGAGATTGCATCTATAATACACGAGATTGCAAAGAGCTCAGTTGATTCCAGTGAGTAAACTTTAAGGTACTAACTTTCTCAATCAGGCTGTTCATAAGATAAGTCTTCGTCATGGTGGTCGTGTGTTGAAGTCGTGGATCAAGATGTTAATGTAGTGGAAGCTGGCAGACAGGAGCCACACAATGCGCTTTTAGATTTCAGTCACGCACGTCACAACTCCAACTGAGACGATGGACTACAGAGCCGAGAACGATTCTTTGAAGGAAGAACAACAAGATACTACAGTGTCGACAAATAGGTTACAATGCAATGCCGGTCGTCATATTTGTACATAGAACATAAATACTACTGATACGGTGTAGAATCATTAAGTCCTTGAGTAGGTACCAGCCCCTTACAAAATGCCTGCCTCCTCCAACATCTTCCTTATAGGCGGAGTATCAGGCTTCAATTCGCCATTGAGAGGTGCTGCATATCTGCGCTTATTACGATTATAGGTGACAGGCCAAAAAAGTCCATCACCCTACCAGTCACAAAACCAAATCAATGGGGCAGTCCGACAATTGTATCAAGAGATTCACCATCTTCGTCCGGGCAGCCTTGGGCTGGCCAGAAATTCTCCCTTGATACCAGTCATAACCTGTGGAGTGGATCCACACGCTGTCGCCACTCTGGTAGTCAGGTCATCAAAGGAACAAAGGAGTCGATTTAGAAATACAATGTTACCTGGAATCTATATGGCCATGGCTCCTCGAGGGTATCCGGTTGGGATTCTTGGAATGATATATCACCGTAGGCACCATCGTCCCACTCCTTGAGATTTACATAGCGTAGTGGGTTTGGCCTCCGGTCGGTCCCCATGATACTGCAAGGATCCTTCTTGGGGGTTGTATACATATCTGAGGTGAATCAGGGAATCAGAAATTGGAGGACTGCCTTGAAGTTATCGTGAATGCCTGTATACCAAGTTATTTCTGCAAAACCAACTCAGACTCTTCATATATACCCGGCCGGTGTGGATTGTGTGGCGACTTCGCATTTCCATGCCAGAGAAATGGTCCACTGCTAAGTGCTTTTAGCTTTGACGAAACACAATGGAGTTGGCGATGGCGTAGCTTACAATTGAACCATTGTTCTAAAAGGACTGATCACTACCGAGCACCACCAATGGCGAGTCGCTTTCTCCATTGGTCACGATAGCACCTATTGTCACCCCTTTGGTGGCTGAGGCTAAAAGAAGTAGTCATTGACCTGCAATACTGTTGTCTGGTTGAGCACATTTCTTGAACTCAACTTGCCGCCGGGTAATTCCCGAAAAGGAGCGGAAAGTTCTTGCTGTCTGCCACCTATTGGCCATGGTCTAACATTGTCATGTACAAAAAGGCCAAAAAATTACATGCATATTACAACAACAATAATGCACAGGCGAGTGTTAAGACATCCATTTTATGACAAAGTCCTGCAATTGGATAAGGGAGCTGATCAAAGGAAAAAATTGAGCTTCGAAAGGGAACATCGATATCAATAAAATGCGGCGTGATTGCGAGGCTGAAAAAATAATCACAAAAAAGACTGAAGACCCGAGGACGGTACCAAGCGAAGGGTGGATGACTCATGGTGCACTATTCCCACTGTCTGAGCAAAGAACGGAGTCTCTGGTGTCACTGGGCCTTCCGAGTCGTTGGTTGTGGCCGAGAGTGTGTCTGTAGCCGCAGAAGGTGGCAGGGACTCCATACCAAGTGTCCAGGTTGGCCCATAGAGCCCACGCATTACTGCAGTCGCGTCACGGGCACTACTTGAGTCTGTCGGCGAGGATGTCTTGCGTTTAGATAAGGTCTTTCTGGAGATTTTGCGACGTATGACTGGCACCAGCTTTTGACATGCGCGGATAGCGGATCGATAAACCGATTTCGAGCGAGAAGAAAGGGGTTCCATAGGGGGGCTGAAACCGATGCCGTAGCCAATCTGTTTGACGCCAAGGGGAAGTCCCTTGAGCAACGGATCAAGGTGAGGAGACCTAAGTGTAGGGGTGCTTGCAGAACGCATCCTCTTGCGAAGCTTATTTCGGACATGCAATTTGGTGGAAGGGACAGTGCTTGCGATAGATAGGGTGGACCGGGCACGATCTTGAAAGGTTACCGACCGACTTTTTCGCAGTGTGCCAAAGTTCTCCGGTGGCTCTTCACGACTGGTTGTGCTCGGGTTAGAGTAGTGCGAGGAAACGGAGTTGATCTCCAAATCAAGAGCGTCCCACAATGATAATGGACCTGCCGGAGTGTGTCCTAGGTCCATGACTGCAGAGCGCTGCCTGAAACGTCGTACATAATCTTGCGCGCTCGACTCCACTTGACCTACGTCCAGGGATTCCTCTTCGTCAGAAGCTTCAGGTACAATTTCTAGGCGAGTGCTTTGTGAAGAGATACGTCTTTGTGTTTTGAGAATAGCATCTTTTTGCGCGTGGAGAGATCCAGTTTTAGGTTTTACTATTCGTTGTGGCATGGGGGTGAATGAATCAACGATTCTCTCTTCGGCCAAGGTCAGAGGTTCATCTTCTGTAAGGACCGCCACTTTCTTTGCATCTGAAACAGTCATATTATCTTCAGAGTGTCGTATGTTGATATCAGGATTCTCATCATCGTATCCGAGGGGTGCTGCAGTGAATGTCAGTTTAGCAGGCAAGCACTCGCAAATTTGTATCCAGACCCTTGCCAACCCTGTTGGTCACGTTGTTCCAATGCCTACGTCAAGTTTCGACAATGCGGTAGCGTCCAGAGTTGTAAAACTCACACAGTGCAGAAGTATGTATGCGCCCTAATCTGTTTGATGTCCAAGCGAAGGGCTGCATTGCGCTCCAAACACTAATCCAAATTACGTGCATCAGCCAGCGCGCGCGTCAATACATTCCGAAAACTCACTTTGACTAAAAGATCTTGTGCTGCCCATGATACTGACACTGTCTGGGGAACCATCAGCGGGCAGTGAAGGACCTTGGTTTGCAGGATGGCAGCGTTGTCGTTGTCGTTGTCGGCAACGTATGGGTGCTAAAACGCGTAAATAAATGGCGAAATTGATGCGGTAAACTCACAGATCCGAAAAGCATCATGTATATCAGCAGGCCAAAGCTCCAACAGTCAACACTAAAATCATGCGCCCACCCTAGGATGAGTTCAGGAGCACAATACAAACCAGTATCAGGCAACGGGAAAGAGGCTGCTGAATCAGGTTTGCATGGCTTGACCAAACCCCGCAATAACTACATGTCCCGACGTGTCGAACATGATATTACATGGTGCTAGATCACGATGAATTATGCCAGCAGTATGAAGTGTGTCCAGCGCCTCTACCTATTGCAGGTAAGCATATCATATTGAATTGCGTCACTTGGCTTGGCTTACTATTTCGGAAGCTATGTGCAGGGCGTGGCTTTCGCTAAGGCTCGTGTCGCGGTCGAGCAAATCCTGGAGACTGCCATTAGGGTAAAACTCCTGGTTCAAACTGTTGGCACCTGGAGCGCAAGACTAAAAGTAAAGCATACCGCGATGGAATGAATTTCAAGGCCATCCTCGTGGATCCAGATGAATGGTGAGAGGAAAGAAGACCGCAGTTCGCGAATTTCCTGGCAAATTTCCATTTGAAGTTGGATGTGATCATGAGGACTGCGAATTTGAAGGCGCTCCTTGTTCAAAATTCGCATAGCATAGAATTTGAGGTCGTCACGTTTTCGGCATAGATGTGTCGATGAGATGGAATCTTTGAACAGTGTGTAGAGTGGTCGGAACTGCACGGCTATGTCTGAGCGTAGACTTGGATCAATATTCACAAAACCCACATCACCGGCCTTCACGCCTTGCCTGGAGGAATGGATGAGTCTTGGTTTCGGTGAAATGACCATCACTTCCTACAAAGATCATCGATCATCAGTACCTCGGACGCTCATCGGCATAAGAGACACTGCACCTCAATTTCTCCATCCCTAAAACGAGGAGCGAGATCAGCAATATCCTTAATCTAAAGTTTAGGTGTCAGAGCGATTCTGATACCCAAAGGAGAGATGATAAACCTCGACGTCATAACTCAGGTCCGAGACCATGCCTGCTTGTTTCTGAGGGTCCGGAGGGTCCGGAAACAACAGGGATGTTGCAATATCGTCGTCAAGAAGACCAGTGAATGACTCCTACGTCAAAGGTAGTTAGCATGCAACTCAGACTGCGGAAAACAATCATTTTAGTACTGAAAAGGGTGAGAGGTCGAAAGATTCGACAGCGAGCCTTGGGGCTAGTTGAGAGTATTGAGAAATGATGGACTTTGATATACTGCGAGCGGGAGAAGAAATTGGAGCTGGCTGTGTGTCGATAGCAGGCATGGTGATGAGTGCAAGTACCGAACTTCCAATGAGCATTAAGTGTGTGAATTGGAATTCGAAATGCCGGTTTCTTATGAATACATGTCAACGTGCAGGACGCCTCGTAGCTAGTTTTCCGAAGGTACGCAAAATGAAAGAAAGATTCTTGGTCGTTTCTTCAAGCTTATGATGGACGTCTCGAGGAAACTAGCAGTTACATAGACAACTGACTGCCTTGCTCCTTAAGCCTAAGCCTGAAGCTTTGAAGTCTCAAAATTTCATGATCTATCGTATGTAACAGATATACCTAGACTCCGAAGACAAGTAAGCTCTAACGGGTGAGCGCAGTGAAGCGATATCAAGTTGTTGAGAAATAATGAGAGAACACAGAAAGATCAATTGGACAATCGCACCCTTTTCATGAAGTTGTGATAAGCTCCTGAATAAAATCGGGTATCTCGTACGAAATCCTAAGATGATGCATACTGTTAAATCGGGGTATAAGCTGGTGGAGGTTCATCATTCGCAACTTCCGTCTGCACGGTCAGCGTACGCATCTCCACATTCTCTGGAGGTGATGAGTGCCTGACGGGAGAAGTGTGTGCTGAAGTGACCCTAATGGACGGTGCTTGAACCGTAGATGGATCAGCAGAGACTCGTGAATGTGTCGAAGGGGGGGAAGGAGAGGGGGGAAACCCAGGGGGTGGTAAGCGGGCTGAATTTGGGGAAGAGGGAGGTGAAATGTGTGGGGTCTGGTTTGAATAATATGAGTAGTGGGTTGGAGAAGGCATGGTTGGAGATCGCATGCGTGTAGAGTGTGCCGTTGGAGATGGCTTGGATAGTTGTGGAAATGAGGGTGCTACAGGCATTCCATGTCGGTTCAACGAATTCATTTGACCGGGGATAGGTCTTTGAGTGGGGTGTGGATGATATACATTTGATTGTGGCCTGCCATAGCTGTTACTGGATGTTCCATACAGGAAGGTTGTCTGTGCAACACGTTGGAGTCTTCGCCGGCGAAGAATCCTGCCGAAAATAACAATGGCCAAGAGAATAACTGCCGCAGTTGAGCTAATGCCAAATATTCTAAAAAATCATACTTACTTCCGCCAATAGCAAGACCGACGATAGTCGACGTGGGGAATGGAGTACAGTCATTCGAATCCGCCCTGAATTTTATCTGAGACAAGAAATAAAATGAATTTTTGGGAGAGTAACTCACGAGTACGTGCAGGATGCATAGACTTGAGAAGCACAGAGGAGAGTGACAAAGAGTGACATGATATTTACGATACTAGCTCCGTAATGTTGAACTTGAGGCATTAATTCTATTCAGTAGTATCAGGTCGCCGCTGTGTAGCAGCTAGGTGTGCTCCAAAACCGACTCTGCGTTGGTCAACCGAATAACAACAATTTCTTGATAGAGCGTCGTGGAGGCGAGAAAGATGAAGTTTGTGTGTAAAGAAGAGAGGATATCAACCCATCCAAGTTGACAGTGGATACCGCACAGATGTACTCGTGACTTTGTGCCTATAGAAGCTGTAGTGACATGAGACAGCTGATACCGGTCGTACGCGGCGAATGCGTACGTGAGTCTGGAATCTTCCGATCGAAATCTGCAGCCTGAAGCCCGTGCGATAACTTTGAAAACAGTACTGGTAGAAATCGTAAGCTAGGGCCTCCTGAGTGTTGACTCGGAGCAACTAACTAATGGGCATATAGACAAGTCGCTAGCTCCTAATGGCAAGATGTACGTATAATAGCTGGTTGAAATTGGTCAAGGTTGGTAAAATGAATCACGACATAATAAGTTGACTCGGAGAGCCGGAGCGCCTGCTACTAGCATATGCTACTTTACTTCAACCTTGCACACCCTCATGACAGAATCAACTAGTACATCCGCACGATCGCAGAACACAAGCTATATTGTTAACAAGAATGGTGCAGATCGTGCGTTCTACATCTTTCTGTCAACAACTTGTAATGACTGAGGCGAACAACGTGTTTCAGAACTTGTGGACATCCTTCAACGTCGCCCGGACGGACAGGTGTATGTCCACTATGATGGATTTGACAAACGCCTAGACGAATGGATTCCAGGGGCTAGCCTCAAACCTGCTAACGAATCCGTGCGCAAAAGGAGGAGGGACACCCCTTCGCCTACGCCTACAGAGCCAGAAACGCGGCCCGATCCCCTCATGACCGAGGAAGAGTTTGACATCAAACACCACAAACAGATCACTGCGCAAAGAAATTTTGACAAGGTCAATTTTGGGCAGTGGCGGATCAAGACCTGGTGCGTAGCGCATATTATAATAAACTTCTTCCCACTCACATCATGTTGTAGGTATTTCTCACCTTATCCACTCACAGATTCAGAGCTTGAGGATAGCACTGGACTACCTGGAGGTTCAGCTTCGACGTCCAAGATTCCTGGTGTCAACAGAGCGACCGTTCGATCACATGGGCGCACCTCTGACCTCTTGGCCGGCGGGCTTACTCGCTCACATCTATCTGCTGAAAAGAGCATATTATGGGTCTGTGATCGCTGTTTCAAGTACATGGCTGAGGGTGCAGCATGGGAAATGCATGTAGTATGTCCTGATCTTGTTGTGTTTATGGCTAACTTATATGTATGTCTTGAAGAAACAATGCGACAGAAGGCATCCACCAGGACGAAAGGTTTATCAGCGAGGTGCGCACATAATTTGGGAGGTCGACGGCGCCAAGGACAAGGTCTCTACATATTGCTGCCTTCGTTCGAATACTTACCAAGACCCTCAGCTCTACTGCCAAAACCTCTCGCTCTTTGGAAAATTGTTCATCGACGTTAAAACTTTGTTCTTTGATTGCGACAACTGTGCGTTTAAGCCGAGAACAACTTAATGACTCCCACTAACATACGAATCAGTCTTGTTCTATATCCTTACAGACGCGGATTCACAACGAGATCATGTTCTTGGGTTCTTTTCGAAGGTATCTCGTTTGCTACGAGTATACATCGAGTCCCGAATGCTTATTCCGCCTGCAGGAGAAAATATCTTACGATGACTATAATCTTGCGTGTATCATTGTTCTCCCTCCATATCAGCGCAAGGGCTATGGAATGCTCATGATCGAATTCAGTACGTGCGAGCAAACTTCACAAACCGTCAAAATTCTGCAGCTCACATTATGCAGGTTATGAAGTATCCCGCCGCGCTGGTAAAATCGGTACACCTGAACGACCCCTTTCAGATCTGGGCTTGAGAAGCTACCTCACATACTGGGTGGCTACGCTCATTCGCTTCTTCAGGTAGTTGTCAACTCTTCGCTTATGCACTATCCTCATCATTTTTGTGTAGACGACTTTTGTCAGTTCTCCCACCAGATCGACCCACGATTACGTCTTCAGGGCGACTACCTGACCTAACTGGTGTGCTGCCTCCTCCCTCGGAGGATGCTAATTCACGAAAAAAGCGAGCGAAAGGATGGGATGGAGAAACACCTGATTCAAATTCTACATTTTCATCGCCAAACGGGCTGGATGGTGAGTGTCTAGATGCGATTCCGTCCAGTACTCAACATATCCGTGTGAATCTAGACACAATTGCAGCAATGCGCACGGTGCTGACAATTTCTAATCCTGACGGCAGCGCGACCTCGCACGTCGTTGTGCGGTCCACCCTTGCAGAGATTGCATCAGCTACGAATCTACGCATCGAGGATGCTGCATTTGCGTTGAATGAATGTGGGCTTTTAGGGAGCACATTGGACGGTGTGGTGGGGATCACAAGGGAGATGGTGGAAGCCGTGGCCAAAGAGAGGAATGTAAAGAGGATGTGTTTGGATCCTGCCCATGTCATGTTGACGTGATCACTTCTGTCCATCATACAGACGGGTTGGCTACAGTTGTGCGCTCAAACACTTCATTTACAATGCCAACTTGTCAATCAGGTGCAATATATGACCTCAGGGAACATTGCACGTATTCATCATGTTTACGATGGGGAAAATGAGGAGAAATAGAATGCATGGTGAAGTATGTGAGCGATCGTAGAGGCATGTGAACATAGCATAAGTGCTATAGAGTGCAGCGTCAAGCAAGTCGGAATGAAATCGTAAATATACATGAACCATTTTACTCCTGAACAGCTGCCTCGTGCTCCACCGCAAGAATTGCTTGCCGCTTCTCTGCCAGTCTTTTGGCACGACGGTCGCGAGTGGCCTAAAAATGTTGGTGCCAAATGCAATTTTGAGGACGTGAAAACTAACCTTGTTCTTCCCACGGCGAGCCTCCATCTGGTCGCTGAGGACCTTGGTACGGTTCTTCTCAGCTTTAGCTTTGTGAATGTACTCCATGAGTACGCGCTTGTTCTTGAAGACGTTACCCTTCGATTTTTGGTACAAGGAGTGATATCTTGTAACGCCGTCCATGTGAGAACATGAGATCAGGATATGGAGGGAACACAACACACTCACAGATGCTTGTCGATCTTGCCTGCTTCTCTGTACTTCCTCAACAACCGTCTCAGAACCCGCTGTCTCCGCATCCACTGCACCTTGGTGGGAAGACGAGCCTCAGCAGTACCCTTTCTTTTACCCGGACCAGTGTGACGACCCTTGCGCTTGGCGGCAAGAAGGTCACGGGTGCGGGCACGGGAGTGGATAACAGTGGGCTTTATGATGACACGGCCATCTTTGATGAGTTTCTTAACGTGCGAGCGGGAGTTGGCATTCCCGATCTCAGCTTGTTCAGCGGGGTCGAGCCAGATTTTGCGCTTGCCAACACCGGCGACGGCTGCGGCGAGTCGCTTTTGAGAACGAAGGTTGACCATAGCGGCGTCTGAGTGCAAATAGAAATAAATTTGAGCAGAACTTGGACCGGCAGCGTTTCTCACCTTGATCTTGAGGATTGTCGATGAGGACAGCTGTAACTTAGATTCACAAGCCCAGCCGTGAATGTTACGTAATGAAGCCACTGAACCTTATTAAGTTTAACTATACAGCTCTACCGGACATTCCCGTGGCTACTACTGACGTTGCTAGGCCTGGCCTGGCGGGGACTTTATTAGGAGACCTCTCCCAGTCCTCCGACGTACAACAAGTACTTCCTTCATGTCAGGATCGAGTGTAATCTAGTACTAGCTCATAGAAACAATTATCACAGATCCGTCAAAATAGCATCAGAATTAGGCCAGAATATCTTTCAACTTTGTATCAAAAGACAAATATGACTCGCGTTGCCATTAATTATAACCAACCTCAATTCATCACTGCAAGCTTCTTGAGCGCGCAATGACATCAACCCTGCAATCTCGTGGATTTGTCATGGAAAAACCCGAAGTTGGACTCCATCTTAGAAGCTTGTTCCTGAACTACCCTCGGAAGATATTGGACGCGATTCAAGCCATGAATATTTGAATGCCCATCCACGATAACTAGTAGAGCAACAGACATGATGAAAGCTAATTAACTGCTAGTAGTATACATGCATCAGCATGATCGCGAGGCTGGGGCAACATTATAATTTATAAAAGGAGCGAAAACTTTTGGTTTCCCTTATGTCTACTGCAGGTGAGTACTCCCACCCCAAAACTGTCCGCTCCTAAATTTAGATCTGGGCAGACCCTTAGGCCTTAGGGCCTTAGGGATCATCAGGGTCCTCACAAAGCCCGCCAGGACTGTTCCTTGAGTAGCTGCTAAGTAGTGTAACAAATAAATAATA
The DNA here is from genome assembly GCF_016758755.1 of Suillus discolor. NCBI lineage: Eukaryota > Fungi > Basidiomycota > Agaricomycetes > Boletales > Suillaceae > Suillus > Suillus discolor. Next base: position 254,525 of record NW_024541296.1, read on the forward strand.
TGGTCTGCAACATTTCTGATCGAAAAGTCAGTAGTGGAAGCCGGTTGGAAGCCGGAATAATATCAATATAACGTTTAATAATATATGGAAGCTAGTTCACGCATGATGACAAGTATAGAATCCAGTGCACTTCAGATACTACGTACGCTTCAACAGGTTCCTAGTCAATCAGTTCTGACAAGCTCTGATAGTAAGCTTGAGCTTTTTATCGGATCTCAACCATATGCACTTTGATACCCTCCAAGACAGACCAGGATCCGGAATACGACTCGGATAGTTGTAGCTGGCCGGGTTCAGATCACTCCGACACCGGAGCTAAGTATAACAATGTTGGCAAAACCCGTGCAAACCAAATATATATTGACGAATAGCATTAACACCTAGACTAGCGCCAGGTTCGTGGAAATGCATGGGAATAGGAATGACAAGCTGACTTTTACGTTGACAATTGAGTTGAAGCGTTGTTCTGACCTCAATTGGCTTGTTGAGCGTGGGTGTACTAGTAAAACTGCGGGTCGGATGGTACCCTGTTGCTTACTCAGCCATCCGTCAAACGTTCAAGACGGATCTTCCAAGCGTATCACCCTTTTCCATCACATTTTTGTCCCTCCAATATCTGGTCATCGCTAATATTGTTAACGTTGACGGAACTATAACTTGATTTGATCTTTGGCAGATAAAAGCCCTGGTCCAGGGCTTACCAACGTATTTTACGAGAGGGTTTAATTGCCATTTCTCGCCTTGCCATAGGCAGGTCACCGTCAACGGCTGGGTTCTTCCCGTTCATCCCACGACAGATTTCGTTTTTAATTGATCATCATCATCACCATCACCATCAAACTTTTTTCAACTGTTTCAAGTTAGCATGTTGTCTCTGTAGGGCACGACCTTACCACACCTCTCCTTCCTTTCATCTGCGATTGGTCCTCTAACGAATACGATTCGCTATTAGGTCAGCAACGGAGACTAGTAGCCTCTGGTAACCCCCACGTTTATCTCGCCGTTTCTACCCCACTTGTCTTCTTTCACATCAATGCTGGTTCTTGACTCAGCAGATACCGCTCAGAGCGAGGGCGAAGGCCCTGATGGCTCTGACAAGCCCCCGCTTGATGGCAGTACTCTCCACACTTACCCCCATCCCAATTCTTTCGTCAACGGTACCACGTACCACTCGACTTCGCATATGCAACCGCCCAAGGTAGTCAAGGGTGGAACCCCACGCTCGGCAACGCCCTCCATAACAGATTCACCCTCACCATCGGAGAGCGAGATTTGGAGTGCTCCTTCAACCCGTCCTCCAAGCCAGGCTGCAAGCCGGGCTCCCAGCATGTCGGGCGGTGTGTCAGGCAACAGACTAACCGTACCGAATACGTCAAAGACTCCTCAGAAGGGCAAACCTCTGCCGTCAGAGAAACCTACCAGCCGCTCGAGGGCACCATCTAACGCTCACTCGGACAGTGGGCAGAAATTCACTCTCAAAGATCTCATCACTGCTTCTGCACCTAAACTCTCACGCAAATCTTCTGCCCGCTCAACTAGTAGCAAGAAGTCAGATTCCGACGTGGATCGAAAATCGGTTGGTGGTGAGAGTGCAGCCAGTTTAACGCAGAAGTACGGTGTTTGTCAAAAGGTTGCTATTGGCAAGGGGGCCACTTCTGTCGTCCGCCTAGCCCACAAATGGGATAGAAGTGAAGAGAAGCTGTACGCTGTCAAGGTAAGCAGACACGCCGCTATTCCCGTCTTTGCCCATCGCAGCCTTTGGCTGGTGCTCATCACGTCTTTTATATCAAGGAGTTCCGCAAAAGACGAAAGAATGAATCAGAAAAGGAGTACGTCAAGAAACTCACTGCAGAGTTTTGTATTTCCTCCACGCTGCACCATATCAACATAGTTGAGACTGTGGATCTCGTTCAGGACGAGAATCAACATTGGTGCGAGGTTATGGAATTTTGCCCTGGTGGGGATCTCTACGCTGCAATCAAGAAGGGTGGTATGTCGCCCAGTGAAGTCGAATGCTGCTTCAAGCAGATGCTTTCGGGTGTTTCGTATCTCCACAGTCAGGGCGTAGCACATCGTGATATCAAACCGGAGAATCTTTTTTTTGACACTAAGGGCCATCTGAAGGTGGGTGAACATGCCTCATGTGTCCTTGTCTTCTCATGCTTTTATAGATCGGCGACTATGGCGCATCGACTGTATACCGCCTGCCATGGGAAGCGACAATTCACATGTCGACGGGGCTTTGTGGTAGTGAGCCGTACATTGCCCCAGAGCAATTTTTAGGCAAACGTAAGCCACATACAACCCTCTTTAATCCGGTTGCCTAACTGCGTAGACAATAATTTCTTTACTTTGACTTAAAATAGCATACGACGCCCGTTTAGTTGACATATGGGCGTGCGGTATTGTGTATTACTGCCTTCACTTTCAAGAGATGCCCTGGCGTGCTGCTCAAATGTCCGACACGCTCTACGCGGCGTATGTCGCAGCCTGTGCAGTTCCGCACAAAGACAAGGATAAAGAGAAGGATGTCGTTTTCCCACCGACTATCAACAACCTGAGCCCACGGGCGTGCCGCACTTTAATCCGGAGGATGCTTGAGCCAGACCCGAAACTACGTTCTCCGATAGAGGACGTCGTGGCGCATTCATGGGTGCAGGGTATAGAAGTTTGTCATGCTGTAGCAAAACCCACGCACGTGCATGTGCATGCGATGCAGCAAGCGCAGATCATATCATCATGAGGCGTTCTTGCGGGGGCATGTCGCGCGTGCCAACACCTTGTATGTTGTAACCTAATATCAGCCCTCTTGGAACACAGCGCCGCCTGTATTCTTGAAGCATAATACACAGAACAATACGCCTTCTGTCGTAGTATCCAATTCTCCTTTTTCTGCTATTACATCTGTCACTGTCTGCGCACCTGCTTACCATAGCTTCTTGTAGTACTTACTTGGCCATGGAATCGATGTCTTATGTCACCTACTATTGTCGAACGGCACAAGGACTCCTTTGCAATATAGAATATGTCATAGAACAGTACGGTATTGTGGTATGCAGTAATGAGGTAGGGTAAGATCGAGAATTATGCCCCGTCGTTGCCTGGAAAGCCAAAAGTCAATAAAGAATTGGATTGGATCTAATTTATCGTCAACATACCGCTCTCCTTCGTCCAATCATCATGTCGCTTGATATCCACCTCGGTGACCGTTGGTCGTACGTTGTCTAAGCTCTTAATGAAATCTGCTAGCCTTAGCGGTGGCTCTACAAGCTCATCGGAATCAATATCCGACCAAGTCTTTTCAACGGCGTTTGAATCCCCAGGCGAGCATGGTGTCCACTTAGCCTTTCCTGACGACGAAGAAGGTGGTATAGGTTTGAAATGTGTCGCCGATATGACTTTGCGAACTGGTTGCATAAGGGCATCGCGAACTACGATGGATATATCCGAGCCAGAATACCTAGGTAGTAGTTGGGTGGATTACTTCACTTAGATTAGGCTAAAAGATCATACCCTTCTGTTCGATCGGCCAAAAGACGATAGTCCTTTGGCTCTAGCTCGCATGGCGTACTGCCAACATGGATTTCAAACATTCTTTTCCGTGCGTCCGGGCCAGGAAGTGGAATATATATTCGTTTCTCGAAACGACGCTTGATTGCAGGATCAAGTTGCCAAGGGATGTTAGTTGCTCCGAGAACGAGAACGCCAGTGTCATCATGGCCAACGCCATTCATTTGCACCAAGAACTCAGTCTTGATCCGCCGTGAGCCTTCAGACTCAGATTCGTTTCGTGTTCCGGCTAGAGAGTCGACTTCGTCGATAAAAATAATTGCAGGTTTTAGTTCGCGAGCCATTTCAAACAAGTTCTTTACCAGCCTAAAGGGAATTTGTGAGGCAAGCTGAACATAACCTAGCGCCAAGAACCAACCGTTCTGAATCGCCCTGCCACTTGCTGACTAGGTCACTTGAGCTGACGCTGAAGAATGTGCTTTTGGCTTCTGTAGCAACAGCTTTCGCAAGGTAGGACTTGCCCGTTCCCGGCGGGCCATATAGTAGGATGCCTCGCCATGGTGTCCGTTTTCCAGTGAAGAGATGGGGAAATTTGATGGGAAGAATAACAGCTTCTTTGAGGGATGCCTTCGCTCCTTCCAAACCAGCAACATCATCCCACTTCACATTCGGTTTCTCTGCTAGAATGGCGTTTGAAAGACCTGCGCGTAGCTTCTTGAGCTCAGGGTCTTTGTCGTCATCGGGACTGTCAGTGGAGCCCTTGCCCCCAGTGCCATTAGCAGAACCATCAACGCTGACGGCCTTACGCGACTTCTTCTCATCTCTCTGTAAATGCTTCTTCAAGGTCTCTGCACGTGCAAGATACTCCTCGATCTTTGCCCTGACGAGTAGCTTGGCCTTTTCATTCTTCTCGTCTACATTTGGATGTATACTGAGTGCAGACTGCAGATTTTGTGGAAGTGGACATACACTTCTGAGCCAGCATGAAGTAGTCGAGTGAATTCATGTACTGCTTGTACGCTTCAGGGTAGTTCTGCTTTTCATCATCCTCGATAGCACCCTTGACAAGCTCTATGGCTTTCTTAAGATCTGTTAGAAATACACAGATCCAGAAGATCTCGAATGCCACTCACATCTAGATTGCTTTGCGATGACATGGAGTGACGAAATGACTGAAAGGCAAGCTTTGCCGCAGTACTATTGATGGATGACATAAGCAATTTGGGTTAATTAACGTCGCTCAGACTCTGTCCTTCGAATGTTGGAACATGGCAAGTACACCGGAATGGACTTCATTACCAACTGCACTCTTCGACGGATTGTTACCCAAGCTTGCTATGGTGCTTGAGCTCACCCAAAAAGCAGAAGGGACTGCAACTCCTGTAGCCAAACAAGCACTGCTGCATGCGGTATGTCCTTTCCTACGGCAAGATCATGGAGTAGTTTGATCAGCGTCCTAGTAGACGAATGATTTCAAACATGCACTTACTCAGGCGAAAGATTATGCAAGCACACTTGCAGGAGGTGACCTCTTAGTGCAGGAGCAGGACAGTGTAGTTGCAATGCTCGAGATGCTGAAGCAGCACAAGCAGTGAGTTCCAAATCCTGTCTTGACTACGGAGAGCTAATTCACCGCCAGGCAGCAATTAATACAATTTGCACTGGAGGTTGGATCTTTGTCTACTATCGCAATCTCCAATGTCAGTTCAAAGATGGAGGTTGATTCTACTGCTTCAACCCCATTTGCTTCTGGTGGTCAATTATAATACGGGACTCGGGAAGCGCCGACGAAGTCGGCACAAACTTTGCTTGTCTTTGGTGGGTACGATTTTATGCTCTTGAAGGTCTCTTTGATGTTGAGGACATATTCCTAGACCTTACAGGGCCAGGTTTAGGTGATTTTTCCTTCTATCACACCACTGCTGCTGGCCTGCCTTACTGTTTTGCATGCCACATTATATATATATATATACAGTAGATATGCTCATAATGCATATTGTAACAATGCATAAATCTCATAATGCATGAACTTTTCAGGATCCTGATGATGTTCCTATGTAATTGTTTACATATTGCATATTGCATGGCCTTGGCATGGCTTGTATGCATTATGAAGTGTGAAATTAATAGGGTGGGACATAAGGTACTGCATAAATGTATTGTTCCGCTTGTGCGGCATTGTTTCTTTGAACTATGTATAGAAGCTAGCAAGTAATTACAACAGTATCATACACAAAAATGTACCCTAAACTTGAAGTGGAAACCCCGTGATAAGCCCACAGCATACAACTGACCTGCGAAACAGTGAAAAGTCATCACAAAGGAGTCAGGACACTCCTCAAACTTTGGCTCTTTCACCTGAATGCTCTTCTCGTCAAAATCTCACTCTCTCAGACTGGATGATGGTCTATTCATTCATCAACTCTCATCCTAATGTCACACAAGCCCAAATTGTAGAACACTTTAAATCTCTCAAATCTGGTGCTCTCGTTTTCACACAGTCAACTTTGTCTCACAAATTAAGGGAAAGGTCCAAAATGGAAGCCCATGTCAATGATAACCCTAATGCATTGTCATCAAAATGGCCAAGGGTTGTCACCAGACCTGATGTCGAGCGTGCCTTGATTCTGTGGATCAGGCACATGGAAAACAAACATGAAATGGTGACTGGGCCTATGTTACGAGAGAAACGGAAAAGGTTTGAGGACGAGTTTGATGTCCCAGACAATGAAAGGCTGTTAGGGGAAGCATGGATTCAGTCATTTTGCAAAACCTACAAGATCCGCGAGTACCGACAGCATGGGGAATCTGGATCTGTGGACACTGAAGCTGTTGCTGCAGAACGAGAACATTGTCGCAGGATCTTAGCAAAGTTTGCTCCTCAAGATCGGTGGAACTTCGACGAGACATCCTTCTTTCCATAGTGTGTGTTCATTTCATTTTGTCATTTGCAGTGCTTAATTTATTCATTTTTAGCGCACCTCCAGATCGTGGTCTCGCAACATGACAAAGGAATGGCAAGAAGAAGGAGAAATTTTGCATATCCATTGGGTTAGCTTGCAATGCAGATGGGAGTGAGAGGCTCAAGCCTATTTTTATCAGCAAGGCAAAGAAACCACGATGCTTCAAGAAGCAGTCACCAGAACAGTGCAGGTTCTATTATCGAAACAATAAGAAGGCTTGGATGACAGCAGTTCTATTTGAAGAGTATGTTAACATGATCTTGTGACTGTCAATGATACCTAATGCACTGTCTAGATGGGTTAATAAGTTCAATCTTCAAATGGAGCGACAAAACCGGCACATTTGCATGTTTATTGATAACTTCTCTGGTCACAGCATCTCGTATCAACCATCAAACATCGATCTCGAGTATTTTGGGCCCAATATGACACCATTTGTGCAACCACGTGATGCTGGAATCATTCAATGCTTCAAGGCAATATATCGCTGTAATTTTTGTGCGCGTGCGATTGTTCTTGATGATGCTGGCGAATGAGACATTTACAAACTCAACATTCTCGAAGGTATGACAATGGTGAAGCAGGCATGGTACACCATTACATCTGAGACCATCAAACATTGCTGGAATCACACTGAAATCCAACTGTGAGTCAATTATTTGATGTTCTCATTTTCAGTGCTCAATTTTTCATGGCAGTGATCCAACAGTAGGCCTAGACTCGAGGCCTCATGTCAATCCTGCCGCATGGAATATCATCCGCAAGTTCATGACCACTGAAATGTCCCTTCCAGCAGTTGAGAATGACCTAAAGGCTCATCTTTGTGAACACTATGTAGATTCAGATTGGCGACCAGCTCTTAAAGCCATCATGGATGCCAAAGGAGACACAGATATTGCCTTGAATGCTGTAAATGCACTTGCAGAAGCTGTGTCTCATCACACTGGGCTCAAAATTTGTATTCCTGTGTGTCCACAGCAAGCGGATGACCAACTTTCCTCTGCTGAAGCTGACCTTATGCAATCTGTCAACAATCTCAAGGCGCGCAATTGTATTTTCGGTCAATTGCCAACTCTTGATGAGCTCCTGGACCCTGCCGAGGAGAGAGATATGGGAGAGTTTCCCGCATTCGAAGGTGGTGACAAAGCCATTGCAGATGAGGTCCATCGTGAAGTTACCATCGCAAGCGGTGAAGTCATTGAGACTGATTCTGATGACGACAATGACAACGACGATTCAGTGGCTGCATCAATCACATGGACAGATCTTCTTGATTTGTGCCAGCAACTCAAAGTTGGATGCATGCAATATGGTAATCCACCGTTTTCACTCAACTTATCATCACAACTTCGCATATTTCGTGCTTGTCATATCCCGCATTCCGGACCCGGACCTATCACACACATCATTTCCGGACTTCCGGATCTGGCCGACTTCTATCTATCGTCTGGATCCGACCTGCATCTATCTTCCATGCCTTATCCCTTTGTACGTTCCTTCTCCAGTTAGACTATACTCATTTTCCGTACCTCATTTCATTTCTGCCTTTATTTTCCTATGTCTTCATCTCCGTCTTCATTTACTATTTTCTGATAGACTAGTGTTTGACTTTTCTATACGCTCCATCCACAGCCTTGCATAGCTTCGGACTGCGCAGACTGACTCTCCGTTAAGTCCTCAGTAGTATATAAACCCTGTAGAATCTTTGTACTTCCTCAGTTCGAATATTATCTTAGACTCTGCTCATTCCCTTCTCCGTCCAACTTGAGTTTCTCCTCTCGTTGTCCTCCGCTAGTCTTAGGATCGATTCCTATAGACTTCTCACCTCTGCCTCTACCTCTGGTAGTCCTCCACTGTTTCCTTTCTAGTTCGGACATCATCCGGATTAGTCTTATCCCTCGTTCCCAAATGTCCGCCGGAATTCCTGCGCATCGGACATCGGACTCCGGACTCGTCCGACAACCTTCGGACATCGTCTGTTACAAGTAACATCGGTCACGTGGCCCCCCTATCATTTTCCCTTCATCCTCGCCCTCACCATCTTCCGGCTCGTCCTCCTTTACTGACTTTCCATTGACCGGATCCTCGGGACCATTCCCATCCCTCACATTGCCCGTCTCTATGCACGTGCACGCATGTTCCTCCTATTACTCGACCACCAATGTGGTCCCGCACCTATGACTCGGTCTGACTCATGCCACCAATGTGGCTTTCCTTTCTTGGTCTATTCTGACTGCGGCTTCCCGCACATTGTATTCCTACTGTTGGATCGTTCCAACGTTTCTCGGTCTCATTCCACATTCGACCATCCACCACTAATCCGGCTCTGTTGCCAACACACCTATACCATTCTTGTTTCCCCTTTACCCTTACCTACAGTGCGGTAGCCTTGCCCTTAACCCTTTCCACTTAGTATAAGTAGTCGGTCATCCTGTACTAGATTCTCTAACTTGAATCTACTCAATCTTCCCTGGAACATACTTCCCTCTGAACGCCTCTAGGCTTCAGTCTCTAGTATCTTTTCTTAGCCGCTCTTCGCAACTAAGTCTACCTCGATCAACACTCATCGTTCAGACAAGACTGTCCTTACTTTGAGCCTGGTGACTTCACAGACATCCGTCTCAGAAGTCATGTGACACGCGCGTCTGTGATTGCTGCCAACTCGTCATCGCCAGTCTCACTCGCCATACCGGATCCTTCCGGTTACGTCAACGACCGTTAGCGGACAACGCCCCTCTTAGGGCTCCGCATAACAGATCTATTTGAGTGTGTAACATCGTCCAACAGCCCTCGGAAGTTAGGGGCACATACTTGGGTAAGGGGTGCAGCGCACGAGCTGAAGCCAAGCCCTTTGGATCCAACCCTTGAGCACGTTCTTAACAGTGCTCAACTACAACGAGGAGAACTACTTAATGCTAGACAGACCTCTCTAGGACAATTTTTCTCGGTATAATCAGCAGATACTTGATGTCACACTTTTGGCGGAGGTCACATGTGTCACAGAAATGTGACGTATGTGGTGTTGCATATCTCTCATAATGCATAACTATTGACGGTCTTGACAGTATGCATTATGAGCATATCTACTGTATCAGCAATTGCCCCTTATTTCTCTTTTGCATAACCATTGTCTTATTCTGCAGGCAAAATAATGCAGACTATCATATACTGGACTTTGAAAAACAATTTCCAAATCACACAAAAAGATAATCTGTATGAAAAACTAAGCTGTAGGTCAATGAAATATCAAGGATAATATCTTATATCAGTATCAAGCACTGCAAAATGAGATGGACTCAGAGATGGAAGTAAATGACAAAGAAGAATCAGCACTAATTGTCACAGCTGCTGTACTGGTGGGAACTGAGCTGACTCAACAAGAATGCATTGACAGACACCAATCAAGATGACTATACCTTTGTCATGCACAGCTCATTCCAAATCCATGATGAGCACCCCATGGCAAGCATTGTTAGCATTTCAACTTCGTCATCTTTCTCCTTTTGCCTCTTACCTAGAATACCTTCTCCCCGCATTACCTAATACGCACGTGATTTGTTTCGTCACTTAAAACATGTTCTCCCTGCTTCACTCATACCTCAGTCATTGTCTTCAACCTCTGAGGTATGTGCTCTGTTATTTGTCTCGCCAACTTCCTCTTACTTTGTACTCTACGCAGCATGTTCTATTCTAGGTACTAAGAATGATTATATTCGTTGTCTTCAACCTCTGAGCGTGTTCTATTCTAGATCCTAACAGGTTATGAGCCCTGCTTTCTGAAGCAGAACCTCAACTTGAACGCGAAGTCACTCAGGTCTCAGCGACTCAATCTCTGTATCCGTGCTCTCCTCCATTATGGGGAAGTTCAATCATATTCCGGAACTCACAGGTTCTGATACTTATTTTGCGTGGAGATGCGAAGTTCGCACTTCTCTGGGCATTGAAGACTTATGGTGTCACATCGTGGAAACTGTAGTTCCCAGCGATATCTTAGGCATCCCCTCCTTCATACCCGTTCCCACTGACCCGCTCGCTCCCACAATCAACGAGACCATAGCAATATGTGCTTGGCTCGTCGAGGATCTTAAGGCCAAAGGTTTAATTACCCACTGCCTCTCTCCCTCAGTCGCACAGTTCATGGGTGAGGACCATACTGTTTCTGCGCGCGCAGTGTGGAGGATACTTGCTGATCACTATGGTCGCACGGACATTAGCTCCCAATATGTCATCCGTTCTACTCTTTCTTCTCTACAGATGAAGGACTCAGCGGACACTGCCAACTTTATCGGACGTCACTTGGCACTTGGCACTTGCCTGTTGAACATGGGTGCCTCCTATCCCGACGAGGACAGCATCTTTCAGCTCCTCCGCGGGCTGCCACATTCAGGCAGTTGGCTCCAATTCAGGGCTATGCTTGAGCAGCGCCTTCAGGACACTTTCACTGCCGGCACTCCTCTCACGTACGAGAACTGTGTCGCGCGCATCTCCGCAGAAGCATCTCGTCAAGTTGACGATAGATCTCTGTCGGGGAAGCCTGGGAGTGAGTATGCGAATACTGTGACCACATCTGGGGGAGGGAACACTAACTCAATCACGGGCTTATGCAAGCACCAGCACAATCCTGAGGGTGTGTTCTGCACGACACCCGGTTGCGTGAAGGGAGATCACGATCATTCCCATTGTTATGGGAAAGGTGGGGGCATGGAAGGCCAGGTGCCTTGGCAGAAGGGTAAGAAACCCAGGGAGACTGTAGCATGCGCTGTCGCACCTGTGTCTACTCCAACTCCTCCTGCTGTTGCTGCACTCGTCATGGCGCCAAACACCTCCTCGTCGATCATGGCATTCGCCGGATCATCTGCTGCAGCAGATACCTTCCTGGCTGACCTATCGTGCGCCTCCATTGTGGAACTAGATGATGCACCTCACCTTGCAGCCTTCATTGCCAATGCATTCACCACCATCCTTGACTCTGGGACCACCTCGACACTTGTCCACAATCACTCCTCCTTCTGGACTTATTCCACTGCTGACCCGGTTGTCGTACGCACTGCCAACCACGGAAGTCTGACCACTTCTGGTCGAGGGGACTGTGTTGTGGCCCTGAAGATTGACGGGAAGCAATATTGTGTGCGACTGACGAACTGTCTTCACGCACCAGATGCGATGATGAACCTTTTGTCCATCGGATACATGGTAGATCGCAGTTGGGAGTGTAACTTTTGTGGTGCGCCTCCAAGGTGTGAGCTCGGCTATCGGGGAACACCTTTGGGATCCCTGCCACTGGTGAATAAACTGTGTTTCGTGGACCTTGAGTTCCTACCACCACCCGTCACATCAGAGCCGAACTCGCCTTCAGTCTCGGAATTCACCGCATTCGTGAAAGTGCCCTTGTCTCTCGACCTATGGCATGCGCGCATGGGTCACCTTGGAGGAGATGCAGTCCGTCATCTCCCGCTATTCGCCACTGGTGCCTCCATCGAGTCGAAAGCGCCGCTGTCAAAGTGTGAGTCGTGCATCATGGGAAAGCACCCATGTCAACCATATCCCTCGTCCGAGTCGCCACCAGCCTCCCACTTCCTCAAACTCATCCACTCAGACCTCTGCGGGCCCATACCTACCACGACTCCCCACGGCAAGAAGTACTTCATAGTATTCCTCGACGACCATATGCACGTCCTCAATCTCCAGCTGCTAGCGTCCAAGGACCAAGCGCTGGAAGCTTGGACAGTTGTTTGGGCCAAATGGGAGAACATGTCCAATCGGCAGGTGAAGGTTTTTCGGTCTGACAATGGGGGGGAGTTCCTTAATGAGGTGTTTATGTTGTCTCTCGAGTCTGCGGGCATAGAGCGTCAGTTGTCAGCTCCCTACTCACACCAGCAGAATGGCAAGGCAGAACGAGTCATCCGCACGATCGAGGGACGCATGTATGCCATGCTTGATCACGCCCGCTTGCCACTGTCGCTATGGGGCGAAGCAGCACTCTGCCTTGCGTATCTCTTTAATCGCAGCAAATCACAGGCACTTGCCCCCGGAGTAACACCATACGAGATGCTTCACCATCAGAAGCCGGACGTCTCTCACCTTCGCATCTTTGGCTCCCGCTACTTCGCGCGCATCCCCGCCGAGCTCCAAGAGAAACTCAGGCCACACTCTCACGTGGCCACCTTTATGGGATACCCACCTGGTGTGAAGGCATGGCGACTACGAGACTCCGCAACAGGTGCCTTCTTCAACAGCAGGGACGTCATCTTCGATGAGAATTTCGAAGGCCACGTGTTCTCTGACTCGGACGATTCCAACGATGATGACTCGGCTCCTCCTTGTCCTTCTGCTGCTCCGCCACCATCCCCTCCCGCCCCTGCTATAGTTCCACCCCCAGCTCCTGCTCCTCCACCTCGTAAGTCGGGACGTGAGCGCATGGCCACTGCCAAAGGTATGGTGTATCAGGACTCTCTCGCGGCTGATTGAGCATGGCTTGCTCGCCAGTGTGAACTTCGGACTGCCCGCATCAGAGGCATCCTGCTGCCTGATGCGCCGGAGGGCGCTGTAGTGAGTCCAGCCCCGATTGTCTCCAGTCCGACAATGCTTGTCCCAGAGGCAGCTGACCTACCTGCGCCTGATGCGCCCGGCCCAAGCACCGCCTTTGCTGTTGAGGATGAGGATGCTATAAAGCTGGAGACACTTATGGTGGGCTTCACCATTGCGTTAGCGAACTTGATCGTGGTCGAGCAAGCATGCGTTGCGATCCGCAGCGACACCAGACGTAATCCCCTCACGCCAGGCTATGACCTTAAAGTCCCCCCGCACAACTACGACGAAGCTGTACGACGGCCTGATAGTGATCACTGGGTCGCAGCTATGAGGAAGGAGATGAATCTCATGTCTGAGATGAATGTGTACGAATTAGTACCCCTACCTGACAAGCACACAGTGATCGGATGTCGCTGGGTCCTCAAATTCAAGTCAGACTTGAAGGGTGGCCCCATTTTCAAAGCTCGCCTGGTCACGCAAGGGTTCTCACAGGTGCCTGGGGTAGATTTTGGGAAGACATTCACGCCCGTTGCCAAAACAGCCTCCATTCACATTCCCTCAGCCATGGCAGCGCAACTCGACTGGGAACTGGACGCCTTTGATGCGAAGCGTGCCTTTCTCTGGGGTAAGCTGCAGGAAGATGTCTATATGCGCCAACCACCTGGTTTTGAGCGCGTCGGCGTCGACAGAGCACGTCTCATGTGTCACCTGCTCTCCTCCTTGTACAGCCTCAAGCAAGCTGCATATGATTGGTACGAGCTTCTGCGTGAGGTTCTGACTTGTCTCGGGTTCCTACGCTGTGATGCGGATTATGCGGTCTTCATCTACGATCGCACAGATGCCAATGGCGTATGCACCGTGTGCATTATCGCCTGGCATGTCGATGATGGACTTGCAGCTGCCAATGGTAGGGTCTTCTTGACATGGGTCAAGATGCAGATAGCGGAACGTTTCGGTTTAGCCAACCTGGGACCTGTGACCAAGCACCTTGGGGTCCAATTCGAACATTCTCGGTCGTCGCAGGAGCTCTGGATGCATCAGTCCGAGTACATCTCTTACCTCCTCGAAGAACACGGCATGCTCGACTGCCATCCCATCAACCTTCCCATGGACCCTAAGTTCCCTTTCGGCCGCGAGATTGATGTCTATCCCTTCGTTGAAGACCTCCATGCAGAGTATCGCAAGCTCATCAGTGAGCTGCTCTACTTGGCACTCTACACTAGACCGGACATTGCAGTGGCCGTGATGCGCCTAGCGCAGTATAACGCCTCCCCCGCGTCGTGCCACTATGCAGCAGCCAAACACATTCTTTGCTTTCTCGCTGGCACCTTGAACTTCCGCATCCATTACGGGGGTGCGAACATCAACGCGGATCTGCACAGGTATAGCGACTCAGATTGGGCAAGTAGTCCGGAGGATCACATATCAATAACAGGCTACGTCTGGTTCTATAACGGCGGCCCGGTGTCTCACTCGTCAAAGAAACAACTTACTCATGCACTGTCGTCATGCGAGGCTGAGTATATGGCATTGGTGGCCGCAATCCAGGACAGCCTTTGGTTGCAGTCGTTTTTCGCCTGCCTAAAGGTCCCTCTACCCCTCCCCATTTGTCTCTTCGCTGACAATGCTGGTGCAATTGTGCTCTCAAAGGAGGCTGCCAATCATATTCGCACGAAGCACATCGACCTACGTTATCATTTCATCCGTCATCATATCGAACAAGGAACGTTCCTACCAGAATGGCTATCGACGCACCAAAACACGGCTGACGTCTTCACAAAGTGTCTCCCTCGACCTCTGTTCCTACGTCATCAAGCTGGACTCTCACTTGCGTTACGTTGAAGATGTCTCGTTGAAGGGGGTGTGTTAGCATTTCAACTTCGTCATCTTTCTCCTTTTGCCTCTTACCTAGAATACCTTCTCCCCGCATTACCTAATATGCACGTGATTTGTTTCGTCACTTAAAACATGTTCTCCCCGCTTCGCTCATACCTCAGTCATTGTCTTCAACCTCTGAGGTATGTGCTCTGTTATTTGTCTCGCCAACTTCCTCTTACTTTGTACTCTACGCAGCGTGTTCTATTCTAGGTACTAAGAATGATTATAGTCGTTGTCTTCAACCTCTGAGCGTGTTCTATTCTAGATCCTAACAAGCATTATTTGCAAGTCAGAATGATTGAGCCTTCATTACAACCATGGGCTTTGATGTGGAAACATTCACCTTCATACTCACCTCTGGCTTTGCAAAACATTGGTATCATACACCCATTCCTTGCGATGACATCAATCAGTATGCTGATCCTTGTGTTGGCCATTGATCTCTTGATGCTGAAGGTGCCCTTGGCCTTGTATTGCACTACCTGAACTCTACAATGTATCAAATTAGTCTGCAACAAATTTTTGTACTTGTCCCAACAGCAGTTTCATAGTACCTTTTGTTTGGCCTGCACATACTCCTCCTCACTTAGTGCAAAATTACTGATGCCAAGATCTGTTGGTTGCAAGGAGACGAGTTTGAAGAATGCAGTGCCCTTGTGGTGGCACATCATGCACACCTTCAAGGGGCCTTCAGTAGAATTGATGCTATTGTTGTTCTGGAATTGCAGGGTTGGAGAATGCAATTTTCTTGAGGGGGCCTTCATATTGGACACCAGTTGTCCATCATATGTTGATGTTGAAACTGAAGGAGGTAGTGCTGCTGCGGTCCAGTCCAGAACCATGGTTCGAACCAGACTTTTGGTCCAGTTCTCCGCAGTTCGGTCCACGGTTCTCACACCAGCCAGAACCGGACTGGAAAATGGTTCTCGGTTCTAGGTCTTCCACCATTGTCCCGTTCTGGTTCGGCAAGGCCGAACCATTCTGAACCATTATCGACTTCGACTTCGACTGTGACAACTTCGGTCTCCACATCAAACTGTTGTCTTTGGGATTTGCACTATTGGTTAATTAGGCTACCTTTAGCCTTTTTAAAGGTAAGTACCAATCATTCAAACTCTCATTTTTTTTAACTATCACAGGATTTTCGAACCATGCTGATCCAAATCATTGCCCACCATTCACAGTTGGTGAGTGTCAATCCTTGTTCGAGCTTGGGCCATGCTGATCCAAGTCGTTTCCCACTGCTCCACTGCATTGTGTTCATCTACAGATAGCCACCTCTACGATCTGACCTCCTCAATGACAAGTGGCACTATTTTTACCATTGCTTATCTCTTGTATTTTATTCACCTCAGTTTGTAATTGCCAAGCTGACTGTCTGTTAGACGATGTCCCTTGTACGACACCACTCAAGATGACCATTACTCTCAACAGCCAACTTGAGCTACCCATCCACCCACTTGACCTCACCAGCAAGCCATCTGGGCAGCACAACTCACAGTACTGCATCGGCCTTATACAGGCTGATGACTCACAACTTACTGCTAATTCTGACATCGGGGACAAGAAGAGTTAGAGACAAGTGGAAAAAACAGACGGGAAAGGACAGACCTGGAGGCACACTCTTGTTCTTGCCCACACGCAGCACATGTAGACTCGACTCTAGATGGGGAGTTCTCTCAGCTGCAAAGGTGCGTCATGGTGTTTTATTGTTTCAGTGTCTAATAAATTTATTACCTGTATATGGTACCCGCGCTTGCCACCATCTCATGCTGCTGCTCACCACCATCATTGACCCATGCTCATGATTGCCATCCTTGGCTGCTGCTTTCCTATTTCTGGTTGTGTCAACTCCTCGTTATCACAATCGCTCTTCTGATACCTCTTGCACATGGTAATTGGGGGAGAGCAGCTATGTTAATAGATTAGTTACTCAACATGTAGACTACTTAGTATATTGTCAATGTTTTTTTGCATGCTCTTACAGTTTTTTTTTTGGTTCAGTTCAGGTTTGGACCCCAAAAAAACCGAACTGGACCGTAGAGAATGGTTCTCTATGGTCCGGTTCTGGGTTCAGACATTTTGTAGAACTGAACCGATGGTCCGGTTCTTGGTTCTTGTCTAGGACCCTCCAAACCAGACCATGGCAGCACTAGAAGGAGGCACCACTGTCCCTTGGTGACCGCTAGTGTCAGGCTCAGAGATTAGAGATTTGGCTCACCACCAAGCATCCAAACTAATACCTATAAAAACAAGGTAAGTATATAAAAGTATGCGAGGGATCCATGAAGGGCAGGGACAGTAGTATCAAACAGCATTGGACGACAGAACCCGTGCACATACTGCACAGTAAGATTATATCAGCAGATATCTGGCATGTGGTCCTAAAAAGGCAAAGTATGAGTTTATTTGATTTAGAATAATCTGTAGGGGGGAGGGCGAACCCTGGCTGACTTTCAAATGGTGATGAAATGACACCCAGCATTGTGGCAACCTTCCTGAAATGTGAAATGATAATCTATTCTGCATTACTTTTGCCTGCAGGAAATCATCCATTTTTTGTGTTGAAAAATTGAACTTATATTCAGTATATAAAAATATCATTCTCATGGTTTTGTGACACCCAAAATGGGTGACTATCTGTAGGCCTAAATAATGTGGAATAGAATAGAATAGAATAGAATATTTCAATGTATTCAAAATTTGTACATCTGAAAAAAGTTGAAACATTGAAATGGGCAAACTTATGTCCTCCACTGCCAATAGTCAATCACAATTCAGCAGTTACAAATTGCTTTGCAGCAATTTCCAGTTGCCATTTAATTGCTATTTACCACTCAACATGTGCCACTTGCCACGTGTTTGCTAATCATCATTGGCCATTTGCCATTAATCCATTATCGATTTGCCATTTTCATTGACCAGTCACCAGTCACCAATCACCAATCATCATTGGCCAATTGCCAATTATCAATTATCATTTGTCATTCACCATTTGCCAATCACCAGTTGCCATTTGCCATTTGCCAATTGCCACTCCTGAATGGCCATGGACAATCACTCATGTTTGCCTAGGAAGAAAATGATCATTCCACAGCTTGTTTGAGTTCTTTTTCAGGTCCTTCATAGTCCTTAACTAATGCACCTGATTCCAAATGTTTCAAACCTGCATACATGTGTAAAAACAAATGTCCATAAAATACCAGCATGCACAGAGGTGCACTAGGACATCAATTTATATGTGAACTACCATTGATTGGCAACTGGTGATTGGCAAATGGCCAATGCATCAGCAAATCCCCAGGTTCCTTTTTGTCCCTTAATGTTTCCTTATATGCCTTAATTTGCATAATAAGACAATTTCAAGAAACTCGTTCACACTTAAAATAAGGAGGTCATGATTCTCAAGGCGGTTAGATCAAAAAAGGCACTATTATTTGAGACATGGAGTGAGATACAAAAAAGTAGGCTAAGGGGAAATAAGGAGGTCGATGAGTCAAAGGACAAAAAGGAGCAGATGATATTAAGGCAGCAGGTCCAAAAAACGTCGAAAAATGCATAATAGTGCGAGTGGCAGCTGTGCAAATAGATGAGACTGAAGGTAGGGAGGTGGACATATGAGTTCTGTAGTAGGATATCAATGTCAGATTGAGAAAACTTACAGCTGCAGTTGCCAGTGCAAGCGCGGCTTGGTGTCCAGGTAAGCCACAATCAATTATGTCAATTTTCTCATATCCTTGGATAGCATCAAGGTGGGCAGCAAAAACATGCAAGATGAATTCAGACAGAAAGGCTCCAGGTGAGTCCTCGTTGTCTGGGTCTTCATACACAAAGCACGAGTCCTCGAGCTGATATTCAGCATATTTCTTTCGTGCCTTGGGAGCCTGGAAGTCGTCATTTGAAGTAAAAAACATCACCAGGACACTGACAGCAGTGGAGCCAAGACTCCCCTCCACTCTGAAATCCTTTGACAAACCTGCTGAAATGTAGTTTACTGACTTGAATACGAAATAATATTTTACTCACCACGTGAAACCCACCACTCCAGCTGTCGGCCTCAAATTCTCCGGGTACACCGTTGTACACTACACTGAAAATATTATAGCAGACGTCCGAAAGTTTTTCATTGGGGATGGTCCAAGGATAGTTAGAGTTTCCGACCCAGTACATTACTGCTGGAAGGAATTTAGAACACCATTTTCCGTTCTGAGCATGGCTGCGTAAGTGAGCGTTCTTGGGTTTTTCTTTCTTGAGGCTGATCGTCTTTCGTTGGTTGGCTGCACTTTCGGTTTTGACAGGCTTCGAGTCATCTGACTTAACAATATCAACTGACATCTGTCGAAGGAATTTGTCAGCTCTCTCGCACTATGTCAGTAAATTGAAAATTCTGCATACAGAGGTTGTGAGCCGAGTTTTCACTGCTTTGTTGGCCTAGTAGATTTGTGGTAAGTGATTCACTAGTTGCATTATCTGATCCTTACCTTGGTACCAACCTCAGGCAGCTGCTGATCTACCATCTTGACATCATCATCCATGTCGTCTACTGGATCATCGACATTAGGGCCTTCATCAGCATCTGGATCATCTTGGACTTTGCATTCTTCTTCTTCCTCCAACGAGTCAGAAAAGGCACACTTCTTTCCCCTGGATGCATCTTTGGCAGTCTGAAACATATGCACAATGTCCTGCCTTCATTCTAGTATACTACCCATGAAGGTGTGATTTCACTCACTTTCCCAGCCCGATTTCTAACCATTTGCTCGTCAAATGTCTCAGGTGCATCAACATCTTCTGTCCACTCCGAGTTGTTGTTCGAGACCGCTGACAATACTATTAGCCTCACTCAGAAACACAAGTTAATTCATACCCTGAGCACTTTGTGTACTTGATGGCACAGAGGGCTGCAGTTGGGACTTGGACACCACATTTTTCACCCACTTCCTTACTCCCACTTCCTCTGAACATGGTGTGGAAGACTCGGATGTGCTATGGGTCAGCGAACAAATAATATCAAAATAATACAAGGTGAGTTCTGATAGAAGCAGCATCGTTGTTCGAAATAGGAACCTACAATGTTCTTTTGATTTTCCCATCAGTGCTTCCCACACACGTCTGACTTAAAGTGGATACACTGGTGTTAGAAACCTTTTGATTTGCTTTGACGCCGTCCTTAAAGGTGATCTTTAAATCTTGATACTTGTTCTTCCCCGTGTTCACAGCATTTTGAGTTGTGTTTGCACTGCCAGCTATATCAGTCAAATTTGAATGGTAAGTCCTTGCAATAGTATTTTGGATCACCGTGTATCGCTTGCTTACATGTTTTAGGGCCCGGCATAGTCATCGCTGCATTTTCCGAGTCCAGGGACGACACTAAGGGTTTAGTCTTCTTCAATAGTGGGTGAGGCTTTGGTCTAATGAGTGGTCCAAGGCCAGCAAGCTGGGCACTCTGCTCAACAGCCATGGCATCCTCCTTAGCAGCAATCTGCTTGTGAGTACTGTCCAATGTGGCAGCCTTAGCTACTTTCACTGCTGCTTTCTGACTTTTTTCAGCCGCAACCACTTCCCTGGGATGTTGTACTCGATTTGCACGTTGACAGTAGGTGGATATCGAATGTGGGGTGGTAGAGAAAGAGATGAAAACAGTGAGGCTTTTTATTTGAACATGTAATAGTGTACAATTTATACACTTAATGCAGCTCAAACTCTGCATCACTCCCCAGTACTTTGCTGCCACCTTATCCACTGCCCAACATGGCCCCAGGGACGATCAGGCTTGTTTGTCAGGCTCCAGGCTGCAACCATATATTCAAAAACAAGTCTGGTCTGACAAAGCACAATCACACGAAGCATTTGGTACTCCCACAGATCAACCGAACTGTCCTAGGTCCTGGCTTCATATCTCCAAGGGCACGATCTCCAACTCCAGCAAGGGAAAATGATGATCATTTTCATCATGGTGCAGAGGATGAGCAGGAGAATCCAGGATTCGTACCCAAAGAAGGTACTTGGGTGGACATGGGACACTTGTTCTGTGTGTTCCATCCACATCTCACAGGTAGGTGTCTTTTATCGAGTCCTTTCTTGCTATCTACTTGAATGGTTTTTATCACAACTCAGGGCTTAAATGTGACGCTGATGGTGCATTTATTGAGCAAGATACGCCTCCCTTGCCGCATATGGATGCCCCACCAACCGACTGGACACCTTATCAAAACAGAGTTGAATTCAAGACAGCAGAATTCCTCTTCACGCAGAACCAAATGTCCACAAAGCAAATTGACACGCTCCTCGACTTATGGGCTGCAACCCTCATCAGGCACAATGATGCTCCTCCCTTCGCAAACCACAAGGACATGTATGCAGCCATTGATGCGACCCCACTAGGTGATGTCCCCTGGAAGAGCTCCATGATGTGCTACAATGGCATCAAACTACAACAAATCCTGACTTTGATGGGGAAATCGAATTTTCGCCCTACTGTGACTACACCACTGACAACAAACGGTACTGGAAGAACCTTATGTCAGGTGATTGGGCATGGAAGCAAGCAGTATGTTTTTTTCAAGTCATAATCATAGCATGCTGACAATCATATTAAGGATCTTATTGCTCAAAATCTGGAGACCCATGGTTCAACATTTGTGCCACTGATCATGGGAAGTGACAAGATAATCATCTTGGTTGCTACTGGACATACGGAGTATCACCCACTTTACCTATCAATTGGTAATATTTTCAATAGTGTGCGACGTGCACATCGCAATGGTGTTGTACTTGTTGGGTTTCTTGCTATACCAAAAAGTGAGTACCCACACGTCAATATCTCGTATTGTAAACTCATGTTGTTTGTTTAGGCACAAGAGAACATAATGGGTGCAGTCATTACAGAAACTTCTGGCAACAACTCTTCCAGCGGTCCCTGGCAATTTTTTTTGAATCTGTGAAAATGTTCATGGAAACTCCTGATATCACGCGCTTTCCGGATGGCCACTTTTGACGAACGATATATGGCATTGGCCCATACATTGCTGATTACCCAGAGCAGGTAATGCTATCTGGTGTCATGCAGCGATGGTGTCCACAGTATGACAAAATTTGTTTTATTTATATTTTTTCTTAGTACACGCTTTATAGGTGTCTGGCAGATCCCAAAGATCTTGACAGTGGTCAGCCTTGTCTGCATCGGCGTGAAGAACACACAGAATTACTTGTTGACCAACTGACGTGTAAACAGCTGTGGTTCAAGTATGGCATCATTGGCGATCTCATTGTAAGTTGCATACTGTGTAAACTTACTAGGCCTTATATAAATTCTCTCTGCTAGCCATTCACCAATGATTTTCCTCATGCGGATATCCATGAGCTTCTCTCCCCCGATCTTTTGCACCAAATCATCGAGGGAACTTTCAAAGACCACTTAGTTGATTGGGTGGAAGAGTACTTGACAATCACACATGGTGCTCACCATGCAGCCGAAATTATGGATGATATTGATCGCAGGTATGTAAACTATCGAATGTTCAACGATGACTACTGACGACACTAAAGGATAGCAGCAGTAGCCCCATTTACTGGGTTATGATGCTTTCCAGATGGGCACGGATTCAAGCAGTGGACTGGCAATGACTCTAAGGCATTAATGAAGGTACACTGCAGTAATTTCATTTGAAGCCTGTGCAAGTCAACTCATGAAATATTTAGGTCTATATACCTGCAATCAAAGATCACGTTCCTGAAGACATAACATGTGCGTTTAGTGTGTGCCTCGATTTTTGTTATCTTGTACGGCATGAGGCTCTCACTGAAGATGATTTTCTACAAGTCCAAGAAGCCCTGGACCGTTTCCATCAATACCGGGAGATCTTCAAGACAAGCGGTGCGACAAAGTCATTTTCTCTTCCCTGCCAGCATTCTATGTGTCACTACATCTTGATGATCCGACTTTTCGGGGCACCCAATGGCCTTTGCTCCTCCATAACGGAGTCTAAACATATTAAAGCAGTAAAAGAACCCTGGCACCGCTCTAGCAGGTTCAAGGCAGTTGGTCAAATGCTGCTAACAAACCAGTGCCTCGACAAAATTGCAGCTGCCCATGCAGATTTTGAGGCACGTGGCATGCTTCATGGCTCTTACCTCTCCAAAGCTTTGCGAGAACTTCAAAAACATGCATGATCATTTGAAATAATATTTAGCACTTCTCATCCCACAACAGGTCACAATAATCATGAAGATAGCGACTCGGATGATGACACAATAGTTGACACAGATCTCCCTGGGCACCTGCAAGTTCATGAACCTCAAAGTCAATCCATTTAGGGAGATGACGTTGAAGTTCTCGATGGAACTGTGGAATCCCATGTTGAACTTGGAGTGACAACCCATAAGTCAATTCATATGCTCCTCAACCCTTCTTCATGATACTTAGGTTGTGTCCTGGATGTCAATACACTTGGCCTTCAACTCAACCTTCGGCATTTCCCTGCCATGATTCAAGAATTCCTCCACAACCAACTCCATTTGATGGACCCCAACCCTGCTCCTTTCAATCCTGCAACAGCCCCGATATTCTTGGGGAAAGTGACACTTTTTAACTCTGCTGCTGCAATATTCTATGCGCCTAGTGATCTGAGCGATACTGGAGGCATGCGCCGTGAGCATATCCGGTCAACACCATCATGGCGGGGTGGTGCAGCTAGGCATGATTGCATTTTCGTTAATTTGGATGCTGACATGGACTCTCCCATGGGCGGGCTTGTGGTTGTGTGGGTCCTAGCTTTTTCTCATTCAAGTATCGAACATCATATTTTCCTTGTGCCGTTGTCCATTGGTACTCTCACATACTTGAAAGATGTGATCTGGACACGGGCATGCATATTGTCACACCTGCAACAACTGACAATGGTACTCCAGATATTTCAATTATCCATATTGATTGCATCTTTCATGCTGCCCACCTCATTCCAGTATACAGGGCAAATTTTATTGCTCGTGGAACTAATCCGCATGACTCGTACAATGACTTTGACTCACTGTCGAGAACTTTCTAGAGACGGTCTACCACCCACCTGCACCACGTCAGGTAGGTATTATAGGACCATGTACAGTGGCCTTGAACTCACTATCGAGAACTTTAGATCTAAAGATGTCTCACCACCCACCTGTGCCACCTCAAGTAGGTATTATAGGACTGTGTACAGTGGCCTTGATCTCACTAGCTGATGGTGGACCGTGCTTGATGTCGTAACACATTACTTCATGCAAAAAGGAACTTGAATTTGGGCGGGGAAACATGGAGGTTATACTGGTACAAGGCTACCAAGACGATCGGTGAGTTCTTGTCAAAAATAAGATGCCCTAGCACTCACCAGCATCTGCAGTACACTTGAGCGACATGTTGTGCCCCTTCCTGCACCAAAACCACCTCTCCCAGCAACCAAGCGAGGTTCCCATGCCTTCCACTATTGCCTCCGCCTCTTCTGCCATCGCCTCTGCCCTGATCGCCTCCTCCACGCGAAACGCTACATCCGACCACTGATGTCTCCTCTGAGACCTTCCTTGTCTGCAATAAGCCAATTTTGAAGCCATGTAACTGTTACGCACTCAAATAGATCTGTTAGGCGGAGCCCTAAGAGGGGCGTCGTCCGCTAACGTTCGTGACGTAACCGGAAGGATCCGGTATAGCAAGTGAGACTGGCGACGACGAGTCGGCAGCGATCACAGTACGCGCGTGTCACGTGACTTGGTAGACGGATGTCTAAGAAGTCACTCAAGGTCAGGACTGTCTTGTCCGGACGATGAGGTCGATCGAGGTAGACTTAGTCGCGAAGAGCGGCTAAGAAAAGATACTAGAGACTGAAGCTGAGGGGGCTTCAGAGGGAAGTATGTTCCAGGGAAGATTGAGTAGATTCAAGTTAGAGAATCTAGTACAGAGTGACCGACTACTTATACTAAGTGGAGAGGGTTAAGGGCAAGGCTACCGCACAGTAGGTAAGGGTAAGGGGGATACGAGAATGGTATAGGTGCGTTGGCAACACAGCCAGATTAGTGATGGATGGTCGAAATGGGAATGAGACCGAGAAACGTTGGAACGGACCAACGGTACGAATACAACGTGCGGGAATCCGCAGTCAAGAGAAACAGAAAGAAGAAAGCCACGTTGGTGGCACGAGTCAGACCGAGTCAGAGGTGCGGGACCACATTGGTGGTCGAATCAAGAGAGGAACGTGCGTACACGTGCATAGAGGCGGATGATGCGAGGGACGGGAACGGTCCCGAGGATCTGGTCAACGGAAAGTCGGTAAAGGAGGACGAGCCGGTAGATGGTGAGGGCGAGGATGAAGGGAAAATGATAGGGGGGCCACGTGACTGATGTTACTTGTAACAGTAACATACTATTGTCTCGTTGATCAATGATTGACGGGATAGTGACAGTAAAACTTACTGTTTGTTTTTTTCCTTCGAACTTTTGCGTTTTGAAACTGCTTGTTCGTTGTGCACTTATTTTTTCGACTATTTGGAACAAGCTAATTAGTTGGTAAATAGATGTAAATAAGTTGTATTGATTTTTAAAACATATGCATTTAGTGATGCAGCAGCCTTGATCTCACTTGTGTGCCTTCACTGCCTTGTTCTAAGTATCTCGCCTTAGATTACCTTAGGCACACTTGTAATTACATCGGTCCTTAGAATAAATTGAACTAAGTATGAAAATAGTGACCTATTCGCCTTAGACGCCTTGGTAATATTTTTAAGTAATCTAAGGGACGAAAAGAAACCCGGGGATTTGCTGATGTGATGATTAGCAAACACGTGGCAAGTGGCACATGTTGAGTGGTAAATAGCAATTAAATGGCAACTGGAAATTGCTGCAAAGCAATTTGTAACTGTTGAGTTGTGATTGACTATTGGCAGTGGAGGACGTATGTTTGTCCATTTCAATGGTTTCAACTTGTTTCAGATGTACAAATTTTAAATACATTGAAATATTCTGTTCCCAATTTGTTTCTTATTTTTCGGTTGAAAACATTTTATATTTATTGTGACTGATGGTCACAATGTTGTTCTGATTTTTCTGTCAGACAAACACTGGAGACATTGAAATGGTTGTGCAGTTTTAATTTTTTTTGCTCTTTTCCATCAGACAAACTCTAAGTTAAGTTTTTGTGTTTCCATTCAATAGTGGGACTCAGAGTAGATTTTTTAAACTCACTAAAACATAACTAAGACTCGGTAAACTTTGAAAAAACTCGGCCATAGATGGCCAGCACATATTGGAGTTCAAAACAATACTTGTGCATTTCTGAGAGATAATGGAAGATATTGGGGGTAGCGTGCATGATAGAGAATGTAGATATACGTAGATATGTCAAAGTAATTAGTCTGTCAGCCTCCAAACAACGAATGAGCACCTAGACCCATCCCACAATTGCGCGAGTGAACAAGTGTCACAAGGAGAGGGGAAGGGAGCAGAGCCAAACACCTCATGACTGTGGTATGTTGGTGTCTGGGGCTTCCGCGGGAGAAGAAAGGTGTTTTTTTCCACGGGAGGGGGAGAAGGGGAAGCCGCATATGGCCGCTTCTGTCCCACCAACCTGGGGGGACTGTGAAGGCTGATGACACGACGATGGGAGGAGTCAAGCTCCATCCCGTTGTCATCGTCCATGTCAACGTCCCCCCCATCCAACATACCCAGTGCGTTGCCAAGGGGGGCAAAAAAAGGACCATTGTCATCGGCATGGGGGTCGTTGTCGAGGTCACCATCTGGATCGTTGATTGGACTGCCCCCAGTGCTGGAAAAATGAGGAGGGGGGGGATGCAGAGTACTTGGGGGGGCGTGCTGAGCGCCCGTGGGACCGGGCCAAATGCTTGGAGGAGCGCACTGAGCGCTAGTGTCAGGTGGGCTCCAGAGAGGGAGCTGAGGGTCCGGGGGAAGTGGCTGATGGTTTTGGGGAGGGAGCTGAGGACCAGGTAGATTCGTAGAGGGACTAGCTCCCCCATGTGGACGAATGAGCGCAGAGAAATCTGCAGCGCCATCAGGAGGTATAGGATGATGAAGAAGCAGGGAAAGATCTGGGAGGGGCATCCTCATATCTGGAGTTGTTGAGGGCAATGGGCAGCACAGTGGGGATGGTAGGTTGCTCGCTGTCATGCAAGATGAGCTAGACTTAGCACACTGACCGTGGTAAAATTTCAAACTCTGATTGAAACTCCGCTTATCATCACACATCAGTTAGGGGGGATGATAAGGGAATCATCTCTCGATCTTGAGCTCTCACCATGCCTTGCCCATCCACCAGGCAAGATCTTCTTAGTGCAGTTGATAGAGCTGCACTGTCATCAGCCCAACTCCAATATCAGCAGGTGTTGGAAGCTCAGGAGTCAAACTCTGACTCCAGCTCCAATTCCAACTCTGATTCCAACTCTGATTCAACCATGGACATCACCTCCTCACCCACCCTTTCCTCCAACACCACTAGTGAATTTTCTGATGAGTCCAATGACTCTGATGATATCGCTACACGTTATAAGCATCTTCAGCACCGAATTGCGGTGCTCTGTGATGAGGTCACAAGGGCTTGCGTCCTTAACAAGCCAGATGAACCTCCCCTACGAGCTTCCCAGCTGCACATGCTTGTTATGAGAAACACCGCCCTTATTTATTTCGCCAGAAGCTATGTGTTGACCCTGTCATTTTTGACGATATCCTCGATCAAATCTCTGATCATCAAATATTTTTCAACTAATCCAATAATCCCCAGCTTCCCATTTCCATCCAGCTTGCTATCTTCCTCAATCGTGCTGGCCACTATGGCAATGCGATTTCTCTTGAGGATGTTGCCCAATGGGCAGGTATAAGTGTTGGGTCAGTTGTGAATTGCACGAATCGTGTGATGATTGCACTGCTTGACCAGCATGACAATTTTGTTGGTTTCCCACACCCTGATTCAGAGGATGCTGAGCTTGCTCAGCAATATGCAGAGTCCAAGACTTGTCCTGAGTGGCGCAATGGCATTCTAGCTGTTGATGGCACCACAATTAATCTCTACGCCAAACCTGCTCATTTTGGTGAGACATTCTATGACAGGAAATCTAACTATTCCCTTGGCTGTCAGGTATTTTTTTCCCCTCCCCTCATGGTCAACAATTAAATATTTTTAGGCAGCTGTTATGCCTCATACCCTTATCATTGTTGATTATGCTCTTGGTCATCCCGGAAGCATCCACGATGCCTATGCTTTCCGATCAACTCGTCTCTATCAACAGCACGAAGCCCTTCTGCCAGATGACCATTGGATTTGGGCTGACAGTGCATATCCACTTGAGAAGTGGTGCATAGTCCCTTTCAAGAAGCCCTGTAATGGAAGGTTGACTAAGGACCAGAAGACATTTAATTATCATCTTTCCACGGTGTGCTCCTATTTTTTGTGATTTTTTGTGATGGTTTGGTGACTGATTTTTATTTTTATTTAGGTTTGTGTGCGTGTTGAGCACGCATTTGCCACTCTTAAGAGGCGGTTTCAATCCCTCCGAGAGCTTCGCCTCAATATTCACACAGAAAGAGAGCTTCAGATTGCTGTCCATTGGATTATGTGTTGCATCATCTTGCACAACATGATCATTCGATTTGAAGCACACCATCGCCAGCAGAATGCGAAATTCCCTCGTTCTCAGAGGTGGGCTGAAAGGGAGGCCAGAGAATTTGCAGCTCAAGAGATGGAAGATCCTGATGGAGATGAAGTTGTGGGTGATAGGTCATATGAGGGTACTCCAGGGCAAGCTTCCCATTTGAGGATGATGGATCAACTGTTTGACAGTCCTCACTCAAGAGCTGAACACAGGGAAGGGTAGCTTGAAAGGACCAGAATCATATTGGCAACCATAAGGTATATGTATCACTACAAGAGATTCAACAGATGTAACAACAGATGTATGTAAAAAAACAATCAAGCAGCTAAAATTAACATGACAACAATGAAAAAAAAACACGAAAATCACAACACATATTCAGACTGATGGTGACGAGGATGAGGGACTGGCACCTGCGGCACGGATCATCATCTCATATTGGATCTTAAGGTGCCAGGTCTCAGCCTCCCTTTCCTGCAGGGCAGCTGCAGCCTGAAGGCGCAGAATCTCCTTGTCCTTGGCCTCCTGCTCACGTTGATGCATGGTGGCCGAAATGAGGACTTCGTGTGAAAGATTTTCATGGCGCTACTGAAGATCCTTCTTCTGGGCTTGATAGTTCATCTTGATGGCATAGCGCTTGTTCCTCGACTCCTGGCACTCAGAGATGTCGGTCTGCATGCTCCGGATATCTTCGCTGAGCATGTTGAGGTTGTCCTCCATGTCCGCTGCAGAGGCTCGCTTCTTCTTTGAGCTGGCCAAGCTCCGTGGCTTCGCAGACAGCGATGTCTGGGATGCCGTTGGTGAAACATGATAGTCGGTCGATATGAAGGATGAAGATGCCGTGGACGAGGGAGTGGAATGGCTGCGCGATATCCCTGACGACGACGCAAGCGAGGAAGGTTTATGTGGCACCTGGCCACCAGGGGAGGCAGAGCCAAACGCCTCACGACTGTGGTATGTCGGCATCTGGGGCTTCCGCGGGAGAAGAAAGGTGTTTTTTTCCACGGGAGAGGGAGAAGGGGAAGCCGCATACGGCCGCTTCTGTCCCACCAACCTGGGGGGACTGTGAAGGCTGATGACATGACGACGGGAGGAGTCAAGCTCCATCCCATTGTCATTGTCCATGTCAACGTCCTCCCCATCCAACATACCCAGTGTGTTGCCAAGGGGGGCAAAAAAAGGACCATTGTCATCAGCATGGGGGTTGTTGTCGAGGTCACCATCTGGATCGTTGATTGGACTGCCCCCAGTGCCGGAAAAATGAGGAGGGGGGTGCTGTGAAGGGGGGGGATGCAGAGTACTTGGGAGGGCGTGCTGAGCGCCCGTGGGACCGGGCCGAATGCTTGGAGGAGCGCACTGAGTGCTAGTGTCAGGTGGGCTCCAGAGAGGGAGCTGAGGGTCTGGGGGAAGCGGCTGGGGGTCTGGGGGAGGGGGCTGAGAGTTTTGAGGATGGAGCTGAGGGAGCTGAGGGTCTGGTTGAGGGAGCTGAGGACCAGGTGGGTTTGTAGAGGGACCAGCCCCCCCATGTGGACGAATGAGCAAGTAGTAATCTGCGGCGTGGTCAACTCCTGGCTGGGAGGTGAAAATCTTCGCGCCGATTGTTGGATTGGAGAAGAGGAATGGGTGGAGCTGGTCATACCAAGGGAACTCCAGTAATACTTGTTCTTTAAATCAAATAAATCAAACAAATATAAAAACAATGACAAAAAACTCACTGTGAAGATTGGCGGCTGCGTGTTTGTCAAGCAGGGTGACGCCAGCGCCGGTCTTGTTGAACTTATCGTGGTGATCCCTAAACAACTTCCTAAGACTTTAAATATTTAAATTAGTGGCAACAAATCTGAATAAAGGAGGCCACTTATGCAGTGCAGTGGTTGCCCACTGATACATTGAATTTTTTCGGGTCCTCAGCGTATAACGCTGAATATTCGGAGTCCTTCTCGAAGATCAGCTTCGACAAGATTCAATAGATGTCCTCTTTGTCCCTGCCAGAGGGACACTCCTCAGTGCTAGAACTGGCGGTCTTTTTCCCCTCGTAGAAAAGAGTGCGTGCATCGGAAGGATTAGTGGTAAGGTGGGTCACGAGAGTGTCTGTGCAGTGGAGATCTTGGGCCCTGGTCCAATGGACGATTATCTTCGGTCCAGCAGCCTTAGGAGGCTGATTACGAGCGGGATTGGACCCACGTCCTCGATATTTCCCTCTTCCACGGGATGTGGATGGATTTGGGGGCAACTCCATCGCCTTTGGGCGAGTACGACCATTTGCTTGAAGCCTTGCAGAACGGCGGACACGTTGGCGGACAGTAGGCATGGTTATTTAGACTCTGACTTCATGCCGGCCGACTCCTCGTTGTTGGCTGTGCTAGAGTGCTGTAGGGATTCATTTCTGGCTAGGCTTGTAGAGACTGTTTTTACCTTACCTTATGTTGGCACTTTGTAGCTTACATAAGGAAGTTACCTTTTCACCAGTTACCAGTATGAGTCTGAGTCTTGAGCAGTTTTTATGACATTTCCTCTCCTCTGAGCCTTGAGCCTGGTCCAGAAACCCTTTAGGGTCGAATAGCAGCTAGGTTCTGCAAGACCCAACATTGTTCAGACTCACCATCTGAATTGTTGTACCTTCAGCGCTTAGCCAGTGTTTTACCGAGCGCTCTAGTGAGTTTAGAACTCTACTCTGATTCCCACTAATGTTTCTCAAACATCATAACCTGTGTTGCTTCCAATTTGTCCAGAATTTTGTTCAGCCACAAATGTAAACATTATTTTGCAATTTTAATGTGAGATATAATGAGAAAATTGAGATCATAAAATTTTGATGTATTCATGATTTGTGTGAGAGATAATCCAGAAAACCATTATATCTTTGTGTCATAATTTTTAGGCAGATAAAATGAAAGATAAATTTTGACCTTTTTTTTCAAAAAGTTTACTGTTTTTTTGGCAGAAAAGATAGATCCCACACCCAGTGTATGAAGGGAGGGAGGGACATATAAATATAAAGTAGAAGAGACAACATATTAGCAAGGGCATACAAATAAAACAATGGAACAATAATACAATATAATTGGATCAAATCAAATGGAGCCACAGAATCATGAATAGACTGGCTATTGAATATGAGAGCATGAAGAAGTGCCAGGTTTTTTTGTACATAAATCTGAAATGAATCACTGGACCAACAGCCTATAGCTTGAATACAATCAGCTGAGACACCCAAAGCTGCTAGAGATGTGGCACCTCATGTATATAAGGAGTGACCCAATATGGAATCAGGAAAACCAAGCTTGCAGTTAACATAGAAGTAGTAGACTTTGGAATAGGAATAGGAATATTATATTGACTCAATTGAATGTATAACAACATTTTTGTTCTATGAAATCACACCTTGACATTTCCTTATCAAGATCAATGTCTGAGATGCTGTCCATGAGCAGATATTTAAGACATGTTCTAATAGCAAAAATGCATCATTCAACAGATTTCAAACTCCATAAAGAAATAATATCAAGGCATATTTTTATAGAAGAAAATATTTTATCATTGATAGGTTTCAAACCTGTCACAGTTCAGGAGAAACAGATTTTGAGTCTGGTGATCACTTGCAATTTCATCTTCAGCAGATTTTGAACCCACAAAGACAGAT
Source organism: Suillus discolor (assembly GCF_016758755.1). Taxonomy (NCBI): domain Eukaryota; kingdom Fungi; phylum Basidiomycota; class Agaricomycetes; order Boletales; family Suillaceae; genus Suillus; species Suillus discolor. The sequence continues at coordinate 286,676 of NW_024541296.1, forward strand.
TTAGATTTTGTTGTATCAACTGCTTGGCTAAGACCAGTTGGATGCACTTCCAATGACCTCATTCAAAAGTGAATCCTCAAGGCACATTTATTTGCATTTTGTCAGTTCTTTCAATATACATCATTATACAGATTACAGACCTGCTTAGTTTAAGAGAAATATATTTTGACTCTGGCAATCACTTGGGATTCACTTATGAATGAATTCATTGGGAGTGCATCCAACTGGTCTTAGCTGAGCAGTTGATACGACAGAATCCAAATCTGTTTCTCTTCAGACTGTGCAGGTTTAAAACCTGCTAATGATAACATTTATTTTATTTTATGAAAATGCACCTTGATGGTTTGAAACACATTGAATGCTGCATTTTTTCTATTAGAAGATGTCTTGAATATTGAATCGTAGACAGTCTCTCAGACACTGATCTTCATTAGTCTTAGTCAAGTTGCCACCAGAGTCAAAATCTGTTTCTCTTGAACTGTGCAGATCATAACATTTTCTCATAGATAGTTTTCTCAAAAACTTATTTAAAAATAGTCCTAGCCACTATTGAAACCCATCAGATGACACACTTTTTTCATATTGCAACATGCTCAATTGAATATGCTAACATTCATATTGTTGGCTCTCATATCTTCACCCTGCACACTTCATAGTATTATTCCACTCAGTTTGCTTCCTTGCAGCAGTCAGATCCTGATGGGTGTGAGGTCAAAATTCTGAGAGTAAGAAACAGTGTCCAATGCCAAAGCATTGGATCTGAGATTTTTGGGTTTTTGGTTTAGAATGAAAATAAAAATGTTATCATTGGTAGTTTTCAAACCTGCACAGTTCAAAAGAAACAAATTTTGACTCTGGTGACAACTCGACTAAGACCAATGAAGATCAACATTTGAGATGCTGTCTTTGAGCAGATATTCAAGACATGTTCTAATACAAAAAATGCATCACTCAACAGGTTTCAAACCTATAGACTTCAATAGAAACAGATTTTGAATCTATTGTGGCAATGACATGGCTAACATCAGTTGAGATCAGTTTTTGAGAAAATCACTCATGAGACAATTGTCAAGGATGTGTTTTCATAGAAAATATATTTTATCATTGGCAGGTTTCAAACCCGTGCATTCCAAGAGAAACAGATTTTGACTCTGGTGATCACTTGACAATGTCATCTTTAGCAGGTTTTGAACTCACACAGACAGATTTAGATTCTGTTGTATCAACTGCTTGGCTGAGACCAGTGAGATGCACTTCCAATGGACCCATTCACAAGTGAATCCTCAAGCCAGTTCTTTTAATATTATGGTCACCATAATTAATTCTTAGGCCTGCTTATCTAGCAATTGCTCTGAAAAAGTGCTGATGGCAGACTACTACAGTGGGCCAATGATGTTTGTGATGTCTTTTGGATTAATAGCTGGGTCATGAATGACAACTGACAATGGAAGGATCATATATGATTGGACTCAAGGAGAATGTTAGAAATTAATGTTAGAACTGACAAAATGCAGATAAATGTACCTTGAGGATTCACTTGTAGATGGGCTCAAATCATGCTTTGGGGTTTCTATAGCTTTCATCCCACTGTCATGCAGTGCAAATATGTTTTCCATCTCACCTCACCTAATTTGCTCATAGACTAAACTCTATAAATTCAATATATGACCAAAGTCTTGATGTAAACTCAAAATGATAAGTACAAGAGCAATTTTATTTTATTCAAAGGTCTTGACTTGGTTGAAGAAGAAGAGCAGATTACACATCAAACTTTTAAGTTTGATCCTAATGACCTGAGGAATGAGAAAAAATACACATCTTTCAAGGCTGAGATTCAAGGCAAAGATTCAAAAGAGCCATCTAGCCATTATTCACTTATGTATAAGGTTGAAGTGCACTGTATTTGAGACCTTTCATCATCATGTTGCTCTCCTCTTGCTTTTTTAAAGTGCTGTATTGCGGTCTGTATTCAATTTATCTGTTCAGCTGAGGAAAACATTGCAAGTGACAGGGATAGTAGACTTGCCTTTGCAGATTCACTTCTGAATGTTTTCTTTAAAGATGGATCTAACCAGTGTTAGTCAAACAGTTGCTGCAACAGAATCCAAATCTGTGTCAAATCTGTGCATGTGGGTTCAACTGTGCTATGGGAGTGCTTGAAACGATACAGTGGTAGTGCATTGTAGAAAGCTAAGTTACAAAAAAACAGAAATAGGTGCATATGCCTCACTAAACATGCTTCCACAAGGCAGAGCCAAAGTGCTTGTAAAGAGAGTATGTAAATATATATAACTTGGTGGGCAATAGCATGGATAAAGACCACCATATCATAAGTGCATGAATTCACTGGATTCTGAGCTTTCATATTTTTGTACTTGCATCAGGAAATGTTAGGGTGTAATTGCATAGAATAAAAATATTACCATTAGCAGGTTTGAAACCTGCACAGTCCAAGAGAAATAGATTTTGACTCTGATAATCTCATCCTTAGCAGGTTTTGAACCCACATGCACAGATTTGACACAGATTTGGATTCTGTTGCAGCAACTGTTTGACTAACACTGGTTAGATCCATCTTTAAAGAAAACATTCAGAAGTGAATCTGCAAAGGCAAGTCTACTATCCCTGTCACTTGCAATGTTTTCCTCAGCTGAACAGATAAATTGAATACAGACCGCAATACAGCACTTTAAAAAAGCAAGAGGAGAGCAACATGATGATGAAAGGTCTCAAATACAGTGCACTTCAACCTTATACATAAGTGAATAATGGCTAGATGGCTCTTTTGAATCTTTGCCTTGAATCTCAGCCTTGAAAGATGTGTATTTTTTCTCATTCCTCAGGTCATTAGGATCAAACTTAAAAGTTTGATGTGTAATCTGCTCTTCTTCTTCAACCAAGTCAAGACCTTTGAATAAAATAAAATTGCTCTTGTACTTATCATTTTGAGTTTACATCAAGACTTTGGTCATATATTGAATTTATAGAGTTTAGTCTATGAGCAAATTAGGTGAGGTGAGATGGAAAACATATTTGCACTGCATGACAGTGGGATGAAAGCTATAGAAACCCCAAAGCATGATTTGAGCCCATCTACAAGTGAATCCTCAAGGTACATTTATCTGCATTTTGTCAGTTCTAACATTAATTTCTAACATTCTCCTTGAGTCCAATCATATATGATCCTTCCATTGTCAGTTGTCATTCATGACCCAGCTATTAATCCAAAAGACATCACAAACATCATTGGCCCACTGTAGTAGTCTGCCATCAGCACTTTTTCAGAGCAATTGCTAGATAAGCAGGCCTAAGAATTAATTATGGTGACCATAATATTAAAAGAACTGGCTTGAGGATTCACTTGTGAATGGGTCCATTGGAAGTGCATCTCACTGGTCTCAGCCAAGCAGTTGATACAACAGAATCTAAATCTGTCTGTGTGAGTTCAAAACCTGCTAAAGATGACATTGTCAAGTGATCACCAGAGTCAAAATCTGTTTCTCTTGGAATGCACGGGTTTGAAACCTGCCAATGATAAAATATATTTTCTATGAAAACACATCCTTGACAATTGTCTCATGAGTGATTTTCTCAAAAACTGATCTCAACTGATGTTAGCCATGTCATTGCCACAATAGATTCAAAATCTGTTTCTATTGAAGTCTATAGGTTTGAAACCTGTTGAGTGATGCATTTTTTGTATTAGAACATGTCTTGAATATCTGCTCAAAGACAGCATCTCAAATGTTGATCTTCATTGGTCTTAGTCGAGTTGTCACCAGAGTCAAAATTTGTTTCTTTTGAACTGTGCAGGTTTGAAAACTACCAATGATAACATTTTTATTTTCATTCTAAACCAAAAACCCAAAAATCTCAGATCCAATGCTTTGGCATTGGACACTGTTTCTTACTCTCAGAATTTTGACCTCACACCCATCAGGATCTGACTGCTGCAAGGAAGCAAACTGAGTGGAATAATACTATGAAGTGTGCAGGGTGAAGATATGAGAGCCAACAATATGAATGTTAGCATATTCAATTGAGCATGTTGCAATATGAAAAAAGTGTGTCATCTGATGGGTTTCAATAGTGGCTAGGACTATTTTTAAATAAGTTTTTGAGAAAACTATCTATGAGAAAATGTTATGATCTGCACAGTTCAAGAGAAACAGATTTTGACTCTGGTGGCAACTTGACTAAGACTAATGAAGATCAGTGTCTGAGAGACTGTCTACGATTCAATATTCAAGACATCTTCTAATAGAAAAAATGCAGCATTCAATGTGTTTCAAACCATCAAGGTGCATTTTCATAAAATAAAATAAATGTTATCATTAGCAGGTTTTAAACCTGCACAGTCTGAAGAGAAACAGATTTGGATTCTGTCGTATCAACTGCTCAGCTAAGACCAGTTGGATGCACTCCCAATGAATTCATTCATAAGTGAATCCCAAGTGATTGCCAGAGTCAAAATATATTTCTCTTAAACTAAGCAGGTCTGTAATCTGTATAATGATGTATATTGAAAGAACTGACAAAATGCAAATAAATGTGCCTTGAGGATTCACTTTTGAATGAGGTCATTGGAAGTGCATCCAACTGGTCTTAGCCAAGCAGTTGATACAACAAAATCTAAATCTGTCTTTGTGGGTTCAAAATCTGCTGAAGATGAAATTGCAAGTGATCACCAGACTCAAAATCTGTTTCTCCTGAACTGTGACAGGTTTGAAACCTATCAATGATAAAATATTTTCTTCTATAAAAATATGCCTTGATATTATTTCTTTATGGAGTTTGAAATCTGTTGAATGATGCATTTTTGCTATTAGAACATGTCTTAAATATCTGCTCATGGACAGCATCTCAGACATTGATCTTGATAAGGAAATGTCAAGGTGTGATTTCATAGAACAAAAATGTTGTTATACATTCAATTGAGTCAATATAATATTCCTATTCCTATTCCAAAGTCTACTACTTCTATGTTAACTGCAAGCTTGGTTTTCCTGATTCCATATTGGGTCACTCCTTATATACATGAGGTGCCACATCTCTAGCAGCTTCCTTTCTTTACCTATACATGTATCTCTTCAATGATCACAGGTGGACATACCGAAAGTATAAGGACGCGCGTACGTGGCATCAACGTTTAGACTCACTCCATGCCAACTGGGCTTCTATCCTCCCTGCATTAGTCATTGCATTCCTTCAGTGGAAGGCAACCGGCAGCAGTGCTGTATATGAGCTACCACCAGGACCTGAGTGTTCCGCAATGGACTCAGCAGACCTCTCACTTACCATTTCCATTGTCGACATCTTTATGCTAAGTATGTCTGCTTACATCCCACAAGGAGAAGATTCAGTATCGCCGATCTAATCGCTCATCATCCAAGGATTTTTGGGCAATATGCCTCATAACCCATCAATAGCTGTATCTCTGCGCACACTGGAGCATTACTGCCTCATTCGCCTCCGGAAACCATCATTCAGCATTGAAGCATTTTCAAAGGTGATATGTGATTCGTACTCAGTATGTCAAGTTATCAATTCTATCATATTTACTAACAGGTGTCCAGATACCTTTCCACCGCATGTACTGTACTATATTATCCGAGATGTTTGACATTTACCTTTCTATCCTCCAAGATGTTGATAGACAGGTCTCGGTAGCCCTTGGACGTGATTCCCCTGATTGGCGCGTGCTGAATGCCTGTCCCCCATGCTCGTACGAGCTGTAAGACGAACCACCGCTCAAGTTCAGGCGGATGTATGTCATAGATGGAGGAAACTCTGCCAAGCGCATGGCGACCCTTGGCAATTGACAATGCGGTGATACTCATGTCTACACAGAATGTGACTACCTTCTCCCCCAGGATTTCATCAACACCTTCAGCCATGAAGTCCGCACTTGCCCCACACCTGCTGAACCTGTGCCCTTACATAATGACCCTGACAACGAGGACCTTGCTGTATCAGACATTGTGAACAATGTGAATGCCACTGACTGCAGTAAAAATTGGAAGGCAGCTGCGTCAGATGAGAAAAAGAGAATGTGGGCCATATTTGAGGAGACTGGCATATTTGTTGGCGCCTGCAGACATGGGCTCATCCTATGGTACACTGATATGATGAGGAGTGGGGAACTGTACATATTTTTAATCACAGCGTGACCTCACTGAACCTTCCCTCAGGGCCAAATATCTGCTTGCCATAGTCGCCAAGGTTCTTGCCATCATCGGAAATCATACCCTTGGTGCCTACAACATAGGCTGTGGATTTTCTGCAATGGTCAAGGCGAGTTCACTGGGACCGGCCTTCACAGAGCAGGAGTCACATTTGTGCATTGACTCCTTCCATAGATTCGCTGTAGGGATTCATTTCTGGCTAGGCTTGTAGAGACTGTTTTTACCTTACCTTATGTTGGCACTTTGTAGCTTACATAAGGAAGTTACCTTTTCACCAGTTACTAGTATGAGTCTGAGTCTTGAGCAGTTTTTATGACATTTCCTCTCCTCTGAGCCTTGAGCCTGGTCCAGAAACCCTTTAGGGTCGAATAGCAGCTAGGTTCTGCAAGACCCAACATTGTTCAGACTCACCATCTGAATTGTTGTACCTTCATCGCGCATAACTATATCTGCCAAACTCAACATCATCCTCTCAGAATTGAGGGTGCTGGTCTTGAGGACTTTGGAGCTACAAAACATATTTTCAGTGCATCGAATGTGCTTGCGCCTGTCATTCGCTATGCTAGTTCATACCGCCACCATGTTTTCCTGGACCTTTTTTCGCACAGTGGGATGAAGAGAAGTATATGAACCTTGGTACTATGTTACTCAATAACTATTGCCAGGCACTGCACATCATATCGACCGATACTCTGGCATTGAGGGAGGCCATGGCCTCCCTCAACATTCAGCAAGGGAACATTGAGCAGTGGCATTCAGAAGAGATTGAGTATTTCCACGCTCTCAGGCAAGAGCCTGAGTGGGATGTGCACGCTGTTGTGTATGTGGAGTTACTTCAACAGCTACAAGAAGCAGAGTGTGTGCTTTTGATTGTTAGCTTTATTCTGCTGATGGGTTTCACAGTGCTCAGGCCTCAGCAGGCTTTACTTCCTTTGTTTCTACCGCCCCCGAGAACTATCAATTCAGAGCACCATCTGATGGAGAATCCAACTTCTATGCTGCAAATCTGTCGCAAATGCACAAGCTGGAGACTCAGCGACAGTGTGCAGCCGAAAGACTCGATGCTACATGTCATGACGTTGTAACCATGGAGGTGAAGCTAGGAATTACGCATTGTTGGCAGCCATCATCCCTGGAGTACCAAGAAACCCTCAAATATATGTGCGTTTGCAAGTATCACAAGGCATTGGATAATCTTCAATGCCTTGTTGTCCAGTGTCTGTTCGAGTTGCAGAGACTTAACGTCTCACAAACAGGTATGTTCCTTTTTTCTTTGTTGATGTGTAACTCAATTCACATAGCATACAAAATGCACACACATATTGCCAAGTCTCTTCAAGCATGCTGCCATGCCATTCAAAATGCAGTTCAGAAGTACAATGACACTGCTTCAGAACTACAACCCCTGTGACCGGCACTTGAATGGTCCAAGGTCTCGCATTACAGCTTCCTTGAGGAATTTAACCTTCTCCACGAAACTCAACAGGACATTCGCAACAAACCATGGGCAAAGCCTGCTATTCAGGAGACGATGTGTCAGCATCTTCACATCTTACGTGCTAAGGAGGAGATACTTAGATGTAATGTTGAAGTTCGCCGTCTGCAGACTGCTATATCGGCTGAGGATCAAATGTTTGTGCGCACCCTTGCCAGCCTCAAAGCTTTGCCCATATATGTTGCCGTTGATGCCTTTTGCACTCAGCGTTGTCATATCAATGTTCACATTCTCTCCTGCATTACTCAGATTCAAGCTCTCGAAGGTTTCACTGGAGACACATCATGTGGCATCAGAGTTGGTGGGGGGGGGGGGTATCACCCATCATAAATGCAGCAAAAGTATTACAGCAGAATGAAGATTATGACGAGGGACAAGATGAAGATGACGATGGAAATGAGAGGGACATTGGGACACTTGTAGATTACATCTCGGACATGGTGCTGCACTGATTGTGGTTGCATAGTTTTGTGAACTCATATCATGGTTTCATATGTGCACTTGATCTCATTCTAAGACATGACAGAGCATCGTCTACAAAAACTCAAAGATTCAAATGCTCAATCTGATGGGGCATCGCTTATGAAAACTCAAAGGTTCAAATGCTCAATCCGAAGGAGCTCTGCCTATGAAAACTCAAAGGTTCCAATGCTTAATCCAACAGAGCATCGTCTACGAAAACTCAAAGGTTCCAATGCTCAATCCAACAGAGCATCATCTATGAAAACTCAAAGGTTCAAATGTTCAATCTGCCTAGAAAGTCACTACTGTCATAGCCAATCACTGATCAACACGGTCTAATGTGTGCTTTAAGTTCACTCTGATCACAGTCCCACCACCCACTTCAAAGCTGTTGATCGTCACATTGATCGTCTTCATTTCTCTCCAGTATTTACTACAAGTGGGTTCTCTACCGCTTATATTTTATATTCTTGTCTTCAATCTATCTATCCTTGATCTGTGCATGTCTACTGATCTTAACTCTCACTGGGCCATGATTGGCGGCTCAAATCCTGGTGTTTTCAAGATACAGCCATCCATTACCTGTGGCTTTTGAAGTCCCCCCTTCCCAGTACCCATTAAATGTCACTTGTTGGCACAGGCTATGAAGGTCTACGATACACTACAACATCTTATTGAAAACATCAATGATGATACTCCTGCAATTGACGCTGCGTGCATTTTTTACCAATCGGCTGATGTTGCAGCACTTTTGAAGGATGAGGTGATGAAATTCTACATGGTGCTTGTTGGCTATCAGTCAGGTATCTTTTTGAGTTGGTGAGTACCAATATTTGTTTCGAATTCTTTGTGTTCATGATCGCTATAAGGCTGGAGTGCAATGCCTCTGTATCAGGCTTTTCAATACCAGTCTTCAAGAAGGAACACAATCTTCAAGATGCTCTGGAATGGATTATCACCAAAGGTCACCGTCTTGGCAATGCCAGAGACCTAGCCAGTCCGGCGGGACCTAGCTTGACGTTTCCCCGTCTTTCTTTAAGTCAGTAACCCTCTTCTCTATGTGTGAATTGCAAACTAATATGGACTTTTTATGCAGATGATGATAGGGATGTGCCATCCAGCCCTCATATATCTCTCACATCACCAGCTTCAACCAGGGAGATGACGCCGTCCAACCCTTGTACCCTTCCGGCAATATCAGCTTCAACCAGGGTTGTGCTATCCAGCCCTCGTGCCTCTCCGCTAACACCTCATGTCCCTTCAGCTTGTGCTTGGAAGAAGCCAGCTGCAACTTCAAGATCTACTACCATATTATCTCCTGAATCCCCTCTGCTATATCAGTATCTGCGGGAGATTGATGGTATCTACGGGGAGCTTTGCCAGCCACTCTTCAATGACACACCAATGCTGTCATTTGGGCTGATGGCTGATTGGTACTTGCAAGCACATGGATACATGGCAAAAGCAATCCTGCACATCACATGTGCTCACAACTCAAGTGCCTCATGCATTGAATTTGTAAAGGCTGTTACTGACGGCATGCCTATCGCAGAAGCTCATTTTCTCTGGGGACTCATTACCTGTGATAATGCCTTCACAGATAAAAGACTTTAGACTATGCATTGCTGCCAGAGATAGTCACGTGGCCTCACAATATTTTCATGCTGTCTATTCGCTTGGTGTTCGCTACAACTTTTCCTTCTGTACACTAGTCATGGTGAAGCCTACTGCTGAGAATGCACTTCACTGCTATGCTGCATCTATGCGAAAAATTTTGACTGCTAAAACATGGACTCCTTAACGTCATTGTACGAAGGAATGCATCAAGAAATCAGCCTCTCAGAAAGCCCTCTTGAAAATGAGGTGCACGCAGTTCATGGTAGACTATACCACAAAGTTAGCAGAAGCAAGACAGGTTGTCATGGATCAAGCCACAGCATTGCAAGAGAGGTTTGGTCGTCATTCCATTGAGTATTACTATGAAGAAATTATGCAACAATCACATCTATTGAAGAAAACACGGAAGGTGAATAAATGGAATGTGTTCATCAAGCAAGAAGTTCAATGCATCAACTCAGGTATGTTCTGAATTGTTTCCCTCATGTTTTACTGTCAAATCTGATGACATTTTCAACCAGACTTACCTGCTGGCGAGAAGCGCCACAAGGCATCTGAACTCATGCCCAACATTCACACTCGTTAAAAGGCGATGTCAGCAGGGGAGCAAGAGACTGCAACAGCCGGTGGAATTCAGTCTATTATTGAGCAGTGGGAGATGAAAGGATATGCTATTCACAACACCATGATTAGTGTGTTTGCTGACGCACAAAGGACTTTGGAGTCAATTGACTGAGAGGTACAGTCCATGTTATCTTTTATTTCGTAGTATGAGTTCAGCAGCTTATGACTAGGTCTAGCTCAATGCTTTGCATGCTCAAACAGGCATGGAATTTATCTTGCTTGGGGTACACGGAGACACCAAGCATTGGAACCAACCACACATCTTTTACACAGCTCAAGGAGCTGACTTCTTCGACTATTGCATCAAGTCTTCCTTAGCAAGCATTGCATTTCGTTTCAAAGGGTTTTGTATTGCCGGGATCCAAGGTATGTTCGTTTCGTTGGATATTCAATTTTGTCTCATTCACTATGTACAGGCCTTGCAATGACTCATGTCGAAGAAGTTCTGGACTTGAAGAAGACACTCAGTGAGCTTATTTTACGAAAGCTTCACAAGTTTTCTTTTACTTTAGATCCTTTGATAATTTACTGACATTTTTTTTGTCTAGAAACTGCCGCTGCTCCTGCGCAGGTCTTGCGCATGTACTACACTAACTTTGATAGCAACATATTGTGTTGTGCTCGAGAACTGGCCGCTTTCAAAATTTTGCTGCCCTGGAGACATCAACTCACGGAATGAGCTTCGAGTGCTCCACCATGCATGGGATATGGGCACCACTCGTTTTTGACAACTTACAGAGGATGAGTTCGAAGAGTCGGAGTCAGAGAGATTCCAAGCAGCACTGGGCAAGAACTCAAACTGCAAAGATCATGATGTCTCCGCTCCAATCTCCAACACAGAAACACCTACACCATCTCTTGAGTCAACCAATACTGCCCCAGTGCTCTCGCCTACCACTCAACCCGACCCAACAACATGAGGTACAAAGTGCTCATCAAATGTGATGACTGTTGTTTTTGCAGCATCTGGAGAGGGCATCCCTGTGCAAAAGAAGGCTAGGAAGGAACAGTCGGACAAAGGAAGGAAGGGTGGACAAAGGAAGGACAGGGCTTCAGCCCTAGCTAATGCCTAGATGTGTTTTTATTTCATCTCACTGTTTTTGCTCGTTATTGTCTTCCTGTAGTGTTGTTGTCTACTCCCTCTGTCTTAGTTTGGTTCCCAATTAATTCTGATGTTATATTGTTCAAAAGAGTGGAAAAAAAATGGCATAAATTAATAGAGAAATGAGTGACATATGTGAGCTTGCTGTGGAGAACAGCGAGCGAAGGGTGTTTGGCAATGTGCTGCCTGATTTGGAAGCATTGTGCATGACGACTACCAAATTGGGTATGTTTGCGCTTGTCATATGTAGTGGCTATTTACCGGGTTACATGCTCTAGCGTTCATATTTCCTAAGGTAAGATATTCAGAATTTATTGCACAGTTATTGGCAGTGTATGGGATTTGTGAATTCTATTCTAAGAAGCCTGACATCCCCACCTGTGTATAGCAAGCTTCTTAGGTAAGGTTTATGTGAGGTCGAGGTGCATTCAACAAGTTTCAAGCTTTTTGCACTCCAATAGAAACAGATTTTGATTCTGTTATGACAGCCACTTAGCTTAATACAACTGTGATCAGCTTGCAAGCAAACCGACCATGAGCAAATTTCAAGGTGTGTTTTCATAGAAAATGAATTTTATCACTGGCAGGTTTCAAACCTGCACAGTCCAAGAGAAACAGATTTTGACTCATAACATACTAAATATTCTGAGGCCTACCTTGAGCCAATTCTTAAGTTACACTAGCTGGTACACGGTTATCAGTCATCTAGTGTAGTTTTGTCATTCTCTTTATGACACAGGATATCTTTTCTGTGGGGAGAATTCAAAGCACTGTGGCTACAACAATTCAGATGGGTGGATACTGAACAATGTGTTGGGTCTTGCTTGCCTAAGCCACTATGCTTGTGGTGACAACTGTGTTTGACCCTAAAGGAGAAGAAAGTGCAGCAGAGATCTAGGAATTGGCGCAGAGGGTGCCACAAATTTCTATAGGGACAGTATATATTTCATATACATCCTCCCTATTCATTACTTTACCTTTCTATCTTCCTGTAGGATGAAGGTCATCCAATATTAGTAGTTCCTTGTTGAATTCTGAAATATCATTCTGTCACTATCCAAAATACTTGAAACATCTGAAAGTAACTCAACATTTATTTCTTCAACATTACCTGTGATTCCAACACATTTCTGACCTAACTCTCCACATACCACCTGACACAAAAGGTTTGGATCCAATATTTCCACTCTAGACTAGTCATTATTAACTTTGGACCACTCATAATGACTCAATATTTGAAATGTTCTAGGATGACTTGTTCACTTCTCAAATATTCCCATCTACAAACTTTCTCCACTCAAATATCTGATTAATCCATGTCATCTGACTAAGCTATTGACCATTTAGGAACTGTTGATATGTTGAATCATTATCTTAAGTATTTTTCAAAACATACAGGAAGTTGTGAGGAATGTGTGAGAAAATGTAAGAGATCATGAGAAATGCTGAGTAATCAGTTGTGGCATATTTGACACTGATCTTTGAACCTTGCATTAGAGCCCAGACATGGGTGGTTCTACTAAGGATAGTGCAAAGGACTGATAGAATGAGTTAAGATATTATAGTGTTGCAAAATCTGGTCCTCTTATACTCCAATTTTTGGGGCACAGTCCATTCAGTGATTTCCATGTGTGGCAGATAGGATAGACAAGTTTGGGTATAACTATTTCATGGTTTCTCAGGCTAGTTGAATCTCCTTGGTGTGCTATTCATAACTGGAATTTGCCAAAATGGTGGAAAAAGGAACTCACATGGAATTGATTAAAAGTAGTTAATTTCAAAAAAATCTTCATGTGAAAGCAGGTGATTCTATCCTTATGGGGTGTTTTCTCATTTCCCATTATATTCAGATCAGGCATTAACAAACTTCTCAAATAATTTGCCTCCATAGTGTTGAGATGGTGCTAATTGCATTACTGCTACTAGTTGAAGCTCTCATTGATAGAGCATTAATGTTGTTTAAGGTGCAAAATTATTGGTCATAGAAAGAAACACTCTCATGTATGAGAAGTCTTAGAGTAAATTAATTGATATTAAGGATATGTTTTATAAGACCTTCTTCACACAGTGATTGTTTGTGAAGAGATAATAGAGATGCTTCTTGTGTTTTTAGAATAAGCAGCTTTAGTGGCAAATTAGTGGTCCAACAGGGCTTCCTCAAGTGTAGGCAGAAATATTTGGAAGATGATGGTTGTCATCATATGATATTTATCTGAATATTGGGGAAAAACTCGCAGTCTAGTGCAACACTGAAATTTGAGATTATTGTTCATTAACATGGTGTTTATTCTCTAATGGACCCAATGTGTTGCTTGTAATGATACATAACTCGCAAATCTATTGTGGCATAAGGGTGTTGCTAACGCTAGATTGCTGGTATTAGGTGTGAAGAGTAGACACATTCCGCAGTGTTCAATGCATAAACAAGATCAAAGGTGCTTGCTAATTCAAAGGGTAACTCTTCCATTTCTTCTGTGATTTTACTATCCTCCTCATCGTCCTCTGTCCTGCAAATGGGCTGATTAAGGAGAGGAGGTCCAGTGATGTGAAATAGTTTGGTCTCAGATGCTCCAAGTATTTCAGTTCAATGTGCCAGAATATAGATAGTTGAATAAAATGGGTAGGAATGGTCAATATATATGGGACCACTCTTCCAGGGCCTTACCTGTGAATCTTAATGTCTGCCCATCCTTCTCTCAGTGTCATATCCTGTACCTATGCTTCATATCCAAACCCAAACCTTAAATCAGCGCTCATCCCCTTATGGTAATCACCTGTTTCCGGACATCCGGTTATCCCTATAACCGACTGTGCTTTATTTTCCATACCTGATTCATTTCTGTCTTCATTTTACTAAGTTCCGATACACTAGTGTTAGGTGTTCCACATGCTCCGTCCATAGCCTCACATAGCCTTGCACTACGCTGACTGATTCTCTGTTATGTCCTTTGTAGTATATAAATCCTGTAAAGTCTCTGTATTTCCTGAGTTCAAATATCATCTTAGATTCTGCTCATTCCCTCCTCTGTCTGACTTGAGTCTCTTCTCGTCGTCTCTGATAGTCTTAGGATCGACTCCTATTGACTTACCACCTCCACCTCTACCTTTGGTAGTCCTCCGCTGTTTCCTTTCTAGTTCGGACTTCATCCGGATTAGTCTTATCACTTGTTCCCAAACATCTGCTGGAATTCCTGTGCATTGGACTCCAGACTCTGGACATTGTCCTTTAGCCCTCGGAAGTTAGGGGCACATACTTGGGCAAGGGGCACAGCACACCAGCTGAAGCCAAGCCCTTCGGATCCAAACCATTGAGCACATTCTTAATATGTCATCTAGATGAATAATGTCATGGAGGCGGATACACTCCTGAGAGTAGATGTGGACATGACTGGCCATCCAGTGATGCTGAAAGAGCTGGGTACCAGGGTAAGGAGTAGTGGTAATGTATGCTTGAATGTCTAGGGGTGCAGCATTGTGCATGTTGAATTTGCCATAGAAGCTGTTCATAGTAGCTTAAGAATGCATAATATGACTTAGCTCAGCCAAAGTTGTCAATGACCTGCGACTTGCAGAGTTCTTTGACATGAGTGAAAAATATGATTAGTTTTTGATGTCCATTGATTAGCTATTGACATTGAGCCCAATCCTAGTAAGGAAATTTCCCTGACAGTGTTTAAGAATGACATGACCCGATGAATGGATATTAAGGTGGCAATTAAGAATTTGTCCCTTGTAGAGTGGCATTTAGGCAATTACATATTTTCAAACCATGTTTGGATAGGTTCTAACTTGTTCAGTGATTCCTAAGATCCATCCGTAATTCTGGTAGCAGACAAAACAGTCCTGAAGAATGTGTTCTTTCAAACCATAGGTATATAATGTTAGCTAAATGATAATAAGAATTTCTGTGGTCTGTACCAATATGAAGAAATAAAGTGACAAGCAATTGATGAAGCAAAAATTCCACTGTGTCGTGATTTGAGAACTTGTTAAGAAGTTGATAGTATGAGAATGGAGGCATGACAGATATTGTCTAATCCAAATTGGTACTACTATTTTATGAAATACTTGATATTGATTTATCCGATGAAGAATCAGATATGTCCAGGGTATTTTGGAAGCAAGCTGGTTTAGCTAAATTGCATATTGTGTATAGATGTAGTTGAAAATGGCCAGCTATGTTTCTCAATATGTAGAAAAAAGAATGACTGTGCCAAGGTGGCATATAATGTCTGTTAAGAATAGAGGAAGCCAAATTAGCTAGGTATAACGATAGTGATGTGGTCGTGTGGTCAACAACTTTGAAGTAGTAATCATCATTCTCTAAGAGATTCTCTGGTATCTCCTCACAAGATCCTTCAGGATAGTCTGCTGCTAGTAAATCCAGTACTGCTTGAATGTCTCCTTGCATCATCTACAGGTATACTGGCTCTAGCTGAGAACTTGTGAGAATTGCAAAAAGTGCCAAATTTGACCGACTTTTACCATAGAGCAATGACAGAAATTTGTAATATTAAGACAAAATTGCTGATATGCACATTTAAGGTGCCAGTGAAATGGAAGTTGAAAATGATGAAGAGACATAGTCAGAGTGATTGAAAGAATTGGCCTATTGGATCTGTCTTTCTGGACTTGTATATCCATGCATCCTCCATATACTCCCAGTATTCTGTCCACTACTCCAGTGTAGCAGTACATGAGTTATACTTGGTCTTCTGACACCAAGGTGTCCTTGAGCTGAATAGATTGATTGGAAAGGAGCTGAATATAAGTTGCTGTCTAATGATTCTGACTGAGCAGTGTTCCAGGGTATTCCTGGGTAATGAAAGTAGCATGAATAAAAGGGGGTGACATACTGCTAGCAGTGCTAAGTTGTGAAGATAGTTTGGTTGGAGATACAGCTGTCATAGATGGAAGACTTATAAAGGCTTTAGGATAGGGTTTGAAGAGAAATTAGAGTAGTCCAACTTGAATTAAGTTGCTGACAGATGAATTGAAAAAAATAGTATTAATGTAATCAGGTGTTATGCTAGTGTCCTCTGTATTATGTATGAGATGGTGATGTCATTGTGTTGTTCCTAATCTTTCAAATGTATTGAACATCATCCAAATAGCAATTGTCAGGTTCAAAAATTTGCATTCTGATTTGATGTAGACTTGGCAGGTGTCACTATTACATGTTTTGACAGTTGACTTGGTAATTTTGAATTGACAATGTCAATTTGACACTTCAAAATTTATTGATTGGACAAGTTGACATAATCCAAGGATTTGAATTGGTACCTATGTCATTTAAGATATTTGGACATAGCTTAAATGCCATCTCCTCCTTTGGAATATTCAGGTTCATTGAATTTGAACCTTAAATGAAATGTTCTAATATGAATAGGCTAAATGTATTGTCCTGCATCCCTGAGAGAATTCATTAAGACTTATAACTTTGCAACTTATAGGAGTCCCACTATAAAGTCCCACACAAACACTATATGTCTTTGGCTCTAATAGTCCCTTCAAAATGTGTACAAACAATTGTAGGTAGCTTTGTCAAGAAACCGAATTAAATTCCAAGCTTAGTACATCATACAGCAAATAACAACAAACAAACATGATTCATAGGGAACAATAAACTGATACTAAGGATGGGACACATAATGCATGAAACACTACTAATGTGAGTTCTGATAGAACAAGGGCCTATAGTAGCACAAACACAAACAAGCAAGATTAAGTAAACAATACACAAGAATCCAAATGAAAACACTTTTCCACGCTGATGACCAAGATGAGGATGAGTGACATGCATTATC
Organism: Suillus discolor; assembly: GCF_016758755.1. Classification (NCBI taxonomy): domain Eukaryota; kingdom Fungi; phylum Basidiomycota; class Agaricomycetes; order Boletales; family Suillaceae; genus Suillus; species Suillus discolor. The sequence goes on from NW_024541296.1 coordinate 303,968, forward strand.
TTGATAAGCAAACATAAATGTTAGAGTTTTTTTCAGCTAACTTGCAACAGGACGACTTGTCAGAAATTGGGAGATCCAGACCATTGAATACTAATATACTCAAGCACAAACAAATAGGCAAAAAGACTTGCATGACACAACTAATACACTTGACGATGAGAGACACAGATACTGAATGATGGGGAGATGCATCTCCCAAAGAGAGCGAGTTGAAAAATTATGCATTCAAAACATTGTCATAATGCTATGTGTCCTCTTATGTGCTAACAGGACCAGGTCAGATTATTATGAAGTCTTGACAATGCTTGCATTTGTGGAGTGCCAGGATGCTTCCAAGACTTGAGTAAGGTCTGATGTTAGTATGAAAGAGGCTGTCAAGAAGGAGTTCTTGCAAAAGGATGTGTACTACATCTTTATCTGGTGCTGTCAGCTGTAGGACATGGTCAATCATGTTAGAAGTATATTTATAGCCATAGAAATGGAAATAGCCTGCTGCCAAATGCAGATAAGTGAATTATTGACAAGTGATGAATAGGTTGCAGAAGGGTGAGGTCTGGAGGAGGAATGTGGCATGATTGACCTATGCAGGCAGTGCTTTGTTGTCCTCAATGAGGATGAGACACACTTCGATTTCATTACAGTCTTTAGACTATTCTGGAGTTAGCATGGCATGAACCACTGAGAGAAATTCAAAATGAATACAATGAAGGTTTTGCCAACTTCACATGAGTTATGAGCATTGAGCTTGAAACAAATGTGTGCTACTGTAAGATTTAGAGTGTGGATAGAGTTTGGGCAAAAGATACGGTTGAATGGAAGGACAATATGATAGTCTTACCCACAATGAACTCCTTGAAAGGGTTCAGTAATGTTTACAACATAGGTAGGAGTGGTCAGCAACCATTATGTTAGATAGAGGTTCAAATAATAGATAGGCAATGATGTCAGACATAGCTCTGTATTCCACCATGAGATGGTTAGTGGCAATAAGCACATCACCTAAAGGAAGGCAAGGGTTGCAGGTAGGCAAATGATAATTAAAGAACATGTCATTCATGATTTTGTCTTCTGGTGAGACATAATCAGATGAACTTATCAAAGATGAGTCATCACTAGAGCTAACATCTTCATCCGAGCTGTTGATGAAGTGGTCAGCAACGGACACCTGTAACATAGGAGCTGGCAGTATGATGAACAGAGAAAAGAGGTCAGAGAAACACTTGGACATAGTTGGGAAAGAGGGTGAATAACATTCATAAGCTTCAACATGTGGGAAGAGCTGAGTTGTCCTAGGGATCCTGAGATTTAGGGATGGCTACTGCTCTGAGAAGGGTGTGGAGGTACAAGTTGGTGGAACCGGTGCGAAGGGTGCATGGCCTGAGTCCATCTGAATGCTAGAGTGAGTGTCTGAGAAGGCTTGAGGCTGGTTAGATATAGGAAGGAAGCAAAAACTAAACAGCATACTAAAAATAAGCCTATTGAAGGGGTCTCCAGCCTCCATACACCTGGTTGCAGGAATAAGAGTGACCTGTACTGGTGAGGTAAATCATGGAAAAGTGAGAAGGAACTTGCGGGTCCGGGAACAGACCAGGAGTAGATGGCTGCAGTTGCTGCAGGAGGAGAGAGTCTGAGCCAGCTGACTTAGTCTTAAGATTGACCAAAGTTCCCTCTCCTAGGGAAAGGGAAGAAATAGGTTGCCTTCCAATATGTGGTGGAGGTGGCAGAAGTGTTGGGAGTCTAATGTTGTTGGTGATTGGCGAACTGAGGGAAAACTTACTGTTCTCATGGTTGGTGGCAGGCATGTGACTTCTTCATATAGTGTAATCAGTAATTCTAGGTTGGGCGCTTCTTTAAATACTAGATTTGGAAATGTTAGGTAGGTGCTATTGGTTTGTTCAATTAAACTGACTCTATTTTCGGATTGCCAAGATTATCCTAACAATAGATCAAAAAGTGCATTCTCATTGAGTAACATGTTTCCTATTGTTCTAATGTTTCCTATTTCAATTAGGATACCCCAGATTATTCCTTGAAGAGTTCCAATTCCACTGTTTGCATCTCAAAGACTGGTTCAGTGTTCTATATCTGGAGGTAATCCTAACCCTTGCTTGTATATAGAAGTATCTAAAATATTTATCTTACTTTCAGTATCATAGATAGCTTGTACTTTGGGCTGATTTCCATATCAATGTAAATTAATTCTCCACATGTTCTTAACTTCTGATTCTGAGAAAGAAAAGTCTCCACAATTGTCTGGTCTTTTCTGGCTTTGGGTTTGATTAAATCCATCAAACTTCCGGATGAATCTTTAGATACAGCTAATATTTCTCGAGCTGTCAGCTGAATTAGGCTATTTAAAATTTGATCTAATAATAGCTTCGGGTCCACTCTAGCAGCTAAATCATATATTCTTGGTATATGTTTTGGCTCTTCCCAGTTGGGTCTGGGAACTGACACCTTGGGTGCAACACCCAAAGTCTGTATATTATTCTGTACATACCCTTTCTCTATTGTCCTTCCATTCCTTTGTCCTCACCACTGAGGTATCTTCATTATTGCTTTGTCATTGTTTGTATCATAACACAGCTGTTGTGTGTTCACTGGTGTTAAATGCACTAGCGGGACAAGGAGTTCAAGGGTAAACCTAGTAAGATTAAAGTAAGGAACGTCTACTTTAATCTTCGACCTTATATAAGGCTACTCTTCGTATCTAAGCTCAGCCTAAAGCTGGGTTCTAATCTGCTTATCTACATGAGTCAGAGATAGCGTGCATGAGGCGGGCTTCTATCGTAGATAGGATCCATGAGGCATCCTTCTATCAGTACATGAGGCAGCACGAGGCTTGCCTTCTATCTTGATAACATAAATAGGTCTTCTAGACCTATGTCGTCATGTGTCGTCACGTGCGGTCCAGACCGCTTATCTAAGCCGGCAGTTGCCGCTTATCGTCTATCATCATCTATCGTCATCTATCGTCATAGAGCTGGTGAGACTCCGGTATCGTCTATAGCCGTGTGGTGGCAGAGGGCTGTCTTGCTGGCAGGGGACTCATGCCATGTTACTGTAACACCTCATCATGTGCTCGCTGCTTTGTTTCCATTTCTTTGACTGGCATTGGCACATAGGGCTACACTTCAGTTGCCCTCTTTCATAAGTTATTTCTCATGTTTACCATATCTGACAATTTCTTCATATTGTTAGAATCAAATTCTCTTTGTGGGGTGCGCCAGGACCAGGGTATACTCTTGCTGGTTCCTCAAACCATTGCTAATTCTCATTGTAAGTCTGTCTGCTGCTGATTATCTTGTCCGCTGATATGTTGTTTTCTTCTTTCAGTTCTTCTATCTGACTGTCCCTAGATCCTGAGGGATGAATAGTATGTTTGGTCCTGTTGCCCTCTGGGCACTCAAAGGTATGTTCTCTTTTATTTTTCGATCTTCAACATGCTGACAATGTTCTTTCTTCATCGTTTCCCTAAGATCTTTTGCTGACAGTGGGTACACTCTGTCAAATATGGCTCAGCATTTACCAGACTTGTCTCTCAGTATTCGTTCTGCTAGGTAAACTATATATTCTACTTCAATCTCACTTGTTTCTGCCCCACTCATTACTGCAAGTATGAAATAGACTTTATGATCTGATAAATCTAACTCACTGTTTGTCACTATTTGTATGAAGTGTGCATTTGCCGTTTGTTGACTTATGTACCGTTTTTGTGCCATAACAAAGGTTTCATCTCCCTGTCTTTGTAGTTCTTGTTCTCCTGGTAGTGTTAGTCTTTTTGTAGTAGTCCATTTTCCCATCATGCATTTACTTCTGAACACCGTGGAAGTCTATGATTACTGCCTCTACATCCAAACAAGTGTATCTAGGAGGTCTTAATTAAATATTGTTTGGATAACTTGGAGTGAATGGTGCTTCTGCTGCTCTATTTCTAGGGGTGGTTCCAGTGTAGCTTCCATGCTTCTGGGGCTTTGGAAATACTTCTCCTATGACAGTGTCTATTTTTAATGCTTGAAAGTACAGCAATATGTAATTTGGATCATCAATTGAAAGATTGCTTAAATGCTTCACCAGATCTTCTATCTGATCTGGGTCCTTGGACTTGGATTTCTTCTTTCTTTCTTTTCATGTGAAGCAGCATCATTGCTCTACTTCTTCTGAGCTGCTGTCCATATCTAAATCATTGATTTTGGATTTCTTCACCCAAAATTTCTTCTTCTTCTTACTATAATATTCACTTGAATCTTCATCATCTGAGCTATCTACAAATTTCACCCTATACCTGACTGATCTAGACCTTGTCTTAATAAGTCTCTTGTATCTTGATTTACATCTTGATTTATAATCATCTTCAGATTCAGAATCACTCTCACTGTCTGAAGAATCTGAAGAACTGGATGTATCAGTTTTGCCTTCTGAAATTTCAGAGTCTGAGTAGGCAAGATTTGTCTTGAATCAATCTCTTTATAAACAAGCTTCAACAGCAGCTACAATTTCAGTTTGTGAATAGGGAATGGTGTGGTCATGTAATGGGTCTCTAGCAATAAGCCTGCCTTCCATGCTGTTTTACAGATCTCTATGTATACTCTTCCATAGATAGGTAGCATGATTATTTGTGCTAATTTTGCTGTGCATTTTGAGCCATCTACCAATAATGGTGAATTTATGCATATAACACTTTCATTATAATAGTATTCTGATAGAGGACAAATCTGACCAAATTTTTTGGTTTGTATCGCTTTGTATCATGGTCTGCATCAAAGTTATTCAATAGATCTGCCTTGAGTTGTTTTCAATTATGACTATTGAAGCTTTCCAAAACCTTGATTAGGTCAGCGACCTGAGTTGAACAATACTGGGTAATATTTTCACACAGGTCCACTTGGGAAGTCATCTGATATTGCTGATAAAGTGTCTCATATTGCTTGATAAATTTCTTGACTTATGTATATTTACTCTTAAATTTAGGTGGTGTTTTGTGCCTAAATATGGGAGTATTAGTAGGCCTGGGGGAACAGTAGACCCTGAAGTGGTTGCAGTAGCAGTGGTCATGGTTGTCATTGATATTTATTGGAGTGTTTGATTTGAGATATGAGATAGAGACTATAGCTAAATAGTATTGATGAGTGGAAGACATCTTGTTGTGAATTCTGCAGTTCAATTCCTGTGCAGTAAGTGCCTCGCTTTTCTTCTTTATAAAATCCACCTTCATTTCTCCACTATAGTTATCTGTAAAAGTGACATAGTACAAACAGCCTCCTATAGTTGCTATCTACATAGGTCTGTGTAAACCAATTCTACATAAGTCTTGTCTCTTATTTTAGATTCCTCAGGAAATGGCTGATGACTGACCTTGGCTACATGCATGTCTTGCAAAAACTAGGTTTGGAGGTTATAGTTATATTCAAGTTTGTTCCTTCAATTAATTCTTTCTTTACAGTATTCATGATAGTGCCCTCAGATACATATCCCAACAGTTGGTGTAGTTCATTAATGGTACATTTTGTCTTGACTGTGTTGGTGCTATGATATGCTGATGCTATGATTTGATATAGACCATTTGTCATATTCCGTGTTCCAGACCTGGATCATTTACACAATTATCTCTGGATCTCCAGATCCAACCAGCTTCTGTCTTCTACTTCTTTCTTTTTTTGTACATCCCCCTTTAGTTAGCCTCTGTTTCTGGTCTTCTGGTTATGTCCATATCTGACTGTACTCATTTATCTGGACTCTATTCATTTCCGACTCTATTTTATTATGTTCCATTATACTATTGATAAGCTTTCCACATGCTTTGTACATAGCCTCACACTGTGCTGGCTGATCTTCCATTATGTTTCCTATAGTATATAAACCTTGTAAATTCTCTGTACATCTTCAGTTCGAATATCATTTAAGATTCTGCTTATTCCTGCCTTCATCCAACTTTAGTTTCTTCCATGTCATCCTCCAATAAGTCTTAGGATTGATTCCTATTGACTTTAACATCTCTACCTCTACCTCTGGTAGTCCTCTGCTGTTTCTTTCTAGTTCAGACATTGTCTGAATTAGTTCTCTCTCTTGTTTCCAAACATCCATTGGAATTCATGTGTATCAGACTTTGGACTTCTAGACTCCTTTAGCCCTCAGAAGTTAAGGGCACATACTCAGATAAGGGGTGCAGCACATGAGCTAAAGCCAAGCCCTTTAGATCTGACTCCTAAGTATGTTCTTAACATCATTTGTTTATGCTATTTTGGCTATAATGTTTCGCTTTGGAGCAGAAGATAGGATTTTGCATATCCTATCTTCGAGATGTACTGTAAAACCTGCAGCAGTGATCCTATTTGCTGATATTAGGGTGAAGGCCATCTTTGGAGTGTATAGGATATCTTTAAGGGTAACAGTTGTCTTTTTTGTTCCAAGAAGTAAGTCTATTTTCACATCCCCTCTTCCTATTGTGCTAATATACTAGATCTGTCTGCAGTGTGTATATCTTGTGCTTTGATGAGGGTGAAATTCTTAAACTTTAAGTGATTGGGACAGAAGTGGGAGGTTGCACTGGAGTCAATGATTGCTCCTTGATGTATTCAACAAACAGGTCACCAAAGCTTTTGGAGATTGGAACCAAGCCAAGTTTGAAGAACTGCTTGCATAGTGACTTGTGGCATGTGACCAATCATTTGAGGAGGTGGAATGACCAGAATTTAAAGCACTCTTAGACTATGCACACAGAGGCTCGTTACTCCACATCCCAAACAACTAATTTTCTATATAATATAAAAGAATCTTGAGTCCAAAGTCAGCCTCTTTCTTGACACATGGACTTTCCTGGCCATCATCATGCATTATATTATGAATAACTGGAATTTGGGCATGTCATTGCTATATCTTGTTACACTAGATTCTACTGCATATTTATAGAAGAACTTTTAATCAATTTTCATGAGATTATCAGTGAACATAGTGAAGCTAATCTTGCTGAAGCAGTGTGGAGTATCTTAGAGCTATACAAACTAAAAAATCAGGTCATGGCAATTGTATGTGATAATGCCTCCAATAATGACACTCTACTTGGAGCACCTGGAGAAATAGGTGCCAATGAAGGAATCAACTTCTTTTACAAGGACTCATGCATTACCTGCTTGTCATACATCATCCACTTGGCTGCTTGAAGGTATTGACATAATCAAACCAGATGTAAAGCAAAATGACATCATATATCAAGATTCAGTTATGGTACCACTCGATCACAAGCATGATGACTATACAGCTCTTCTTGATAAGGCTAATGATAAGGCTGCCAGTAATAACCTTGAGTCATTGCAGTAGGTGCTCTCTACTGTCATAAAGGTATGACTATGCTGTGTGTTATATATTCTACCACAAGACAATCCTAGCTTCAAAAAATTGTCTATTCAGTCCATTTAAGCATACAGAGATGGAAAATTTGGCTTGCAGAAGTCATAATGTCTCTTAAGAAGGCTGAGAATGCGACAAATTAAGTCACTCTCATACTTATCTTAGATGTCAAGACTTGTTGGTTGTCCACATATCAGATGCTCTGTCAGGCACTTGATTTTCATCAAGCTATTGATAACTTCATTGCAAAGACTCAAGACCTTAGGCTATATGAAACTCTCTGATGGTGATTGGGCAGAGATTGAGCTAGTCACACAATGGTTAAAGACCTTTCGCTCTGCTACCACTCAAATGTTCATAATAAAGTGCCCTATACTATCTTCCGCAATGCAATATTTCATAGACTTCAGGAGTCACTTTGAGATGACTTGGCAGCACTTCCAAATTCAGCCCCACTGAAGCTGCAGGTGGCACTGACAAGTGCTCATCACAAGCTCAGTGATTATTACTTCAAAGTTGACAAGTCACCTTTCTATGTCTGGGCTTCTAGCACATTATTTTTTATTGCAAGTTGGTTCAGCTAGCTAATTATCTGTGTATTCTGATGTTCTTGACCCCTGCATCTTGTACTATGGACTCCACAGCGACTGCAAAGATGATATCACTGCACAGATGCATATTAAGATGCAGAGGAACAATCTATATACTCTACACAAGAAGGAGTATGCTATAGCAGTGGTGTAGATGGTCCCTTCATTATCTCCTACTGATGCAGGCCCTTTGGAGAATGCTGGACAGTCTCCAATGAAGGTCAACTTTACAGCAAGGTACAAAAAGTGATTAAATACTTTGGTCTTTGTACTGTTGGTATAGTCTGCTATGGCTATTAAATAGATTTTTTCTGTGGGTTGAGACAGTCACTTATGGTATCATTCCTTACACTTTGCTACCTATTTACATGACTTCCTGATCTCCCTAGGACGTCCCTAGGTCGAGTTATTACTTACCCTTTGATTGTGGCTTGTCTGTTTACATTTGTTTACCATACGTCGCCCATATCCCAGAGTCCAGTGCTTACTGCCTCTTTGGCAACTTACTCTGGACTCTAGTCTGATCTCTTCTGGTCTCTCAGTAGCCTCTAGAAGCGGCCCACTTCACTCCCATTTTAACACTATTCAAACATACAGTATCTAACTGTCTGAATTCGAAGGGCCTTCTCCGCAGTCTCCATCAACCTACATCCTTCGCTGGCCAAATGGATCCGATGGGTCCAGAACACAATAATCTCCATGACCAGTCTGAGGTGCACCTTCGACTTCCAACACTCTGCCATTGCAAAAATCCCAGTCCCAGTCTTTGATGTCTAACCGGAGCTTTGCTTCTAGTGGGAGTGAATTGTACCATACTGAATTGTAGCAATTTCGAGGAAGGCTGGGAGGTGCTGAGACTGACGGATTTGTCTTGTTTGAGTGAAGTCTAGTACGCGGTACATTTCCACTCCATTGTCGGTTGGCTCTGGAAGACGTGAATTGACTCCCAAAGACCTTAAGTCATCAACATGGTCGTCAATACAATACATCAGCGAGCGGAATGCGGTGCCCCACCAAATTGGCTCGATGCGTCTGTATCCAATGTGCTTCGCACGCCTAGGAGCCTTCTGCAAATATGCAGGTTCCTGGTCTGGTTCACTCTCAGATTCGTCAGAACTACACCCTGCGCTCCCTGCTTCCTGTAAGAGAGCCATATATGGTGTAAATGGGCCACCATCAAGTGCACAAAGCTTTCAATCGCTCTGCATAAAGCTGAAATGGACATCAGTGTGAGCATAAATATTGGAGTGAACGGATCATGTACTTGATTTTTCCTTGACTGCCTTGCACTTTTCTTTAGCTCCAACTGCTTCTTATCTTTAAGCTCCTCCATGGACATTCCGTTCTTAACCTTCTCTATATCCTTATAATAGTCTTGGATGGTTTTGAAATGCGAATAGAATGCATCTTGCACGGCTTTTCGAGTAAAGTATCATTCAGGAATTTTAGAATCGCTGTACCAACCAAATTTGGTAGTTTTCTCGATGAAGTTGAGGGCAAATACAAGGATGGCATCGATGTTGAATTTGGTGCTTCAATGGCGCATCAGATCAAGACGAAAGTTGTCTGCATTAATCTGGATGCAGCCGGGAGTATTTGAGATGTACACAAAGTTCCCATCTTCAGTGATGCTACAGTTGCTTGAAGTTAACAGTCTATAATCGCTGACTTTCAGAAGATGATGTGCATGCTGATGGATACATGCCTATGACAGCCGGACATTAGTAACCATAGTCTCCAATATGAATCAAATTTAGTACCAACTAACCTTGAAAGCATTATAAGTCACCTTGCTATGATCAGTGGGAGCATCTACGCAATCATCCTTAGGATCAGGAACAAAACCAGCACACTTCTTTCTTTTAAACTTTGACTTTGCATAATGCTCGCAGGATAAATTCCTCTGTTGTTCCTGGGTCCGCATGCACATCTGACAGATTTCCTTAACATCGTCTTCAATCCTCTTCGTGATGGCTGACTGGTGGCCTTCCAGCGTCGAAGTCACATGCAAGAAGCCTGTAGAAAACCATGACATAATAGAGGCCATGGCCTCTGGCGGGAATTGTTGATTTTGTGTGATCAGTTGGGACACAGGGTTGCTTCAAACAGTCGGTGCAGGTGGGGTGGGTGGCGGCGGCAGCAAGTTTGGTAATTTGGGTAAAGTAGAAAAGGTGGCTGAGTTCTTTGAAAGACATTGTCAGTTCAGCAATAATGAGAAGAACCTGCAAGACGTACTGAAGGTAATATATGAGGATCTGATAGTGGCGAAGAAACGTCAATTGCCTTTTGTTTTCCTTTGGACTGGCATGACTGCTGAGACTCGTTATCAAGAGACGACTTGCCCAATCCAGAGCCTGATTGCTTTTCGACACCAGAGGACTAAAAGAAAATCAGTTCTAATTGCCTGAAGTATATAAAAGACATACAGTAGACTGCATCTGTGTCGTATCGCTGTGTTTATCCAAGAGCTCCTGTGGAGCTGCATCAAAGTCTATTCTACCGCCATAAAACAATGATCACCTGTAAAGACGTAGTAGAATGATTCAAGCCCTCAGGGGGAGCTTGAATAGTACGGTTGGAGCATGTAGAAGATTGTGAACCCCAGTACTCAGGGGGGTTGTGCTCAGTCACAGGTGTCTTGATCTATGATAATGGTGATCTACTGCTCATTGAACTGATTGATGCTGATGAGTTTCTGCGTGCACTCTGCAAGCCCCAGGTTGGGCTGAATGAACATGTCCTTTGCACAAATAACGCTACGTACCTCCTTAACAAGGGCCTCCAAGAGTCTGAGCTGAGACTCCTGAGGCAATGTCACTATCTGTAATCATTCAAAATAACTCCAGAGAGAGCAATGTGATGAACTGACTTTTGGTGGTGCAGATTGTGGTGCAGATATTGTAGGATCCAAAATGTTCTTCTGTGTCTTTGGCTGCTCTGAACGACCTTGTTGCCATGTAGCATTGCTGGCCCACTTGTTAGCAGATGACACTGTGCTGAACCACATCATGTTAAGATGGGAGTGAAGTGAGCCGCTTCTAGAGGCTACTGAGAGACCAGAAGAGATCAGACTAGAGTCCAGAGTAAGTTGCCAATCTATTGAATGGTATAGTGAAGTTGTACTGTACCTAGAGTCCAGAGTAAGTTGCCAAAGAGACAGTAAGCACTGGACTCTGGGATATGGGCAACATATGGTAAACAAATGTAAACAGACAAGCCACAATCAAAGGGTAAGTAATAACTTGACCTAGGGACGTCCTAGGGAGATCAGGAAGTCATGTAAATAGGTAGCAAAGTGTAAGGAATGATACCATAAGTGAAATGGCAAGGTTAGGCACATAAAAGACATAGAAATGCATACTGTAGAGGTGAATGATCATATAACTAACACATCAACACTCCCAATAGATTCCTGTGCGTGTATTAAAGGTGAATCGATCTGTTTGACGAAGGATGAATGAATTGGTAACTCGGAAGCCTCAAGAGGGTCTTTATTACCTTCTATAGAGTATCTAAGTATTGTCATAGTTGGACCTGAAAGGGAGTCGGAAACAATACCCTATACAATGGCCGGTTAGACGTCAAAGGGAGGAGCAATAAAAAGTAAGGGACAGACATGCATGGGATTAAAATTAGAGTGTTTGCATTGTACTGGTACATGTCTAAGAGAAACTCGACCAACAACCAAAATATAGTAATAGATCTTGGCATGACCATGAATCTCAAGCTTAAGGTCACTGCAAAGGGCTTATGGAGGCACCTGTACACCAACCTGCGGGAAATAATCATGTGAATACTCCCCATGGCAGATTTTAAAAATAGATTCGAAGTACTTCATGACTCCAGACAACAAATAGTCTTTAATCCTGCTTGTTATTGATTCCTTTGTTAGGTCTTCAAGCTTTCGGCAAGCATCCTCAAGCGTCTTTCCTTTCTTCTGGAGATTTTAGAAGGAGACACATCCGATATGACAAACAAAAACACTCTCCATCATGAGCAAGGAGTCTCAAGCCAGGGATGCCGCTGTGGCTTCATCTCTCAATCCATGTGTCAGTGATACTCCTCAGGCAATTCAGGAACTCAACTCTATTGACTTGAATGGCAGCAAGGAACAGCAATTGGAGCATATTTTATGTACAATATTTCTATTTTATCTTGAGCTTGCTATCACTGACATTCTACACCTAAGTGGACCAAAATTATCATAGTCTTTTGAGCCAACAATTTCAGCATGCTTCCCAGCGTGACATCCAACTTGTGAGCAAAGTCTTTACTCTTTTCGATGAGGTGAGTTGTACAGTGGCAAAAAAGCAACAACTGATTGAGACGTGTGCTACAGCTGAAAATCAAGTCGATGATTTCCTACTCAAATTCATGCTTGAAGAAGTAAGTGCTATATATTTGAATTATCAAGGCACTGACTAGTGGGACTCGATGCAGCTCAACGAACCACCAAAAGAAGCTGTAAAACTTGCTATTCTCATGGTTGGTGTTTCACTGGTCAGTCATCCAGTATTGAGTTATGCATCTGCTGATGTGCGGCGAAAGCTGGAAGAACGTTTCAAGCGGTATTAGAATCAAGCTATTTAGCTACCTCCTGTTTTTCTGAGCCCTCTTTATTATCTGCTTCATCCATTAGGTTCAGAACCTTCCGATCACACTGCTCGACGTCGATACCCTAGCTGTTTCTGCCAGCTATTTTTTGTTGGAAAGAAGCCTCGGGATACAGAGTGTCCTTACGTTATTTATTCCACACTTCCTTTTACTTAGATTGCAGGAGTACAAACTTACTGTGTGATCGGTCTATCAATATATCATTGCTGACAGTATGTTGATAGCAGTGGGATATGTTTCAAGGCTGTGTGTGAATGAAAATGTGTTGCATCAATTGTGTGTGTGTGTGTGTGTGTGTGTGTGTGTGATCAATATGATCAATGCGAAATGTACACAAGGCAATGGTAAATGCACTGCAAGACGATGGTACAATATTTTATCTTTCAAGATTCTATGTGATTGTAAGAGAATGTTACACTGGTCGCAACATCTAACATATATAAGCACGGAGCATTTGATCCCGCAGGAGAAATTTGCAGTACACCCCATGTGTGTGCTCCACCTGAGCGCCGCCTGCACATCAATCGCTCCTGCGCTTCTGATCATTTTGTCTCCTATTCTCACCTTTTCAATCACAGCCGCTCATGCTCTCCTAAGTTCTCTCCTTTTCGACGACCATCATGGCCTCCACATGCTCTTTGCTCATTATATGTTCGGAATCCCTGTGACGGACGACAACGTTGACCTTCATTCGACCATCCATCCATTTTCGGCGCATGCAGATCTCATTCGAAAGGCTACTGCCATCATATGGGATGAATTGCATATGGCAAATAAAGCCGCTTTGGAATGTGTTGACAAATTGTGCCAGCGAATCATATAAGTTGTAATGCAAGAGTCTTAAGTAATGTGTTAATTTACTGATCACCTATGTCCACAATCAATGGAAACAACTCAGATAGGTGCATAACTCAGAAGGTGCTATTCCTTAACCTAAAGGGGAGAAAGCATCTTTGATGGTGGCAGATTTTGTTTCTATGGACCATGGGTGGCTCCATTCTCCAGATGGGGAGGAAAGTGCTCATGTCCTCTTTTGAGCTGGCAAAGAATGTGATGGATATTTTATGAATGAGAACATTTGGTGCATACACCTGAAACAAGCTGATGATGTACTTTCTGCTCGAAAAATGCCAAAAAGTCTCTCTACAACTTGGGGGGTACCCTGAGACAAGGCTTCCAAATGGTGACCCTCAGCCATTATATTTCCCAGATAGTCACAGCAAGGTGGGATATTTTAAGGACATGTTGTATTCCATCATGGACAGAAATATTGTTAAAAAGACATCTTTCTGATTGGTGTTTTGCTAGTATGTGGGTGGCGGTTGTTGTTGAAACCATGGATTCTGTGTCAACCAAGGGCTAGTAGTATCACCAGACATGAATGTTTGATGTTAATGATTCACTAGGGTAGTTATTCTATATATAGTGAATTAAAATGTATAATAACATCTGCTTCAAATCATAGAGCAAAGGATTGTGTCAAAGTGTTTTGGATAGAAGTGCAGTGAAAGGTGATCATGAGAGCTCAGTGTCCTTGAAATCAACTGTGGTAACTTTGGGGACTTTCAAGATTTTGGTAATATCTGAGGCTTTGAGAATTTACAAGACTTTAGATAACCAAAGTCTAACTATGTTTTTAAAGTCATAATAGTCCTCAATGTGAAATCTCTTATAGTGGGCAAAAATGAGCTTTCTTTAAGTCACCAGATAGATGAGTCAACATCAATGCATGAAGGGTAAGGATGGACATGTGTATAAGGTTGGCTGCAGTTTGAGTGTAATACCAGTGAGTGAGTTCTATCAAGTAGGAAAAATTACTCTGCCCTTCAGGTTTAAATGTCATTGGCCATAGAACTTTGAGGTTGACATTCTTGATATCCTGTTGCCAGTTTGTCTGTGCTAAGAGTGGGCCATAGGTCTTTGATGGTCAGGATGTGTGTATGTGGTTTTTTTTCTATTTAATCCATATTGGGAGCAAGTCAACCTCAATGAAGATTCTATTGTAGAGAGACAGAGAGATAGGAGGACTTGATTGTGAGTGAGTATGCAGTAGTTGTTGAAGAGTTTGTTGGACAAAAAGAGAGTATGAGAGGTACATCCTATAATTGTGCACTTTACAAAGTCAGGTATGATTTCCATATCATCAATGGCAGCCATGGGTTGTGGAGTAAATTTGCAATATATATGTGAGGCCAAGTGACATCAGAATCAGCTTAAGATCCATTAATTATGTCTCATTGGTACTGCTGTCACTATCATTCATTCTCTGAAACATCCTCATTTGGATTGAGACAAACATCAGATATATTTTCACTGATTTGTGGGACTATGGTAATTACAGGTGTGATATCATGTGAATGACCTACCCTTGAACTGTCTAAAAATGACACCTCTCCCTCTAGTACCAACTACTCCCACAGGGATGGAGAAACATCAGTAAAGAAGAAACTCCTACTCTCCAAAACACCCGATACTCCATGATCTGAAAACAAAGATTCAACTGCTTCAAAAATATATGAACGACCAAGTAGGGATTTGCACTTTCCATGGATTATTCTCTTCACTTTCTATTTTTGAGCCCTACACAGATTTGCACAGCTGCGACCTCATAAATGCTTCATATTACTGTGGACATTACTGTAAGACAATATGCTGATATATCAATAAGCCTACCTTGTGCTTCTCATGTGGAGACTGTAAGAGGTTTGAGCACTCCATTAAGGCTTGTGACAACGATTCTCTCCAAGACTTTTGGTTGAGTATTCCTTATCTCATGTTTACCATATCTGCCATTAGTTGTATCATCTTCAATATCCTTCAAGTGAAAAACTATCATGACATCACATAATCCATCAAATCATTCAGGACCTGGCTTTACTCTCCATCCAATCACAGTAGCAGCATCAGCATGGGAAATCCCAAAATATATGACCTATTTTTTCACATTCTTTCTGTTAATCTCATGTTTTTCCACCATAGATTGGAAGGTAGCAGCACAAGAAGCAGCCACTCACATCATCTTGTTGCAAACCCTGTAGATGCACAATACAAGGAAAAATTCTCTCATGTACCATATTATTAGACTTACTTATAGCTCTTGTAGTGTTAGCTGGACAATGATAAATAGACAAACATTTCCCTTATAGGTATCTGCATTCACAAGCACCCTTACAGCTATTTTAATAAATGATGCTAGTGGCATTATTTTTTTTGTCAACTACATGAATTAGGACTTGAAACAAATTTGACTGCTTACATCAGTGCTTGACTTGTATTTAATGCACAAACATCTCATGCTCACAAGACAGAACAGTTTTGACATTCTCGATAGTGATACTAATGAGCACCCATAATGTTGTCCAAGTATCTGCTCATCTTTTAAGACTTTATCAATGAATCCTATTTCTGTAGCATTATATTGAGAATGTGAGCTACAAATGCAGCACAGAGTTTTTTTATTGCATTCTGAAGCAATACATTTCAGCTCATACCAGCATGTTCAAGTTCATTGAAGACAATGATAGAATGTGTCATATCCCGCATTCCGGACCCGGACCAATCATGCCCTCATATCCGAACATCTCCAGACATCCGGACATCCGGATCCGACCCGCGTCTATCTTCCGTGCCTTATCCCTTTGTATGTTCCTTCTCCAGTTAGACTATACTCATTTTCTGTACCTCATTTCATTTCCGCCTTTATTTTCCTATGTTCTCATCTCCGTCTTCATTTACTATTTTCCGATAGACTAGTGTTTGACTTTTCTATACACTCTGTCCACAGCCTCGCATAGCTTCGGACTGCGCTGACTGATTCTCCGTTAAGTCCTCAGTAGTATATAAACCCTGTAGAATCTTTGTACTTCCTCAGTTCGAATATTATCTTAGACTCTGCTCATTCCCTCCTCCGTCCGACTTGAGTTTCTCCTCTCATCATCCTCCGCTAGTCTTAGGATCGACTCCTATAGACTTCTCACCTCTGCCTCTACCTCTGGTAGTCCTCCACTGTTTCCTTTCTAGTTCGGACATTGTCCGGATTAGTCTTATCCCTCGTTCCCGAACGTCCGCCGGAATTCCCGCACATCAGACATTGGACTCCAGACTCGTCCAACAACCTTCGGACATCGTCCAAACAGCCCTTGGAAGTTAGGGGCACGTACTCGGGTAAGGGGCGCAGCGCACGAGCTGAAGCCAAGCCCTTCGGATCTGACCCTTGAGCACGTTCTTAACAGAATGAATAGATATGAAACAGTTGGTTCTCATGAGGCTGATGAGCTTGCAGAACATCATGATGCAGCAGAGAAAATTCACTACAAAATCATATTTTGTGTAATTTACAAAAAAAAACACCACTGTCATTATATATTAAAACAGCTGCAAACCTCACATGTTATATTTGAAAATCAGTACTTATTCTTCATCACCCATGTGTGGCGTTTATGAAACGTTCACACTAGAGAGTCAATAGTTTGAATAGACTTATTTCAGATGAGAGAACTGTCCGAACTAAATGTTATTTGAGGGGGGGTAAGATCAACTACTCTATCAGTAGATAAAGAGAGCCTTATATACTGTAGAGTAAGGAACAATAAAGAAAATGAGAGAAACTATGGAGAAATGTTGCCTTGTAACAATGAAGGCTTTTAGGAACGCTACATACGCCCTCCAGGTCCTCCAAAGAGGACCTTCTAATCTGTGGTAGGGGACCATTAAGCCTGAGGTATGTGTGCGGATTCAATATTCATGGTACCCATAGCTGCTAGGAGGATGAGGAGGGTAATGTTAATGACACTACCAAAGAGCTCCTCGGCTGTGAAGCCGTGACGACAACCTTCCACTTCTAAGTCCATTTGCTCGGACTCAGCAATGAGAGAGTCAATGTCTGCACCCATATCACCTGCTGGCTCTGCAGGAGGAGAGGGGGAGGCAGGAGATGGTAGCAAAGGAGGGGGCATGATGGACATGGAAGGGGACTGAGGGACCTCATGAGGTTGCGCCCTTGACAGGCCAGAGCGACAGACAGGACAATTGTCCAATGTCCGGTTATGAGAGGGAGGTGAGTGATGACCAGTGAAGTGAGCAGCCTCACACTGACAATGACGTTCGCGTTCGCGGTCACGACCGTATGACCGGGGGCAGGAATCTTGGTCATGGTAGCGCTCAGTATGGAGGCGCTGCTCAAAAGCATGCGCCTCTTTTCTGGTCGTGAGTTCTTTGGCTTGAGCTTCTGCCACGAAGAAGCGAGTGAAAGTGTTGAGGGCATCAGAGTTGGGAGTTTCTGCAAGAGGGGGACAACCTCGATCTCTACACCCTCCGCGACGACAGGTGAAGTGTCTGTGAGGCTCATTGGAAGCCATTAGGGGAGAAGGGAAGGGTGTTATGCAGGGTTGAACAGAGGGGAGTCTGGACGGTGGAGGCTGAGCATACTGGGGGTTTAAGTACCCATCACTAAGGCTAAGTACGAGTTGTTGGGGGAGCTCATTGAGCAATCGGTCGACAAGTCCAAAGGTAACGTCTTGAGTGTCCACGAAATTATCCATAGTAGCAACACTAACTTTGTGGGAGGGGCCCGAAATTTTCTTTGGCAAGTGCTTGATGCCAGGCACCCTTAGACTCTTGAGGTACTGGTTAATGGCCTCCAATCGGGAGACTTCATGGTAAGGCAGCCAAACACGGTCTCCAGAGGAGTACTTGATCTCAAAAAGAGAATTAGTACCTTGTCCGTGGTGATCTGTCACTCGGGAAACAGACATTCCTCGAGGCAACCAATAGAGCATGAAATGTGGGGTGTAAGCCACGTTGCTTAAGTTCTGCGGGGAGGTCCAGTAGAAACACATTGTTCTTGTAGTCACCTAGTATCTTGAAAGGTCCGATGAACTTAGGCGCCAGCTTCCATGCGCGTCCCTTTGTGTTAGTTATATGATCATTCACCTCTACAGTACGCATTTCTATGTCTTTTATGTGTCTAACCTTGCCATTACACTTACGGTATCATTCCTTACACTTTGCTACCTATTTACGTGACTTCCTGATCTCCCTAGGACGTCCTAGGTCGAGTTATTACTTACCCTTTGATTGTGGCTTGTCTGTTTACATTTGTTTACCATACGTCGCCCATATCCCAGAGTCCAGTGCTTACTGCCTCTTTGGCAACTTACTCTGGACTCTAGTCTGATCTCTTCTGGTCTCTCAGTAGCCTCTAGAAGCAGCCCACTTCATTCCCATCTCAACACTTTGGGAGTGAGATATTCTTGGTAGATAAGTAAATGAGGTCACCCTTTATGAAAGGTGCCTCTTTATGCCGTTGGTTCAACAACGACGTGCTTTTTACCCAGGCAGCAATGATAGCGTTGTGGGCAGCCATAATGGAGTCTTTCATCCATTGGGCGAACATGCGAACTCCTGAATACTTGCACTTGGTGTTGTTCTATATCATGGATGGTGGCATCATGCCGTAGACAAGTTTGAATGGAGGGGAGTGTCTTGTTGCAGAGCTCGTTGAGTTAACTATGAACTCAATGGAAGGCAGTTTGATGGCCCAGTCCTTTTGTGTGGGAGAGACACTGTTGGAGCATCTGCATGATGGTACAATTTGCACACTCGGTGATGCCATCGGTTTGGGGGTGGAATGAAGTCAACATCCAGAGTTCAGTACCAGTGAGTTCATGGAGTCATTTCCAGAAAATGCTGGTGAAGAGGGAGTTGCAATCACTAACAATACATGTCGGCATCCCATGTAATTTGTATACTAAGTTAAACATTACCTCCGCGATATCTCGAGCTCGGTAGGTTTGCTTCATTGGGGCTAGGTGCACTATGGCAGTCGGGTGGTCAATGGTGACCAAGATCATGTTGAACACACCATTGAGTGTTCTAGACTCAGGGAGAGGGCTGACGAAGTCTATCCAGATTATCTCCCACGGACATGTCAGTACCTCGAGAGGCTCAAGGAGTCCGTAGGGGTGGTCGTTAGATGGTTTAGACATTTGGCATGTCGGGCAGGACTCACAGAATGCACGAACATTGTTTACCATCTCCTTCCACCATATGTTCTCTTGCAGGTAAGTGAGCGTCTTTGAGGTACCAAGGTGGGCCAGTATGGAGTGCGCATGCGAGATGAGCACTTCAAGGATGTGGCGGCTACCAATTAGGACATCTGGAATGCATAGGGCGCACTGACTATTAGTTTTAATAAAGATGTGGCCACTGCTCAACTCAAAGTTCTTAAATGATTGAGGTTGTTCTAAAATCTTAGAGAAGAATGGGTCTTCTTGGTAGCGGCCAACTATCTTTTCGTGAATGTTGACGGAAGGGTCACCGAGCGCGATGACAGACGTTAGGGAAGGTGGGGACTCAGACAGAATGTCCACTGCAGCCATTTCTGCTGGGTCTGAATTAAGGCCAGGGGTGGCTTCTGAGATTCTATGATCAGAAGTCTGGGTCGTGATGTCATTGAGATCACTGGTCTGGGCGTCGTTCCACATCAGGTTCTGACCAGAGATATCCGAAGATTCCTGGTTCTTTGGGTCTGTCTGGGCAATGATGTCTGTCGTCATGTGACTTTGTGGGTGTTTGTTTGCCCTAGAGTCGTTCTGTTTCTTCTTTTGTTTGCCATTCACTAACCCATCCTCCAGTGATCCTGCTGGGGGTTTACCCAGCGTCAGGGTCACTTTCTTAACTCTAGGTGCATATGCTAACTCATCCTGTGCTGGCACTGCTGACCTATGGACTTCTGCCACAGGTACCTTATCTTCAGGGAGGACCACAGTGGTCCCATGGTGCTGGTGTGTTTCGCCGGCAGTATCACCACCACTGTCATCGCTAACCCACTGCCTTGCTATCCTGGCAGACTGTTGGGCTTCTGTTGCCCCTAGGAACAATGGTGTCCCAGTACAGACTGGTGCCGTGACAAAGTGTAAGAGCAATGACTTAGGTACGTCGTCCTCTTCCATGCTAACGTATTCACTCACTGACTGTACAGTACCCTTAGGCTCGTTGCTATACATTCTCAATAGGGCATCAGCCAGAACATTGTCCACACCAGGAAGGTAAGTGACTTCAAAGTCGAACTCACTAAGTGCTTCTAACCAGCGCACCTGTCTAGGGGAAAGTTTTGACTGGGTTGATATCCATTCCAGGCCCTTGTGATCTGTGAAGATTCGGAATTTTAGGCCAACAAGTAAGTGTCTAAACCGCTTTAGTGACTCAACTATTGCTAACAATTCTTGCTCATGCACTGGATAGTTTTGCTGCACAGAGTTAAATTTCCCAGACCAGAAGGCGACAACATTGGCTGTCTTTAGGTCTACTCCTTGCGACAGGACACCACTCGCACCAGTCAGCGAGGCATCCATGGTCAGGTTGACAGGTAATGTGTTGGCTATAGCCTGGGGGAGGTCAATTGCCCGCTGGCAGATGTTTCAGTGAGTCTCGACACAGGCTTTCACAAGGTTGAACGCCCGCTGATCGGTTGGGTTCCAGGACCATTTGGTGGTCTGAGCAGCTACTTTCAAGAGATGCTGCATATCAACATGTACCCATTCACACCCGGAGGCCAAGTACCCAACGGATCCGATAAATTGCATTAGGAGTTCCTTCGAGGTAGGTGTTTTCCAGTTTACAACTTTATCAACCTTATGAGGGTCAAGGTGGATACTGGCATCATCTATAATGTGTCCCAGGATATGGAGTTCTTTCTGGAAAAGCTACATCTTGTGTTCACTCAGGTAAAACTGGTGCTCTCTTAAGGTGTCGATAATGATTTTGATGTGCTTCATGTGGTCTTTGGTAGTATCAGAGTATATGATGATATCATCGAGGTACACGTCCATGAAGACTTCAAGATGCAGGCCAAAGATGTGATTCATTAATGACTGGTACGTCGCACCAGCATTACAGTCTCCAATCTGCATGACATGGCTGATCATCGTACCATCAGGTGTTGCGAACAGAGTTTTGTGGACATCCTCAGGGACTACTTGTATCTGTTCATAAGCATCTTTCCCATCCAGCAGAGAACAATATGGTTTTAACGATACATTGTGCAAGATGATGTCAATATCAGGTAATGGGAAGGCAAGTTTCCGTGTGTTCTTATTTCATTGGCCAGTATCCAGTACAGTACGTAGTTTTAGTGAACCATCTTTGGTGGTCTTCTTCATCATTATCATAGGTACTGCGTTGGTTCTGCTGACAAACTCCCATCTCTTAGTCCTGATGTAGTTGTCATGTTTTGCCCTCCATAATGGACGCATCGCTTCCGGGCACTTGGACTGGCACCACGTGTATACTTCATTTTCGTTTACCAAAGGTATGACATGGTTGATGCTCCTCAAGGGTGGAAGTGGGGTTCATGAGCCTCTTTGCAGATGTCTTTGGCATAGTCAAGTAACTCCTTCTGATATGTCTCAATACGATCAGTATCTGGGCTGGCATCCTTAAGTTCCAACATTTGGGTCTGCGTGCCTCTAATTGGTAATGGTAAGACACTCCAAATCTTGATTTCTGGGGGGTTGAATCCTAACAGAATTTGGTGCTAAAATAGGAAAGGCATCCTGAGGATCACATCGTAAGCCTCCAAGTTTGCGATATCAAAGGTAACAGTACTACGGGACCCAGAGACAGCTAGTTGAAGTGGAATCGGTTTGTCCAGCATGGTATAGGTGATTTTCAATTGGTCAATGATGGTGCTAGATATGAAATCGATCAAGGATCCTGAGTCTAACAGTGCCCGGCAAGGTCAGTCGTTTATCATGACTATGACAACAATAGAACACGGGAGTATCCTGGTAGTTGACTTCGGCCTAGACGCATGACATTGAAGTGCAAGAATGTCCGGAACATCACTCCATTTTGACTGACTCATGCAGTATCAATCACTGGACTCATCATATAGGTTCAGTACAGCGGGGTCGATTTCACTGATGACCGGATGAACACTGGGTGAGTCAAGCCCTTCAGCGACGCCTTCACATACTGAATCCACTCGAATACTCTTTAGCTCTGATTCGTTGTCAGTCTCACACCATACTGAGTGAGCGGTCTTGCATGGAGCCTCAGTGCTCTCATCTTCGCTGGTCTCTATGTCGAGAAGACCAGGAGTGTCAATCTCTTCTGCATTAGCGTCGAAGGATGATTCTTGGGACTGGAGAGGCTGATGGTCTGTGAGTGCAACACCTCCCCATGTTGGTTGTAGCAAAGACTTGGTGAGTACGAGATCGTCGTAGTTGTGCAGCTTGTTGTTAATTAGCCAAGAGATGACATCGAAATCAGGGTCATTCATTTGCTCAAGATAGATCACATAGTCATCATAGTTATGCTTATCCGACAAGAGGTAAGTGTTGGGTCCTCTGTGCACAGACAGACTGAACTGGTCTTTCCCTAGAGGGTCATAGAGGGGATCATGCATCTCATTGGTGGGGAGAGGCAATCCCAATCTCAGTTTGGCTAACATTTGAGAGACAATGGTAAGTGTCTGCATTAAATCTAGTTCAGCGTCAGTGGCCAAGTTGACAGCCATCCCATAGAGTCCAGACATGACACCTTCTTCAATGGCAGTGTTCCGGATATCGGAGCTGGTGATTCCAACCACGCGAGACCCTAGGGTTGCCACTGTAGAACCAGGTCTAAATAGGAGCTGGTGCCATTTTGGACAGTCCTTCGCCATATGGCCTGTTTGCTCACACTCAAAGCATTGGTTGAGGTTGCATAGACGCTTAATCTCGTCCGGATTTCTCTTAGTCTGGGACAAGGGCTTGTGGTTGTGATTTGGTGTTTTCTGGTGAGGTCTGGTTTGCCTGTTTCCTCGTGTCGAAGACTCTGACACGGCATTTGCAGATAACATGTCAGTCCGTTGCTGGTTCGAGGACCGATATGGACGTGAATTTTTTTTGTGAGAGGTGTTTGCATTAGAGGCATAGCTTGATACTAGGGTGGGGTTTAAGGCTAGGATAACATTGGGGTCCCTAGCATTCTCAAGGTACACTCATTCAATACACAGTGCCTTATGTTCAATTGTATCTAGGTCGACAGTATTTGGCTCATAGCCTTTGTCGACCAATGACACTCTTATATATGGTTGGCAATTCATCCAAAATTGTTGCACCATCTCACGCTCGTCGACATCACCAACTGTGTCAGCAATGTTTCGGAGTTGATGCAGATAATCTCAGACGGAGAGTTTGGGGTCTTGCTTACATTCAAGGAACCTCTGTCATTGTTGCATGCAAAAGTCTGGGGGGAATAGATAGTCGAACAGTTGTTCGAAGAAAGCGGTGAGTGTATATTCCTTCCTCAGGTTCAGTATATCATGCTCATAGAATCAATACACTTGGCCACTTAGATACTTTCCAAGCATCTTAATGCTTTGCCCTGGTGTCAGACAGGCTCTGTCCTTCCAGTCCCTGACTTCGCACACCCACTTCTTGAACGTGGTTGCATTAGCTTCTCCATTGTAAGTAAATGGTGGTTCATTCTTAATAAACCCTTGCTGATATTTCAATAGGTTCAGCTTCGCGCAATATTCTTTTCGAGCGTGTCGTTTGATCCACTTTGTCTTGGTGGAATTGCTATCATGGTCTGAGTTGTGTTCCAGTGTGAGGAAGTCTACCCCGAAACTTGACAATTGCACTTCGTCAACACTTTCCTGGATGAGGTGAGTTGTTTTCTCTTTCTGTAGGGTCTTAGACGATTTTTTTTGTTTGACATCAAGTTGTCCAGTGTCAGACTCAGTCAATGAGGGATCATCACTACTGGAGGTAGGATCGGGGTCACTGGAGTCTGGATCTCCATGATTTGGCCCCGTCATAGCACACTTAACAGAGCTACTGGCAGGGAGTATCGATGACACCCTCTGGCACCAAGTATCTTCGGTCGTTTCTCGACATCAAGAGTCTTTCGGTGGGTCTCTGTTCTTGAGCCACTACTGTTGCCTCATGCTTGGGTTCTGTGTTTTCAGATTCGCTGGGGTTTGGGGCATGGCAGGCATCTTGTGTTGTTTCCATGCCTCATTCTCGTGGGTCTGGCTCTGAATCACTAGGTTCTGGAGCTCTTGCACTTGTTCCTTCAGATTCTCAATGAGGTTTCCCTGCTCAGCAAATTCGATACTGGCTAGGTTATGATACCTTCGCAGCACTAGGTTTTGGACTTGGAGAGACTCGCGATGGTTGTCGTCATTCCAGAGTCTTTTGAGGGACTCATCTGAGTCTCTGGGGTCGGGCTCACTTAGGTGAGCGATATGCTCGTCGATTTCAGTCCAATTCTCAAACAGGTCGTCTGTTTCAGGTGCATTTTTACTAGCTTCATTAGCTTCTGCTTTAAGCTCATAGGTGACTCGAGGTGTTGACGTTACAGCTTGGACTATTGGCTTGAGTACTGGGAACTCAGGTACTTCACCAATGTCATCATCGTTAGGCACATCAAACCAACTAATATTTTCTTTAGATTGATGTGCGACATTCTGAATATTGGTATCTAAGTCAATGTTTCTATCGGTGCGTATTCTAAAGTGTTTGATGTCTGGAGTCCACTAACGCTGCCAAGGATAGGGCTAATGCTTATCATGGCGGACCCTTCGCCCCCATCAGTGGTGGGCGGGCCTTGAGTTTTCGATGGGGCTCCCAGAGCCCCCAACTACGAGTCCGTGGATAACTGGTCACTAGTTGGGGCTTCTGCCCTCAGACTCAGTGACCACTTGACTCTAGCAACGACTTTGTTGTGAGTCCATGTGCTCTCGACACCCAGGTCGAGAGTGCCCACGTCTACGCTCAACCCACTCACTACAGCTGGGGAGCTCAGTGGAAAGGTACCTGGTACATTTTCATTATTGTTGTTGTTTGACATTTTTGATTTTTGATTTTCAAGATTGGATAGGGTTTTGAGATTTGTAAAGAGAGGTCATCGACGTATAAGGGTGATCAAAGGGGGAATTTTATTTAGATTTAGGGAAGTTCAAAATATGTGGCATTTATGAAATGTTCACACTAGAGAGTCGATAGTTTGAATAGACTTATTTCAGATGAGAGAACTGTCCGAACTAAATGTTATTCAGGGGGGGGGGGGTAAGATCAACTACTCTATCAGTAGATAATGAGAGCCTTATATACTGTAGAGTAAGGAACAATAAAGAAAATGAGAGAAACTATGGAGAAATGTTGCCTTGTAACAATGAAGGCTTTTAGGAACGCTACACCATGCTATAGTATTGCCTTACAATTTCACAATTGTACAAATTCAGCAACTTACTTTCAATTAATATATTGCAAATTAACTACAACAAGTCTCTGAAGTTGGCAAAGTCACCAAAGTCCCAGAGGTCACTAAAATTCCAGAAGTTGTCAAAGTCCCAGAGATCACCAAAGTTGCTGAGGTTGTTAAAGTTGTAGAAGTCACAAACATCACAGATGTCTTCAAAGTCAGAGATCATCAAAGTCGGAGAAGTCACTAATGTCACAGAATTATCAACAACTCAACATTTTAAAATCTGCAAGTGTTACAAGTTGCTAACCATCATGTGATGTAATTGCCCAATTCAGCAGTCATCAAACTCGCTACTTAAGTTCTCAACAAGTCCTCAACATTTCCTGGTATCAGAAGTTGCCAGCAAGTATCAGTAACTGCTATATATTTTCCAAATCTGGATATCTCAGAAAATGTCATAAAAGTCTCAGATACCATCACATGATATAATTGTTTACTTCAGACTTTTAATACATTCATTCATTCATCAATTATGGTTTGACCTTTGCATTGTGAACATGAGCCACACACTTTGTCTACACGTCACAGTCTAAAACATATAACCTTCATTCAAATACCATATATTTAGCTTCTACTTGGAAATTCCAGTTAGTTGCAAAAACCTTGTGCCTTGTCTACATGCCACAGTCCAAAATCTATAGGAAATTCTAGTTAGTTGTACCAGCACTGTCCTTCATGTATACCTATATTGTAATCAAATACATCATAATGTCAAGATATGCCCCACAGTCTTCCAAGCCATTAGTTCATCACCCTAATGAGATCGCTATTACAAAAGGCTCATCATTGCCTACACTTCTACTGCCTACAGTTCCTTTAATATAAGCAGTGAAATTTCCCAACTATCACCAGCTCACTCACACCTCACATAGATCATGCTCAAAGGATAGAAATTATTTCTACTTGAAGGATGTAACTCAATCCTTTTTTCTGTTAAAATGAGAGTGAAGTGGGCTGCTTCTAGAGGCTACTGAGAGACTAGAAAAGATTAGACTAGAGTCTAGAGTAAGTTGCTAAAGAGGCAGGGAGCACTGGACTCTGGGATATGGGCAACATATGGTAAACACATGTAAACAGACAAGCCATAATCCAAAGGTAAGAATAACTTGACCTAGGGCTGTCCTAGAGATATCAGGAAGTCATATAAATAGGTAGCAAAGTGCAAGAAATGATATCATAAGTGTAATAGCACAATTAGAGACATAAGAGACAAAGAAATGTGTGCTGTAGATGTGAATAATCATATAACTAACACAAGCATGAAGATCCAAACCCAAAAGAGATATTCCAATTGCAATTCATCCTCTCTTGTTATATATATGTTATAGCTATTCCAAACAACTTAGAACTGAAGTACATAGGCCTGCTCCTCCAGTGTCTCACTACCATTCAGATAGTGCCTTCTGAGGCATCCTACACCCTCTCTACTGAACAAAAATCAAGCTGGAAATGACTTAAGGACCACCTATATCACACTGCTTCTACCTTCAGTATTGACTCTCTACTCTCCATAGAATTCTTCAATGTGCTAAGAGATCTAGGCTAGCATTCCACAGTCTCATAGGTTTTGTCTGTTACAGTAACATAAATCCTTGCTCTACACTTCCCTGAAGATACCTGAGTGGCATACAATATGCCAGCTCTTTTATAGAAGTGGTCTGGATCTGCTATAACCTCATCACGGCCTAGAAGGCCTATTCCTGACACCTGAAGGCTGCCCACCTTATGTAGACCTAAAGTGCCGCATAATGCCTCATGCTTGATCAAAGGCTAAGTCTCATGGATCACATCATGTACCATTATCTCTAACTCACCATGACTCATATAGATCCCCAGATACAAACTAAGATTGAACACTTATGTACAGACATATATAAATGAATAGATCACTGTTGTATTTCTTAC